>NC_058419.1:1498237-1578147 GCF_002201575.2 Neomonachus schauinslandi | reverse complement strand
GGCTCGCCGGCCCCGCCCTCGGGAGCCGGCCCCACCGCCGGCGCTCCAACTAAAGGAGCCGGGCCCTGCGCCCGGGACCGCTTCCCGTCCCTCGCCCCGCCGGCCGCAGGGCGGGCAGCCAAGCCGGCGGTACCCGAGCCGAGCGGGAGGGCGCGGGAGAGCTCCGCGTCGCCCCGCGTCACCTCGCGTCACCCCGCCCCGCCTGCTTCCCAGAGACCCGCGCCCCGCCCCTACGCGCAGGCGCAGGGCCGCTTTTCGGGTCCGCCCTTCTCCGAGATTTGAATTTCCCCCAGCAAATATAGAGAGGGAAGTACCCGGATGGTGATCACTGGCCTTTTCGCGCCAATACTGTAAGATCTCGCTGCAACCTTGAGAGGTGGGTACTGGCATCAACTCCATGTGCCAAACCTTGCAGGAGGCCGCCCAGGCACTGCCCCGTCATCTGCACTGTCAGACTCAGGCTGTAGCGCAGGGGTCCTGCGCAGGTGCCTGGGAGCTTGGAGCCACAACAGATGGTTATCCCACTTTCTCTCAGCTTTGTTTTATCTTTATTTTCACCAACTGATAGTCGAAATTTGGCCTTTCCTGCAATTACGAATGTAGGCTACAGAGCACAGAGGAGTGTTAGCTTGGTGACTTTGTCACCAGTGGAAGTTACAGATCATTTCAGATCACTTAGCTTTTGTTGTAGTTATCCTGAAATTAACTCAAATACAAGACTTAGCAGCAGGCAGAATAACGACTTTGAAATTATTGTAGCTACAATCTGCCCGTAGATTCTGTAATTTCATTTACTAGTAAAGTAGCACATATATTACCGAATCACACATTTCCGAAACTATTTCCATACCATCTTTAAACATATTAAATTTATGTTGTAACTCTCTGTTCTTATGCATTTGGAAGCGTTTCTTTGAGAAAGGCCAAAGAGAGCTGTGACAGCCAAAGGACATTTACCCTGTAAATGACTGTGCCACCAACTGCCCTAAATGACCTTGGGCATTCACCTCATGTCTATGGTCCCACGTCCCTCCCCTGTAAAATAAGGAAGATGAGCTACTGGTTTCCAAGGGCCTTGCCTGAATTCAGCAATTCTCTCCCTAGAGTTCAGGAATCACTGGAGTTGCTCCAGGCTTCTCGGGTATCCAGGTGGCCCAGATTGGCCTCACCTGCTGGGGGTGTCCCATGTTACAGCCCTGAGGCTGGCGTCCCCTCATGTGCAGAAAGGCAGCAAGGGTGGTCAGGATAGTCAGGGACACAACAAGCAGTTGTCATAAATGCTACAGGAAAGAAGCCACCACTGTGATTGCTGACAGTGCCTCTTGCTTAAATGCATATAGCCCCAGGAAGCAGGAGAGTCTAAGGAACATGTGTGAACACCTTAGCCAGGATATTGTCATGCTTTGCAGGACTTCCCCCAAAAGACCCCAGAACTGCAGGCCAATGCTGTTGAGCCTCTGGCCTTCGTGTGCCAGGTGCTGGGGGAATCTGTGTCGTGTAGCAAGGGTCATGACAGTTCAGGTGTGCGGAGGAGCTTGGCCATAAAGTACCGAGCCTGGTGTTCTTGGTGGATTCAGGAAGGTGGTTTGATGACATGTCACTTTCAGCTTGCACAAGGGCTCAGATGGACTCTGCCCAGCAGCCAGAGAGAGGAGTCATTTTCCACGCCCTTCCCGGACCTCCTTCTCTATCAAGTTGACAGTATTTGACTCCTGTCCCCGGCTCTCATCCATGCTTGCGGGCAGACAGGAGGTCCCAAAGGCCTGGCAATTCATGCCACAGAGCCAGGCCCCAGAGAGGTGCGTGAGGTGTCCCAGCTGGAGTCAGGAGCTGAATGGGGAGGCCAAGTTGAAAGTATTAGCAGACCTGAGGCAGGAGGGAATGAGGACAGCAGGATCTCATTCTAGCTGAAGGACAGACTGGGCCTAGGGAGCTTTCAGGGCTCCATGGGGATGGCACTTTGGTGGCCTGGAGATTGGGACGTGATCATGCATGGCGTGGAGAGCCAGCCCAGTGTTAACTGGGGACTGGCACCATCCAGCCCAGCGGTACTTGAGGAAGGTGCTGGGGGCTGTTGTGTGCAGACCACGTTAGCAGCGGCCTGCCTGGAAATAGGAACCCCAGGGCGGGGGGGGGCAGTTCCCCCCACCCCCGCCGACCTGGACCTGGAAGCTCGTTAGAGAAGGGCTTGGGGGAGGCACGTCACACAGCCACGAGCTGAGAAGGAGGCTTATAGTCAATGAGGAGATGCAGAGTCGGGGTGAGGGCTTTAGTTCACTTAACGACGGGCCCCCAAGGCAGGGTGGGAACAAGAAAGCTCAGTGGGAGGCTCAGCAGCTCCCTCCGCAGAGAGTGTAGGTGGATGCCCAGGGCCCAGGTGAGAAGTGAAATGGTCATGTGCCAGTGGAAGCATGAGGAAGAAGAGTAGAGGTGCTGGCTTGGTGCTTGAATTGAATTGAACTGGAATTGAGCAGGGACTCACTGAGCAAGAAGGAGAGCAGAGAGTCACACCCCACCCTGCCCTTTCCAGGCCTAAATTGCCGGAGGGGGTATGGGCATTGCAATGCCTCAGAAGTAAACACTGTGCGGTGGTCCTTATGTATAAGAGCTGACTTAATCCTCGCGATGACTCCTCCGCTGGGAGGCCCTGGCAGCATCTCATGGGACGGGTATGCAAACTGAGGCCCAGACCGGTTAAGGGCTGAGATCATACAACTAGAAGGTGGGGGGAGCCGGAGTTTGAACACAGACAGTCCCTGTCAACCCCACCTGCTGCCCTCTTGGCTTTTGAGTCATTTTCATTTTCAGAGCACCAAACCTTTTCTCTCTACGATGGAAATACCTTTCTCGGCTACTAGGCCAACTCACACCACAGCTGGCTCCAAAGCACTTGACAGTCAGTGATAAGTGCACATGGTTTTCCCATGGTCTGCTTCTGTGACTGCAGGAAATGGAAAGAAGGCAACTTGGGACAGTGTGGCACTTCAGGGGAGGGCAGGAGGGCTAGCACCTGAGAAGCAGAGGGGGGAGGCTTGTCCTCCTCCCCTTGTCCTCTCCCCCACCTTCCCCTCCTTCTCCTGCCCCCTTCCCTCCTCCTCCTCCCCTTCCTCTTTTCCTCCCCCCCTCCCCTCCTTCTCCTCTAGCACTGTCCCATCCCTTGCCTTGGATTCCAGAACTCACCACAGCTAACAGTCTCTAGATATTGGTTCTCTGGATATTTGGTTTAAAGGGCTTCGGGCTGACTGGAAATGTCAACATTTATGATACCGCTGAGGTGGGAAAGCCCATTCCGAATTGTAACAAGAGACCTTAGAAAGGTCTAAGTCTCTAAATGCAGTGGTGCTAAGGGAACTAGGGCAACGAAACATTCTAGAGGCTTCCAGAAGCCACGAGTAAGAAGGTGAACACACTGTGGGTATTGCTTTACTTTTATTTCTGTTTTCTTCTGATGAAAACTGTTGGTGGATCCTAAGGCAGAGAGTTGGGAAGATGGAGGCTCTCTTTTGGATGGTTTTCTTTCTAACCACACTCTTTTCATAACCACAGAAGAAAAAGGCAGAACGCTCTTCCACTCCTGCCAGCCAGTCGGCAGGACCGCTACCTCTCTCTGGCCTGCGTCCACCACTCTGGGGCAAGGTTGTGCCATCTGCATCGGGAATCATGGGGACTTCTTCCTGCTGAAGAAGCTGGCTCAGCCGGGAGGCCGAGGCGCGTTTTACAAAAACGGTTTATCTGAATTCTGAACTGACAGTGGAGGCCGCCCCGAGTCCTACCCGGGGCTCCATGTGAAGCCCGAGTCCAGGCAGGCCCTCTTCCATGGGGCTGTGGCCAGCTGCTTCTGCATGGCCACTGTCTACACGGGGTGTTCAATGGCATCTTCGTCCAAGTGGGCTATGAACACCGTGCCGAAGCCCGCATAGCCAGCCTCCCCGCCTTCCTGGCCATGCCCTTCAACTCATTAACTTGGCCTACGTCCTCCTGGGGGTGTACTGGCTACAGAGAAATGCTAGGGCCCCAGGACGCCCCATGGAGGCGCAGAGGGCTCGCTACCTGAAGGATGTCTTTGCTGGCATGGCCCTGGTCTATGGCCTGGTTCGGTGGCTGTGGATTGCGACGCAGTTGCTTGACCAGTGGCTCACCTTGCCCATCTTTGCATGGCTGGTGGCCTGGCGCCTCTCCCTAGACGGGTCGGGAGGTTGTTCCTTGCCATCAAGTATCTCTCCCTGGGCAGTTACGGCCTCGCCCTGCTGCACCCCTGTGGGTTTGAGGTTGCGCTGGGCGCCCACATCGCAGCTGCCGTGGGCCAGGCCCTGCGCCCACAGGCGCTATGGCACGGCACTGCCTCCTCGGGAGTCTCCTTGGCTCCGGGCATGCTCTCCTGCTTGGGCTGTGTGGGCCTCGAGCTGTGTGACCATCAGCTCGTGCAGTGGCATCTCTTCCAGTGGCTCACGGGCCCCTTCTGGTCCAAAGCCTGTGATGTGCTCCAGTTCCACTTTGCATTCTTGTTTCTGACAAATTTAAACACTTGCCGAAGCCCTCCTCCTGAGGGGAAGGTACGTTAAAGTGTGGAAAGAAAAAACTTAAAAAAAGAAGAAGAAACGGGGCGCCCGGCTGGCTCAGTCAGAAGAGCATGCGACTCTTGATCTCTGGGTTGTGAGTTCGAGTCCCATGTGGAGTGTAGAGATTACTTAAATAAAGAAAACAAAACTTAAATAAAGAAAACCAAAATGTGGAAAGAAGCTGCTTGCAGCCACTGACCACCCCCACCCCCCTGCAGCTGTCATTGGTGTTAAACTTCCCGGATGTGAGACGATACGAGGATTACATGGAAGACTGTCCCTTCCCTCGAAGTTATGGGCGTCAAGATTTAGAGGTGAAATGTTATGCTGTCTGCAACTTACTTTCAAAGAGACTTACTTACTTCAAGACACTGTCATGGAACATGCTCCGCATTTAACCGACTGAGCCACCCAGGCACCCCAGAAGGGCATCTGTTCTCGAAAGACAAAGGTGAAGGCAGAGTTAAAGAGGGCACTGTCGGGCGCCTGGGTGGCTCAGTTGGTTGAGCGACTGCCTTCGGCTCAGGTCATGATCCTGGAGTCCCTGGATCGAGTCCCGCATCGGGCTCCCTGCTCAGCAGGGAGTCTGCTTCTCCCTCTGACCCTCCTCCCTCTCATGCTCTCTGTCTCTCATTCTCTCTCTCAAATAAATAAATAAAATCTTTAAAAAAAAAAAAAAGAGGGCACTGTCTCTGCCAAATGACATCTCAGGATGGGCTGCCCACGTGTGCCTGCTCAGTGTCCCCCAAGGCCCCTCTCCCTGGAGCCTGCAGGTTGGCATGTGGACCATTGCTATGACTGTTGAGATGCTTTTGAAACTGGGTACCTGTGCTGGACGTTCTGTCCCACCCGGGCACCTCTCAAGTGGGTGGTGGGTCTGAACCATGAACCAAGCCATCACCTGAAGAAGCCCGCAGCTGAGGGCCAGTGAGCCTTGCCTCTGCTGGGGCAGTGGGCAGCCAACCTCTAACCCTCCCACAAGGCCCGGGCAAATGGTGTGGCCTGGCTCAGCGTTGGGGGCCCGGAGGCAGGGCATACCAGTGGGTGAAGAGCAGGGTGGCGTTTGCTTGGGGAAACAGCTTTGTTCCATGACAGTGTCTTGAAGGCTCTATATGCCTTAGAAGAGGAAAAAGGCTATGGGTGTCTCTAGGGAGGCCACCCTTACCTCAGAGAGGTCAGCGGGAGGGAGGGGAGGATGTGCGTCCTTGGGTGGCTCAGGTAGGGATGAGGATGGGAGGGTGGGGGCAGAGGGGACCAGGGTCTTATATGGGGTGGGTTCTTCACCTAGTATCTGAGTGGTTCCTCCCCCCACTTTTGCTGTTTTTCTCTTAGTAGCTGTTTGCCTCATGGAGAATGGCTGGGGTCTGCACGGCCTTGTTCATTCCACACCTTTGAGCAATAACTTCTCATTTGATTTCATTTCATTTTTATCAATGCTTAATAAATAAGCCTGAGAACCTTCTGGTTTTTATGCCACTCCTGCACAGGAAACAGGTGGCGTGCTCACATTCGGGTGACTCAGGACAGTTTCATGGAGAACTAGGCACACCACTGTGGGGGTGGGGGACCGCAGGCGGCCCTTTACCACGCCGGGACCCGGGGAGACACGGGGCAGAGCGGAGACCTCCAGAAGCCCAACCCCCTCTGTCCTGCCTGTCTCCCATCCAAGGTTGTCAGATAAAATGTAGCACTACAAATGATGTTTTAGGCCCAGCGTGTCCCAAATATCACATGAGACGTGCTTATTCTAAGAAATTGTTGCACTGTTTATCTTAAATTCAGATTTAACTGGGTGTCCTGTCTATTCGCTAAATCATCTAACTCCTCTAAAGCCAGAGGCCTGGAACCTTCTCTTCTCGCTGCCCCCATGCGGCTTCCTGCATCCCCTCCAGCCGTGGTGAGCCCCAGGTTCTGGGGCCGGCATCGCAGAGTGCCTCAGCCCGGCAGTGTTTGAGCCAGGAGAGGAAGAAGGCTGGTGGCTGTGTCTGCTCTGTTTCTCCATCTTACCGCTGCAAGGCTGAGAGGCCAGTGGTTACCAGAGGGGCCCTCTCCCTGCTTTTGGCCTAAACGGTCTAGAGGTCCCAAAGCTGGGAGGGCTCTCCGAAACCATCTGCCCCAACCCCCTCATTTCACAGAAACGAAAACTCCAGAAGTCCCACTTGGCTGACAGTTGCAGCAGAAACCCGGCATCCCACCCCCCTGCCCAAAGTCCTGCCCACTGCGTGGCTCTACCTCTCCCTGATGTCTCAGCCTCTCTTCCTTGCTTTCCCATAACCACAGCCTGGGGATGTGCCCCCAGTGAAAACAGTTGGGTTGGTTTTGCTGATTGTTGAGGTGACACTGGCTCGTTGGGCTGGGGTGGTGGGGGGGTGTGGGGGCGGACAACGAGCCACCTGAGAGGCCTGTCAGGATTCTGGTGGCCCTGTCACGGGACACGCAACTCTGTGCACTTGCATCTTCTGTCCTTGGCGGGGGGCTGATCTGGGCTCCTTCACCCCCTCCTCATCCGGGCGCTGATTCCTTCCCAGCTTTCACCGGCTGCACGCAGTGCTGCTGGAAGCTGCGTGTGCGCTCCACGCACCAGAAAGGTGTTACACGCTTTTCCACTTTGTGTGAACAGACACTGTGTGTGGTGCTCATGCATTTGTTCTTCCTCATTCTTTTTTTTAAATTTTATTTATTTGAGAGAGAGAGAGAGCGCGCACACACATGAGCAGGGGGAGTGGAAGAGGGAGAAGCGGGCTTCCCGCCGAGCGGGGAGCCCGATGCGGGGCTCGATCCCAGGACCCCGGGATCATGACCTGAGCCGAAGGCAGACGCTTAACGACTGAGCCACCCAGGCGCCCCATGTTCTTCCTCATTCTTGACCTGTCTTTTTCCTTCTTAATTTGTAGGAACTCTGTTTTATATTATAAAGATTAACCATTCATCTGGCATACAGATGATAAGTATTTTTTTTAATCTATCATTTGTGTTTTGACTTTGTGGATATTTTAAAGTAACATGGTTGAAGATTTACATGGTCCTGTATGTCTCTATGTCTCTCTTTTTCTACATAGCTTTTGGGTTTCTGCTCTTAAGACATTTTTTCAGGTCCCTAGATTATGCTTGTCTATTCATCAGATAGCTTTGTCAAATCTTAACATCCCTATAGCTGCTTCAGATCTTTTCACTATAAAATTTTCATTATAAAATTATTAAAAATAGGGGCGCCTGTCTGGCTCCATTGGTAGAGCGGGCAACTCTTGATCTCAATCAGGGTCGTCAGTTCGAGCCCCACGTTGGGTGTAGGGATTCCTTTAAAAAATTATTGAAAACAGGGAGCCTGGGTGGCTCAGTTGGTTACGTGTCTGCCTTTGGCTCAGGTCATGATCCCAGGGTCCCGGGATGGAGTCCCACATGGGGCTCCCTGCTCAGCAGGGAGTCTGCTTCTCCATCTGACTCTCTCCCCTCTCGTGCTCTCTCTCACTCTCTCAAATAAATAAAATCTTTTAAAAATTATTTAAAACAGTAATTATAAAAATAGTTAAAATTTACATTTAGAAATAAAACCCTTCAGCTGATATTGTCAACATGACAGTTTAGCAAACTGTAATTAGCTGGTGCTCTCTGTGATCACGTTGAATTGAGGAGAGAAAATGCCAAAACTGTGTGTAAGAAGTTGCACTGTAGGGGCGCCTGGGTGGCTCAGCAGTTAAGCATCTGCCTTCAGCTCAGGTCATGATCCCAGGGTCCTGGGATCAAGCCCCGCATCAGGCTCCCTGCTCAGCGGGAAGCCTGCTTCTCCCTCTCCCTCTGCTGTTCCCCCTGCTTGTGTGCTCTCTCTCTGCCAAATAAATGAATAAAATCTTAAAAAAAAAAAAAAAGCTTCATTGTAGCCTGGGAGGACAGAGGCATTTCCAACAGGTAAAGCACTTCCCTCTGACATCTGGAAATCTCCGTGAGTTGAAATCTTTGGATGAGCATAAACCAGGTGGTTTATGTCCTCCAGTGTGATTGGAGAGCACCTCTTCCCTTTCCAAATGGAGGCTTGGGTCCCGGGTCCTTTTAGCAATCCCTGGGCCCGTTTCTAAGACAAGCAGTCTTCCTCCTAGGTGCCCCTTGAGCCCCTGCTGCCTTTCAGCTGACCATGCTGCTTGCTGTTTGCAGCCTGGGCCAGGGTAGCCTAGCAGGTCCTTCCAACCATGGTCATGTTTTTCTAGTCTTTTCTTCCATTTCCTGCCCTTCGCTTTGATCTTTGCCCTCTGTTTCTCTTCAGAATCGCTGACTTCTGGTTTTACTTCTGTCTCTTCTTTCTCGGCCCCGCCTGACTTCCACTGGGGCCTCTGCCAGGGTGTGTGGGCTGCTACCCTCTCAGCCGGCTCAGGTCTCTTCCTTTGAAAGACATGAAACCTGACATGAGCCCCATCCCTGCCTTCCTGCCCCAGAGGTTACCCCCACCCAGGCTCAGGTGTCCCTTATCCCCCCACGTGCTCTTATTCTATAAATGCAACACAGGGTCCAGACCCTTCTCCCACAGCCTGCAGGACTGGATCGGTGCGAGTTTTTCCCTGGGTCTCCTGGGGTGTCCGTTGACGTAATTCCTTCTTGGGTGCCGCATCCACGCCTCTCTTCTTACGTGTGAGCCCTTCACGAGAGTGTCTGCCGTGCACGGCTGCCCTTGACTAGAAGTTGCCAAATCCGTCGCCAAAGAGGTTGCTGAAATGACTGCCCACCAGAGTTCCCATTGTTCCCTGTCCTCACCAGCGCTTGGTGCTGTCAGACGATTTACTGTCTGCTGGTCTAATGGGGGTGAACGAGAATGTCATTTCCTTCTTGGTTGCCTCGCCTGGCTTAAAATAGAGGTTGCCTGAGCAAATTATATGAGCCAGCAGTGCCACTTCTGAGTGTATCCCCAAAAGAAGTGAAAGCAGGGGGTTGAAGAGAGATTTGCACACCCATGTTCATAGCAGCATGGTTCCCAATAGCTAAAAGGTAGAAGCAGCCCCAAGGGCCCATCGAGGGATGAATGGAAAAGCTAAATGTGGTCTATCCACGCAACGCAATGTTCTTCGGTCTTCAAAAGGAGGGACATTCAGGCACCTGCTACAACACGGTTGAACCTGGAAGACATTCCGCTGAGTGAGGGAAGCCAGACACGAAAGGACAGACACTGTAGGAGTCCAACCTCTACGAGGTGCCCAGAGCAGTCAGATGCAGAGACACAGGAAGTGGGACCCGGGGGAGGGGGCTGGGGGGGAGACGGAGGGGGCGTCCGTGTCTAATGGGGGCAGAGTTTCAGTTTGGGACGATGGGAAGGTTCTGCGGAAGGACGGAGGGGTTGGCTGCACAAAATAGGAATGTTCTTTTTTTTTTTTTTTAAGATTTTATTTATTTATTTGAGAGAGAGAGAATGAGAGAGAGCACATGAGAGTGGGGAGGGTCAGAGGGAGAAGCAGACTCCCCGTCGAGCAGGGAGCCCGATGCGGGACTCGATCCAGGGACTCCAGGATCATGACCTGAGCCGAAGGCAGTCGCTTAACCAACTGAGCCACCCAGGCGCCGCAAAATAGGAATGTTCTTAATGCCACAGAGCTGTACGCTTACAAATTGTTAAGATGGTAAATTTGATGTTCTCTGTATTCAACCACATTTTTTAAAAAAAGATTGTATTTTATTTGACAGACACAGCAAGAGAGAGAACACAAGCACGGGGAGTAGAAGAGGGAGAAACAGGCTTCCCGCCGAACAGGGAGCCTGATGCGGGGCTTGATCCCAGGACCCCGGGATCACGACCTGAGCCAAAGGCAGACGCTTAACGACTGAGCCACCCAGGCGCCCCAACCACATTTTTTTAAGAGCGAGAGAGAGAGAGAGAGAGAGAGAGAGCAGTGGGGTGGGGGGAGGAGGAACAGAGGGAAAGGGAGAGAGGGAATCTCAAGCAGGCTTCACGCCCAGCATGGAGCCCCAACATGGAGCTCGATCTCAGGACCCTGAGATCATGACCTGGGCAGAAATCAAAAGTTGGATGCTCAACCGACGGATTCACCCAGGCGCGCCCTAACCACATTTTAAAAAATCGGTGTTGATTTTTGCCACTGACTAGTTTGGGGGTATTCTGTAAGTTCTCTGTACCTCACTTGCCTCTCTTGCTCCGGGGGTGGGGGGCGGCGTGGTGGTGGTGGTTGTGAGCAGCCTAGCAAGCATCTGCACATAGTAAGGTGCCCTTCATACTTTGCCTTAGAGATGAGGAAACATGAATCATACTGGCAAGAGCTAACAGTTATTAATTAAGGGCTTACTGTCTTGGAAAGTGAGTTTAGAGAAGTTGAATGACCTTCAAGTTCCTGCAGGTACGAAGTAGTCAAGGTGGGGTTCGCCCTGGGGCTTTAGACTGCCCTCCCCACCTGTTGCTGCTACTTTGTTGTTTGTAACTGAAGCCTCAACAGGCTGACTTGGGATCCAAACATCATTTTGAAAATACAGTTTTAAATTGAGATGGAAGTCACATCCCATACCGTTCACCCTTTTAAAGGGTACAATTCGGTGGGTTTTTTTTTTTTTTTTTAAGATTTTATTTATTTGCGAGAGAGAGAATGAGAGACAGAGAGCATGAGAGGGAAGAGGGTCAGAGGGAGAAGCAGACTCCCTGCTGAGCAGGGAGCCCAATGTGGGACTCGATCCCGGGACTCCAGGATCATGACCTGAGCCGAAGGCAGTCGCCTAACGACTGAGCCACCCAGGCGCCCATTTCGGTGGTTTTTAGTATATTCACAGGGTTGTGCAACCATCACCACTGTCTCATTCCAGACCATTGTCATCATCCGAAAAGAAACCCTGGACCCATTAGCAGTCACTCCTCATTCCCTCTTCCCCCCAGCCCCTGACACCCACTCATCTCCGCTCTGCCTCTGTGGATTGACCTGTTATAGACATCTGGTATAAATGGAATTGCTCAATATGTGCCTTTTTGTCTGGGTCCTTTCACTCAGCGTGTTTGCAAGGTTCATTCATTTTGTAGCCCATCAGTAATGACTTAGGCACTCGTCAGGCACAGCGTTTCCACCTTTTGGCTCTTACGAAGAATGCTACCGTGAACATTTCTGTATACGTTTCTTGTGCGCGGGAACAGCCCATGACTCTGTGATGTTTTGTAGCCATAAAGTAAGTCTGAAGACCTGCTGTCAGAGTGCATTCTTGGAGCCCAGCGCAATTCGGTCAGAAGTCAATAAACGGGCACTCTGACGGGCCGGCTTTTGTTGCTATTGCTTCCTTATGGCCACTCTAGTGGATGTGAAGCTTTGAAAACACATTCTTAATTTTCAAAAGCCTCTCATCAGAACACATGGGGGCCCGGTGTGGACACAGGAGGCCCGCAACACGGCCTTCACTGGAGAGAACCCTGCCCTTGCCCGGCAAGCGGTCCAGAAATGTTTTCCAATGTGAAACTCTTCATCGCTGCCATTTGGATGGGCTTTTTTCCCCGAGATGATTGTTGCTTACATTGTACAACCCCAACAGGTTTGGGGAGCTGAGCCTGTGACTCCCACAAGGGACTGAGCCAGACCCACCACAAACAACAGATACCACCTCTGAGGGGACTGCAGACAGGGACACGGTCAGAGATTGTCATAGCGTATCAAAACCACAATGTCCAGCCATATGCTGTTTACTAGGGACACACCTAAAACATGACTGCGCAAGATTACACGTGAAAGAATGAGAAAAAAGATACACTTCGGCACCTGCTAACCGAGAGGGCCGGTAGAGCCATCGGACAAAATGAGCTTCGGGACAAAACAAGAACATTTTGGAATAATGTTAAAACAGTTTCAAAACACATAAAGCAAAAATTGACAGAACTCCAAAGAGAAATGGACAAATCTAGCATCAGAGAGGGAGGTTTCTATGGGCTTCCCTAGAAGGTATTTAGGTCAAAAAAAAGAACAGTTCTGTGCAGTTGCAGGAAACGTGAACAAGCCCATGACTCCCGGCGCTCTGACGGGCCGGCGGCCCCCCGGGCCCCCCACGTCTGTGAGTGGCATCGAAAGCCATGAAGCAAGAAGCAAGTAAGTCTGAAGACCTGCTGTCAGACCGCATTTTTGGAGCCCAGTGCGATTCGGTCAGAAGTCAATAAACGCACACACACGCAATTACCGTACAAGTTTTACAAATCATCGTGAGAATTTTAAAATACAACTACATTAATAAAAATAACTACATAATAACACTGGTGGGTGATGGTACTTCAAGTGAATCTTATAGCATGAAAAGCTGACATAAATTCTTTCTATGAGCCTTTTAAGTACACGACTCGAACTTTCCACACACGTAAACACGATTGTGACCTCTATCACCACAGATTGGTTTTGCATGGAAGTTCACATAAATGGAAGCATATGACCTGTGACATTCATACACATAATAGCACGTACATTCCTTTCTGTTACTGAGTGGTATTCCATAGTATTGAGACAAGGAAACTAAAGACCCCATGAAGAACGGCTTTTTTTCGCTCCTTTTTCTGTTTCTGTTCTTGCTAGGAGCTACGCCCCCGCCTTACACATGCCTCCTAGAACAGATAGTCTATGTCCTCCTTGTGAAGGTCAAGGATTTAATGATTTTTTGGAGTCTTCCAGTCAACAGATACCACCTAAGGGGTGACCGGACAGGGTCGTCCAGAACATTTTCCAAGCCCACTGGCTCCTCAAGACCCCTGGCTCCAGGGCATAGGAGGACATCTACATACTCATGTTTGTTCCTGGGTTACTGAGGGGACACGCACCAGACCGTCGTCCTCAATAAAAACCCCAGATGAACTCATTCCCTTTTCCTTCCTGAGTCTCCTGGACGCTGCCTGTATCTACACTCTCGTAGGTCTTCGATAAACTCTACTCTCACTTTCTCTTGGCTCGCAGTTGATTTCTTTCCTGCATGAAGCCAAGGACCCTTGTGGCTGGTCCTCTGGAAGCCCCTCTGGGTCCTCAGACCCACCCGGCCTGCATCAGTGTGGATATTGGACAGGTTTGTGGATCTGTTCATTTTGTTGGTGGGCATTTGGGCTGTTTCCAGCTGCTACGGACAAGGTCTTTGTGTGGACATATGCAGTCATTCCTTTTTGGTGTAAGCTAGAAGTGGAATCGCTTGCTAGGGTAGGTGAAGTTCAAGTTCATAAGAAACTGCCCAACAGCAGATAGCCTCTCCTCTCTGCTCCCTTGGGGTGTACTCAATAAACTTCTAGCTCCTTAAAAAAAGGAAAGAAAGAGAAGAAAAGAAAAAAGCAGAAACTGCCCAATAGTTATCCATAGTATCCATAGTGGCTGTCCCAGTTTACACTTCCCCTGTCCTCACCGACACTTGGTACGACCAGTCCTTTTAGTGTAATCATTCTAGTGTGTGTGTGTGTGAGAGAGAGAGAGAGAGACTGTCTTCTGCTTTTCTCTTGCATTTCCCCTTGACTAATGAGGTTGAGCATCTCTTCCTCTATGTCTGCCCTAGTGGGGAGAGCCAGAGGCAAGGGCGGCAGAGAAGGAGAAGAGGGGTTGCGGGGAGGACAGCCCAGCAGGGAGAAGCACCGGGGGGCCTTCAGGGCGGGGCTCCTCATGCTCCATCAGCAGTAACTGGAGGTGAGGTGCTTTCTGGGTCTGTGGCCCTGAGCCAGGGGAGAGCCACAGGCTCGGGGCGGGGCCTCTCCTGGCTTTGTTCCAGACTTCCTGGCTTTGGTGGGAGGGGCCCTCGGTACCCCAGTGGGCCGTGGGTAGCAGGGTTTTAAGGCACACTCCCACCGTGGGACAGCTAGGAGAGGAGGGAAATTGACATTGCCAAAGTTGACCCCAGAAGAAAGAGAACAGCTGAGCAGAGAAGAAAATGGGGAGAGACATCAGCCAGCCAGCCCTGCAACAGCCTCAGGCCTTTCAGAAACAGGTAGTTCTAGTTTATTAAATAAAATAAAGAAAAACCTCCAAATGGGTTTTATGAAACCAGAAGAACCTTCTCCTCGCAGGAGAACATTAGCAGCACACAGACTCTCTGTGGGTTCATTCCAAGAGTTCAGGCTGACCGAATGAATGAAACTGGTTTCCACAGTTGACAAAGATAACAACCCCCTACACACACACCACAAAGAAAACTGCAGATCATTATCACTGATAAGTATTGATCCACGTTTTGAAAATAAAAATATTAGTTAATATAATCCAAAAGCAGGTTAAGAAACGAATACACCTTGCAGGATGGTCATGAATGAGACTGGCCTGGTTTGGACTCCCATGGGGCTCCTGATCTAATAGAGGAGAGGGATTTAATAAACACACACGCACGCACGCACACACACAAATATACAGTCAGAAAATGTGACATTGTGTCGTGGGTGAGAGTAGAGGGCAGAAGAAATAGCACTTTTAGTTTAACTGGCTGAATTCTGCCCACTTCGCCGTGTGGCCTTGAGCAGGTCACCTGACCTCTCTGAACTTCCTCCTTTCACCCAGAGAGTAGAAATAATATCTGTAGCTTCACTGTATTGAACTATGCCCATATGATTTATCGTCTACAGAAGGACTCTTCGAAGAATGAGAAAAGGGCACTATTGCAGTAAAACATGACATCAGTAGATGTCAAAAAGGTATTTGAAGCAATTTCACTTATGGGTGTCCACTCAAAGGAACTGCATGCAGGCAGGGGCTGGAACAGACACTCCTACACCAGTGTTCACGGCAGCTGAAAGGTGGAAGCCACCCAAGTGCCCATTAACTGATGGATGGATAAACAAAATGTGATAGAGACATACAATGGAATGTCATTCAACCTTAAAAGGGAATAAAATTCTTTTTTTTTTTTTTAAAAGAAGATTTTATTTTGGAGGCGCCTGGGTGGCTCAGTCAGTGAAGTGGCCAATTCTTGGTTTCGGCTCAGATCATGATCTCAGGGTCGTGGGATTGAGCCCCGAGTCGGGCTCCGCACTCAGCACCGAGTCTCAAAAAAGGAATAAAATTCTGATATATGTTTCAACACTGATGAATCTTGAGAACATCCTGAGTGAAAGAAGCCAAGATATAAAAGGATACATAGTGTATGATTCCATTCTATGAGATGCCTGCAGTAGGCAAACTCAGAGAGACAGAAAGTAGGACGGTGGGTGCCAGGGACTGGGGAGCGGGCTGGGGAGCAAATGTCTAATCGGGCCAGATTTCAGTTTGGGAAGATGGAAACATTCAGGGGATGGATGGTGGGGATGGTCACACGGCAATACGAATGATCTGAACTTTAATGCCACTGAGCTATACAGTTAAAAATGGTTGAAATAGTACATTTTATATGCATATTTTACCACAATAACAAAGTAAAAGAAAAAAATATTTGATGAAATTCACTTCTCCTCATGACCTAAGAATCAGAATAGATGATGTTCCAGGTAACTATGAACTCCCCCGAAATAGTGGCTTCGAACAAGGCCGAGCGCTCGTTATGCTGGTGAACCTGCAAGGTGAGCAGGGCTCATCCCGCCGTCTGCGGCATTGGCTGAGGCAAGCTCCCCGAGTGCTGGAGATGGCAAGTGGGGAGTTGGTGCTGGACGTCAGCTGGTTCCTCTGCACACGGGGCCTTCCTCACAGCATGGCGTTTGCTCCCAAGGGAGAGCATCCCGTGAGAGGGATCCGGCCTTGGACGTCACCAGTGTCCCTTCTGCCAGCCTGCATCTAGTCAAGGCACAGAGAGGCCCACCCAGGGCCAAGGAGACTCCACCTCTTGGTGGGATAGTGGAAATGTTCTAGAAGAGCAAGTGGGATGGGTAATATCATTCCAGCCATGTCTTTTTTCAGGAATATAGATCTCGGGGAGCCTGGGTGGCTCAGTCGGTTAAACGTCTGCCTTCGGGTCATGATCCTGGGGTCCAGAAGAAGTATGCTTCTCCCTCTGCCCTTCCCCTCGCTCGTGTTCTCTCTCTCTCTCTCAAACAAATAAATAAAATCTTAAAAAAATAAAAAGACAAATACATATCTCAAGCCAAAAGGCAGTGCTATGCCTAATGGTGAAACCCGGGAGCATTTTCATTAGCCAAGAACAAGAGGATATCCTCATGACCACCGCTATTATTTGACATTGAAAAAGAGAAATACAAGGAATATATGTTGGAAAGGACAAAGCAAAGTTCTCATTATTTGCAAATAAGATGATTGTACAACGGAAAATTCCAAGAGAATCAACTAAAAAAGAATTCTAAGAAATAAGCAAATGTAGTCAGTTGGGTGGTTACAGAATTAACACCATGCCACAAAAGAGTGGGTTTCTACATAAAAACGAGTTAGAAAATGTAGCGGAGGACCCTGTTTTGTACCCATTTCCTGTAGCAACACCACCAAAGAGAAAAACTGACCAACACGCAAGAGAGCTGCGGTCTTTCCACTATCAAGTGTCATTTAGTGAGATGCCAGTCAGTGTTCCTCTTCTGACTGCCCCCACCCACCGCGGAAAGGGTTCATCCTCCTGCCCTAGCTCTGACTTTGGTGGCAGGAGACACACGGTGGCCGTGAGCCCAGCGGGAGCCCCTTATCAGTCAGCAAAGTGTCCTGCGGTTCCATTTGCTAGAATCGTCTTGCCAGCCTGGATTCTAGTCTCTTCACCGGGCTGAACTCGATTATCTATGGTTTCAGTTCTCGGCTGAGTAGCTCGCATTCTGAGGTCAAAAGCTGCCGCATCTGGGGGAAGCCACCTCTCCTTGGAGCTTGCTGAGGGGCGTAATTGAGCAGAACTGGCCCCACTTTCTCTTCAGCTTGTCTGATTCTCTTCAGCACCGGGCTCACCCTTTTCCCCAGTCTTGGGACTAGTCTCAACTCTATGGAAGCAGACACATGTAATGATTATATTTTTACCATCAATTGCTCCTCCCTTAAGATACTGGAGACCAAGGCCGTTGCTTTTCAGGACTCCTGTAGTTATTCTCCTTCTGGTTCTTAATCTCAATGGTGTTCATTTTCAAACATGACCCTTGTACCCAATTCCAAGCACTCTCTTGCACGAGGACTTCTGCCTCACCCCTCAGCCTTGCTTACCCCACAGTTCTTGCTGCTGGCGGCCCTTCAGGAGGAGATGCTTGTGGGTAGGAGCTAGCGAGACAAGCCACTTGAAGCCCACTATCTCCTGGTGGTGCCAAACGGTGGCTAGAGGCTCTACCACTTCTAGATGAGACAGGGTGACTTGAGCAGAGGACAGCTGGTGGCACTGGCTCAATTACGCCCCTCAGCAAGCTCCAAGGAGAGGTGGCTTCCCCCAGATGCGGCAGCTTTTGACCTCAGAATGCGAGCTACTCAGCCGAGAACTGAAACCATAGATAATCACCCAGCCTCTGGTCTCCCAGTACTCACATGCCTTTAGTATGCCAGGAAATTCTCGTCTAGGAAGAGGAAGTTGCAAATAACTTGATTGTTTGTTTCAGGAACTTCCTCAAAATCCATTTATCCAAACATTAAATTAATCAACTAGCCCTCATCAGGGTAACAGCTCCCACCAGAGAGCACTAGCTGGCTCAGTGGGTCTTTCAAGGCTCCCTCCAAAGCCTGCACCTTGAAGCACCCACCAATCCTAAACGGCTTCACGCAATCCCCATCACATGTCCTCATTGAACGTCCCGCCTTAAACCAGACCCGAGAAACCGAATTAAAAACACCCCACCCTTGACCTCACACTTCCAAGAAGCTTGATTTTGCTTGACTTCTAGGGGAGTGGGAACCACCACGGGCTTAGGGGTCTTAGTTGTGAAATCTGAAACCAACATCCTTTCCTAGCCCTGTGTTAAACCGCACTGACGGCACACAAGACTTCCCGTCACCACGGGAAACAGGGGGACAGGTATCCTTTCTCATTCCGTTGTCAAACTGGGTAAGAGCAAAGTCAAGTCACTTCTAGCGCCAGAACATACTCATTCCCGGAAGGTAAGACTGTGACCCAACACTTCGTGGAGCCTCGTCTCAGCTCTTTCTGAGTCATGCCTCTAGGCTCTGGCCACAAATCCAATGTGATGATGTCATAACCTCGGACTCTCAAGGCTCTGTGTGTTTCTGCTAGTTTCCTCTGTCGAGGCGGTGCTCTTCCTCATTGCAGTGAGTCCAATAAACTCAGCTTTGCTTGATCAACAGGTTTTTCCTGTGGTCATTTTAGGGGGCCCATAGCCAACAGCTACAATTGGAAAGTGGGGCGGGGACCCCCTTTATAACCCTTGATGGGTCTGGCGGCTCTGGTGGCCACGTACAAGGTAAAAAGAGACCATACACATGCTTAAAGTAGGTTGTGTTCGGTTCCCAAGTTAATTAGCCAAAGATGCAGAATAGTGTCCAAAGCCAGATGTGGCCCCCAACCCCCTACATGCCTCAGCTGGGCAGGGCCTCCGAGTGTGGGAAGTGTTCGTGTCTTCTAATACTCGCTTCCTGGGCTCACCACCTTGCGTGACTGCCTCTATGAAAGGCAAGAACAGTTTATTTAACACGACCATGGATTGCGCCTGTCACATGGCAGGGCCTCTGACCTGGCAGTTCACCCCATATATGAGTTTTTTTAAGATTTCATTTATTTCTTTGACAGAGAGAGACACAGCGAGAGAGGGAACACAAGCAGGGGGAGTGGCAGAGGGAGAAGCAGGCTCCCCGCCGAGCAGGGAGCCCGATGTGGGACTCGATCCCAGGACCCTGGGACCATGACCTGAGCCAAAGGCAGACGCCCAGGCGCCCTCTACTTCTTTTTGAGACAGGTTTGGAGATTTCTCTTTTTCAAAGAAAGTCGTTCAGTTAATCTAGAATTCCAAAGGTATTGGCATAAAGTTACATGTAGTACTTAGTATTTTTCATTTGAATTTCTTCCTCAACCCAAACTTTATTTAGAAGGGTGTCTTAAAACTTCTAGTTGAAGGGGCCCCTGGTTGGCTCAGTGGGTAGAGCATATAACTCTTCATCTTGAGGTTGTGACTTTGAGGCCCATGTTGGGTGTGGAGCCTACTTAAAGAAACAGAAAAGAAAATATTTTTAAAAATTTCCAGTTGGAGATTCTGCAGGGAGGAAGGGCTGTCTTTTCCTGGTTCATCCGAATTTCTTTGCATTGTGCTCAGTAATCTGATTTCCATTTCTTGGAATTGGTTAACATTTTCTCTGTGGCCCACAGCACGATATTTTTCTGAATGCTTTGTATAAGCTTGAAAAGCGTGTATCCTCTGTTTGTTGGGCACAGTTCTCTGTGTATCAGATCAATGTTGGTCTTTTGCATAAAACATTTAAACATTAAAAGATAAACTCATAACAAAGAAAATATAAGTGACCTTTCAAAATGATCTTGAACTGGGAGAAGCTTTTTTTTTTTTTAAAGATTTTATTTATTTATTTGACAGAGAGAGAGACAGTGAGAGAGGGAACACAAGCAGGGGGAGTGGGAGAGGGAGAAGCAGGCTTCCCGCCCAGGCGCCCCTGGGAAAAGCTTTTTAAAGCCTGGTATTGCAAACCAGAAGCCGTAAAGAAAAAGATTAGTAAATTTTTGCATGGAAACTACCACAAAGTTAAAGACACATCACAAACCAGGGTAGAATATTCACAACACATGTGTGCCCAGATCAAGGTTATGATCAAGAATATGGAAAGAACTCTTCATACCAATAAGAAAAAGCTATGGAAATCTGACCACAGATCTGACCAAATTGTGCACAGAAAGGAACTTTGCGGGGCCTGGGTGGCTCAGTCAATTAATTGACCGTCTGACTCTTGGTTTAGGCTCAGGTCGTGATCTCAGGGTCATGAGATGGAGCCCTGCATTGGGCTATGAGCTCAGCTTGGAATCTGCTTGAGATTCTTCCTCTGCCCTGCCCCCCCCCCCCCCCCCCCCCCCCCCCTTGCTGCTCACCCTCTCTCTCTCAAATAAATAAATAAATAAACCTTTTTTTTTTTTTTTTTTAAAGAAAGGAACTTCAAAAGCCAGTGAAGACAATAAAGGAATGTTTAACCTCAGTCATACTGAAATGCAAATAAAAAGCAAACTATGCTTTTTCACTGATTAGATTTGCAAAGGTGAAACTTTTGCCCAAACCCATTGTTTTGGAGGCCACTTTAGCAAAATGACCTAGTAATCCAGCTTCTAGAAGTCTCAGCTAAAGATACCCTTGCCTAAGTCTGCAAAACTACACATGCAGGGATTCTGGACTGTTTATGATGGTAAAGGCACAGACAGAAAAACTGGAAACAATCGGACTGACCCTCCCCAGAGTACCAGTTGAATCTCTATATAGTGTATATTCATACAGTGTCTACTGGGCAGCTCTGCAGAAGAACAAAAGTGAGGTTCATCTGTGTGGAGTCTGGAAGGTGCAGGACAATGAGTGTAGTTTGAGTCATGGGAGGTGACGGTGCTGGTTCGTGGGGCCACCCTTGCTCGGGGAGAGTCTGGGCTGGGAAAGTGAGAAAGTGTTCTTCTTCTTCTGTACTGTTTGGATGTCTTTGTAATGAGCAGGTATTTTTAAAAGGAAAAGTTTGTTTTTTTTTTTTTAAAAATGGACTCTAAAAATGTTCTGGCTAGGGGAAAAAAAAAAGGCCACATGGTGGCCGGGAATGGGACTCCCTCTGATCCCAGGTTGGCTTGACTCCCAGTCTGCTCACTGGTTGCCTTAGCAACAAGCTGAAAGTGGGGGAGTCGGCTATCTCGGGTAGCCATGAAGGCAGTGACTCAGCAGAAAACCCAACCCAAGAGGGAGGTCTCCATTCACTGCTTTCGCCTGCTGACTTTCATTCTCTTCTAGAAAAACAACAGCAGGGGGGATACTTCTGGTGTCACATTTGCAATCTGGTGAGGTAATACAAAATGAAGGGGGTAAGAGAAGTTGACCCTGTCTTCTAGTTGCTCCCGAGGTGAGCGTCGCTTCTCTGCTGTCCTGTGCTTAGGATACCACGGGTCCCCGTCCCTCTGCCCGCCTGGCCTTTGACTCTACTTGATAGGCAGCCCTGACTTCTGGCGCTTCATTCTAGATCCTCCTGCTGACAGTATAACGCTTCTTCAAGGTTGTTACAGCGACTGGTGGCTGGTAGACTAGAAGCTTGGCTCTTGGAGATCTTTAGAAAAAAGCGAAACCAGACCAAAGCAACCCACCCACCACTAGTGGTTCATAAACCAACCGAGAGTAAGGTGAAGGGACGCAGGTTGGATTTGCCTGCATTCACTGCCTGTGCACATATCTGTCGTGAATGAGAGTAAACCAGTGGCAGAGTTTAACATCTTATTTATTTTTGTTGTGATGCGACCCTGCTGTGCTCACATTGACAGAACTGAGGACTGAGAAGTTGGACTGTGCTGAGCTCCCTGAAGGGTGGGGAGGAGGCCAGAGGGTGAGGCAGGGGTGGGGTGCCCACAGCAGGATGGCAGAGATGCTGGTGGCCCAGGCCCAGGTCGGGGCAAATGGGAGAAGACGAGATGTGTTGGTTCTTTGGTGTTGGCCTTGAGTGGGGCCTGGGAGGAGTGAAGAATAACTTTTGGATACTTCTGACTCTGGCCATGATAGAGCATATTAGACTAAACCTTACAGAAAACAGCTATAAAAGTTGGACAAAATGTACATTTTGGAGAACAAACAGCAGAGGCATGACTTGAGATAAGGATGGAAGGAATACTTGAGATAATGGCTGAGAATCTTCCAAATCCCCAGATTCAAGGAGGTCACCAAATTACAAATATTAAACAACATAGATACAAAGAAAATCACAACCCTGTACATCACAGGTAAACTGTTGAAAATCCCAGACAGAGAAGGACTATTCAAAGTAGCCAGTAAAGGCACTGTGAAGACAGACTGCTGACTATCCAACAGAAAGACCAAAAGGTGATGGGACAGTGCCTGTAGGGCTTGAAAGACAAAGATGGCCAACGCGGAGTTCTATACCCAGAAGAGTAACCTTTAAAAACGAAGGCAAAAGAAGAAGAAGAAGAAGGAGGAGGAGGAGGGGGAGGGGCAGGGGGAGGGGGGGAGGAGGAGAAGAAGAAGGTGGTGGCAAAATAAATACATTTCCGGCAAAGGCTGGGGCAACTTGATGCTAGCCTACCCGTACTGTAAGAAATATAGTGGGTAGTTCTTTAAGCTGATGGAAATGATCCTGCACATGAAAAGATGCTCAACATCATCAGTCACTAGGGGTATGGAAATCAAAAGTGCAGTAAGATAGTACTTCACACCTACTAGAAAGGCTGTCATCAACTGCATGGATAGTACCAAGTGTTGATGAGAACATGGAGATATTGGAACTCTTATCCACTGCTGGTGGGGATGAATTATATCTTAATAAAGCTGTTCAACACCCTAGCATATTCGCCCCAGCCCTCTTAATAAACACATGAAGGAGACACACATTTCCCCCATAGCATATTTGTTATCTACAGTGTTACTTGGAATAGACTGATGTCTGTGTTGTGGGACCCAGAGAGGGTCTTTGGTAGTGTTTATAGGAGTAGTCAGGATCAGAATATTCATTAATGTCTTCTATAGTGATGCTACCCTCTCCTTTTCTTGACCCAATTTTCTGCCAAGAAATGAAGTAACTTGTGAAAGAAAGGGAGGGAGGGAGGGAGGAAGCAAGGGAGGGATCCAAGCTGGAAGAACCAATCTGCAAGAAGGCATGGAGAGCACTAGAAAGGGAATATATGTGAGTAAACGTAAGTAAAAATGGACTGTTTAAAATAAAAGCAGTAATGCCTTTGGGGATTTAAAATGTATGAAAAGGGGAGCCTGGGTGGCTCAGTCGGTTAAGTGACTGCCTTCGGCTCAGGTCGTGATCCTGGAGTCCCGGGATCGAGTCCCACATCGGACTCCCTGCTCGGCAGGGAGCCTGCTTCTGCCTCTGACCCTCCCCCCTCTCATGTGCTCTCTCTCTCTCATTCTCTCTGTCTCAAATAAATAAATAAAATCTTTAAAAAAAAAAATGTATGAAAAGGGGCGCCTGGGTGGCTCAGTCGGTTAAGCGACTGCCTTCGGCTCAGGTCATGATCCTGGAGTCCCGGGATCGAGTCCCGCATCGGGCTCCCTGCTCAGCGGGGGGTCTGCTTCTCCCTCTGACCCTCTTCCCTCTCGTGCTCTCTGTCTCTCATTCTCTCTCTCAAATAAATAAATAAAAACTTTAAAAAAAAATAAAATAAATAAAATGTATGAAAAGAACAGTGTCGAAAGCAAGGGGGGGGGTAAATGCAGGGATGCATGAGGGTAACCCTAGAGTCATAACACTAGTGATACGGAAAGAAGATGAAAAAATGAGAAAGGAGGGGCGCCTGGGTGAAGCATCTGCCTTCGGCTCAGGTCGTGATCCCAGGATCCTGGAATCGAGCCCCATGTCAGGCTCTGTGCTCAGTGGGGAGCCTGCTTCTCCCTCTCCCTCTGCTGCCACTCCCCCTGCTTGTTCTCTCTCTCTCTGTGTCAAATAAATAAATAAAATCATTAAAAGAAAGAAAAAGAAAAAGGAGAAAGGAGGGAACAAGGAGCAGATGGGGCAACTGCCCGAAAACAGAACTGTGTGCTTGTGTGTGTGTGTGTGTGTGTGTGTGTGCTCACGCACTTGTGTGTGGGGCGTGGGGGTTACTGGTTAAAGGGCACAGAGCTCCGGCTGGGAGGACGGAAAGGCTCTGGGGTACAGAGAGTGGTGATGGTTACACCGCACTGTGAATATTTAATGCCACTGAATTGTATACAAATAGCTCCAATGATAGGTATTGTCATGTGTATTTTCCACAATAGACACACACACACAGACAACCATATTGGTCAATACATTAGAATGTCAATGGATAAACAATGATTGCAGGGCTGGATAAAAGGGGCGGGGGACTCCCAACAAAATGCTGCTTAAAAGAGACACTGTATTTTTTAAAAACAACTTTATTGAGGTAGAATTGATATAAAAGGAACTGCACTGTTATTTAAAGCCTACACTGCGGAAAACAAAAATAAAGCCTACACTGTTAAAGTTATATCTGTGAAACCATCATCCCCAAAGGTTCCTCGTGGCCTTGGTCACCCCTCCCTGCAGCCCCTCCCTCCCCGCCCACTCCCAGGCGGCCGCTGACCGGGTTTCTGTCCCAAGAGATAAGTCTGCACTGCCTAGAACTGTGTACGGATGGCCTGCTCCTTTCACTCCACTTAGTGATTCTGAGACCGGGGGTTCTTCCTTTCTTATCGCTAAGTAGTCTTCCATTGTAGGAACATGCCCTTTGCTTGTCCAGTCACCTGATGTCCATTTGGGTTGTTTCCACCGTCCGGCTGTTGTGTACCAGGCTTTGTGTGGATGTATGAGTTCAGTTCCCTTGCGGACATCCTACCAAACCGTTTTACATTCCCATCAGCAGTGGATGAGTGTTCCAATTGCTGTATCGTCTATATGTAAATGCAAACGGCCTACAGGAGGAAAGCCGATCATGAAGAACACCCGGAGTAACAAAGCTAGTGTGCTGTGGGTGCGGGCATAGGCAGAGACGCTGATGTGGCAGGACCAAGGCTAGAAAGAGACAGCGGATCAATGACTGACAGAGTCCCCACTTTCGTTCTGTGGGGAAAGATAGTCTTTTTACCACCTGGTGTGGGATAAATTGGATGTCCATGTTGGGGGGAAAAAAGGACATCTTGATGTCTGCCTACCACCAAAAACAAAAATCAACTGGAGATGTAACATAGACCTAAATATGAAAGGTAAAGCAATGAAGCATCTAGAAGTCAAAGGAGAATATCTTCATGACCTTGGGATAGGCAAACATCTCTTCAGCAGAGAACAGACAGCATTACCTAGGACAGAAAAGATTGACTAACGTTAAGAACTATTTATCAAAAGGCCTCATTAGGGGCGCCTGGGTGGCTCAGTCGGTTAAGCGACTGCCTTCGGCTCAGGTCATGATCCTGGAGTCCCGGGATCGAGTCCCGCGTCGGGCTCCCTGCTCGGCGGGGAGCCTGCTTCTCCCTCTGACCCTCCCCCCTCTCATGCTCTCTGTCTCTCATTCTCTCTGTCTCAAATAAATAAATAAAACCTTTAAAAAAAAAAAAGGCCTCATTAGGAGAGTGAAAAGGTAAACTCTGGAGTGACGGAAGACTTTTATGGTACACACATCATCCAAGACTTATGTCCTGCCTGCTCACCTATGACCGAGAATGACAACCTAACTGCACAATGTGTGAAAGATTTGAATGTGCCTTTCACGTACACAGGGCCAATAAGCAAATGAACTGATGTTCAACATCGCTTGTCATCGCAGAAATGCAAATGACAACCACAGTGACGACAATTCAAACATGCGGACGCTCTCAAGTGTTGGTGAAGGTGTGGAGCAACCGGACCTCTCATACCCCACCCGGGGGAGGTAAATTGGTACTGCTGCTTAGGAAAATGTCGGGAAGGACCCCCTGAAGCTGACCTTGTGATCCAGCGTTCTGTAGCTTCTCATGGGGTCCTGGGTCAGGGTTGGCCTCGGGAGAAATCGGCATGGAATTCGGCAAGTGGGAGTGACAGAGTAGGCATTTTTATGCTCTACCGGCCGGCGTAGAGACCAGCCCTGCCGACCTGAAGTCCAACAGCAGATGCGGAAGTCACAGTGCTGGGAGGAAGCCCCTCGGTATGTTTAGGTGTCTTAACCCCAGCAGGGTCCTCGGCAGACAGCCGTGTGCAGGGGCCTCCAGATGCTTCCGGCTCCCAGCCTTCAGACCACTCCGGCGGACACTGAGTGGAGCAGATGAGGCATCCTGTCTGAGCCCTGCCCAAATAGCAGGTTCGTGGGCAAAAGAAATGTCATTGTCTCAGCCTCTAAATTTTGGGGTGGTTTGGAGGAGACATATCGTGGTCTAAGCTGTGACCGCCGCGTGGCTGTGTCATGGAGCTGTACACACACAGCTGGTGTACTTTTCTCCTTAATGAAGTCTATTCAAAAAGCCTAACTCCTGAGGACCTGGCTTGGACAGCCGGGTGGAAGGTGGGTGGTGGTCCCGCTACACACTCAGACAGCAAGCTTCTGGTGACTGGGAATCCAAAGTTCCATCTTCTCATTTAGGCCTACGATGTCTGTGAGCCATGGAGAGGACATGTCTGGTAGGCAGTTGGAAGCATGGGTAAACAGCTCAGGGGAAGGTACACTGCTGCACGTGTATGTATGGTGTTTAGAGCCATGACAATGAGTGAGGTCAGCACAGGAGTAACTGGAGGTAGTGAAGGCGGCCCGGGGGCTCCCTCAGGCCTCCCACCTTGTAGAGGTTGTGTATAAGAGACAGAGAGGGCAGTGCTCCAGAGGTCACAAGACGAGGGCAGCCTGAGGGACCCATAGGATAAAGTCAGAAAGGAGCCACTAGATTTGGCAACATGATTACTGGTGTTCTTGACACACCACTGTGGTGCAGAGTGGTGGGGTGGACGCAGATTAGAAGGAGTTGAAGAGGGGCGCCTGGGTGCTCAGTCAGTTAAGCGTCTGCCTTCGGCTCAGGTCACGATCCCGGGGTCCTGGGATTGAGCCCCACATCGGGCTCCTTGCTCAGTGGAGAGCCTGCTTCTCCCTCTCCCTCTGCCCCTCCCCTCCATTTGTGCTCTCTCTCTCATAAATAAATAAATAAATCTTTTTTATTTTTATTTTTTTTTAAAGATTTTATTTATTTATTTGACAGAGAGAGACATAGCGAGAGAGGGGACACAAGCAGGGGGAGTGGGAGAGGGAGAAGCAGGCTTCCCGCCGAGCAGGGAGCCCGATGCGGGGCTCGATCCCAGGACCCTGGGATCATGACCTGAGCCGAAGGCAGATGCTTAACGACTGAGCCACCCAGTCACCCTAAATAAATCTTTTTAAAAAAGATTTATTTATTTGAGAGAAAGAGAGATAGCAACAGAAATAGGGAGAGAGAGCACGAACGGGGAGGAGAGGGAGAAGCAGGCTCCCGGCTCCCTAACACGGGGCTCAATCCCAGGACCCTGAGATCATGACCTGAGCCCAAGGCAGATGCTTAACCCACTGAGCCACCCAGGCGCCCCAATAAATAAATCTTCTTAAAAAAGGAGTTGAAGAGGCAGTGGGGAGAAGTAAGGAAATAGACAACTATTTTGAGAAGTTTGGCTATAAAGAGGAACAGGGGCACTTGGGTGGCTTAGTTGGTTAGGCATTCGACTTTAAAAAAAATGCATTTATTTATTTGAGAGAGAGAGAGAGAGAGAGCACGGGGTGGGGGGGCAGAAGGACAATCGGACTCCCCACTGAGTGCGGAGGCCGACACGGGGCTTGATACCAGGACCCCGAGATCACAACGTGAGCCAAAGACAGACACTTAACTGACTGAGCCACCTAGATGCCTCCAGCATCCGACTCTTGATTTCGGCTCAGGTCATGATCTCAGGATCGTGAGACTGAGCCCCGTGTTGGGCATTGCGCTGGGTGTGGAGCCTGCTTGAGATTCTCTCTCTCCCTCTGCCCCTTCCCCTGCTCTCTCCCTAAAAAAATAAAATAAAATAAAATAAAATAAACTGTTTAAAGAGGACAGAGAATCGGGGTTGTGATTGGAGAGAGGTGTTGGGTCAAGAATGGATGCTACTGAGACATATCTGATGATGCAGGAGAAAGACGGGGTGACCTTAGGAGTGAAGAATTCCTCAGAAGAGAGGAGAAACTTGTGATTTGGCCATGGTGGGATGACAAATACCAGAATAGCCTTCTGGTGGTAAACAACTAGAATACTAGGCAAAATATTGAAAACAACAGGCAGTGCCAGCCTGTGATCAGAAGGAAACCAAATGTAGTGACCCCAGTGAACAGCCTGGACTTCTGTCTCCTGAGTAGAACCTGTGGTCTCCATTATTAGAGCTAACAAGCCAATAGTGGAGGGAAAAAAAAATAGAAGACCAGAAACATTTGATTAGTCCAGAAATCAGGAATGGAGGAGAAAAGGAACAAAAAACAGATGGGACGAATAGAAAACAAAGAGCTAGGTGGTAGACTTAAACCCAACCATTAAATGTAAATGGATTAACCAGACCAATTAAAAGGCAGAGATTATCAGACTGGTTAAAAAAGTAAGCCCAGGGGCACCTGGGTGGCTCAGTCGGTTAAGCGACTGCCTTCGGCTCAGGTCACGATCCTGGAGTCCCGGGATCGAGTCCCACATTGGGCTCCCTGCTCGGCGAGGAGCCTGCTTCTCCCTCTGACCCTCCCCCCTCTCATGTGCTCTCTGTCTCTCTCATTCTCTCTCTCGCAAATAAATAAATAAAATCTTAAAAAAAAAAAAATTAGTCCCTGGATCGAGTCCCGCATCGGGCTCCCTGCTCAGCGGGGAGTCTGCTTCTCCCTCTGACCTTCCCCCTCTCATGCTCTCTCTCTCTCTAATAAATAAATAAATAAATAAATAAATAAATAAATAACTCTTTAAAAAAGTAAGCCCAAACCACAGGCTGTCTATAGGTGCACTTTAAATAAAGACACAGACAAGTTAAAAGAACAGAACAGAAAAAAGTTATATAGAGAAATAAATTAAGCATAAGGAAGTGGGTTGGCTACACCAGACCAAGCAGATGTCAAAAGAAGGAACATTACCAGAGATAAAGAGGAGCATTTCCTGACAATAAAAGGGTCAATTTATCAAGAACACATAACAGTCCAGGGCGCCTGGGTGGCTCAGTCAGTTAAACGTCCGACTTCAGCTCAGGTCACGATCTCAGGGTCCTGGGATGGAGCCCTGCGCTGGGCATCCCCACTCAGCGGGAAGTCTGCTTGTCCCTCTGCCCCTCCCCCTGCTTGTGTTCCCTCTCTCTCAAACAAATAAAATCTTTCAAACAAAAAGAACACATAACATTCCTAAATGTGTATGCACCCAACGAGAGCTTCAATTAGATGCAGCAAAATCTGACAGAACCAGGAGGAGAAAGACAAACCCATAATTACATTTGGAGACTGTGATACTTCCCTCTCAGTCTGCCAGAGAGAACTGGTAGAGAGAAAATCAGTAAGGATACTGAAGACTTGAACTACACTATCAACCACCTTGAGCTAATTGACATTTATAGAACACACCACCCAACTGCAGAACATACACTCTTTTCAAATAAGCATGGAACATTCACCAAGCTAAACCATATGCTAAGTCATAAAACGAGTCTCAATTTTAAAAGAAATGAAATCAGACAGAGTAAATTCTCTGTACTACAATGTAATTAATGTAATTAAAAACACATAACAGGGGCGCCTAGGTGGCTCAGTCGTTAAGTGTCTGCCTTCGGCTCAGGTCATGATCCTGGGGTCCTGGGATCAAGCCCCGCATCGGGCTCCCTGCTCCACGGGAAGCCTGCTTCTCCCTCTCCCACTCCCCCTGCTTGTGTTCCCTCTCTCGCTGTGTCTCTCTCTCTGTCAAATAAATAAATAAAATCTTTGAAAAAAATAAATAAAAACACATAACAAAAAGATATAGGCCAGGGCGCCTGGGTGGCTCAGATGGTTAAGCGTCTGCCTTCGGCTCAGGTCATGATCTCAGGGTCCTGGAATCGAGTCCCGCATCGGTATCCCTGCTCCTTGGGAGCCTGCTTCTCCCTCTGCCTCTCTCTCTCTCTCTCTCTGTCTCTCATGAATAAATAAATAAAATTAAAAAAAAAAAGATATAGGCCAAATTCCCAAATATTTGGAAATTAAATACACTTCCAAGAAGGTCATTGGTTAAGGAAGTAATCACAAGGGAAATTAGAAAACATTATGAACTCAATGATAATGAAAATAGAACATATCCAAATGCATAGAATGCAGCTAAAGATGTTCTTAAAGGGAGTTTATAGCTTTAATTGCTTATGTTAGAAAAAGAAAGGTTTAATTTTTTTTTTTTAATTTTAAGTAAGCACCATGCCCAACGTGGGGCTTGAACTCACGACACTGAGATCAAGAGTCACATGCTCCACTGACTGAGCCCGCCAGGTGCCCCGATAAAAAGGTTTAAAATAAATGATTTAAGGTTATACTTTAAGAAGCTGGAAAGGATGAGCAAGTTAAGCCCCAAATAAGTTTTATTACTCCAAAATAAGTAAAAGAAAGGAAATGATAAAAGTGGAAATCATCAATAGAAAATGGATAAACGATGGAGAAAAATCAATGAGACCAAAACTTGGTTCTTTAGAATGACCAATAAGCCTCTATCTAGGCTGATCAAGAAAGAAGGAAAGACACAAACTACCAATACAAGGAATGAGAGGGGACATCAGTGCAGATCCTATAATGGGTTGATAAAGGGGTATCATTAACTTTATGTCAACTTAGATACAACAGGCAAATTCCTTGAAAGACACAAATTTCTGAAACAGACACAGGAAGAAGAAACAAAATCCAAATGGCCCAATATCTGAAGAAATTTAAAGATTTTATTTGGGGGGCGCCTGGGTGGCTCAGTCGTTAAGCGTCTGCCTTCAGCTCGGGCCATGATCCCAGGGTCCTGGGATCGAGCCCCGCATCGGGCTCCCTGCTCAGTGGGGAGCCTGCTTCTCCCTCTCCCACTCCCCCTGCTCGTGCTCTCTCTCCCCCTCTGAAATGGTAAAATCTTTAAAAATAAATAAAGTTTAAAAAGCTGAATTGCATTTCCAGAAACTATCAATGATCAGTTAGACAATGAAATAAAGGGGCACCTGGGTGGTTCAGTCAGTTGAGTGTCGGACTCTTGGTTTTGGCTCAGGTCATGATCTCAGGATCAGGAGATGGAGCCTCGAGTCGGGCTCACGCGCTGGACACGGAGCCTGCTTGAGATTCTCTCTCTTTCTCTCCTTCTGCGCCCCCCAACCCCAAAGGAAAGAAAATGAAATAAAGATACCATTTACAATAGCATCAAAACCATAAAAAAAAACATGGGTGTGGAAAGGAGGGCCTCTGGAGGATTTGTTTAGTGGGGCATGGGGCAGCGTGTCTGATGTCGGGGTTGGAGTTAGGAACCCCGAGATGAGAAGCATCGGAAAGACTCGAGCCTTTCAGTGCAACAAACTCCGCGAGTACAGCCAGAGGTTGAGACGTAAGCTTTTATTCCTCCTGGACAACTTGGACTTCAGCAACGCCTAGCTTCGTGGGGCATGTAGTGTGACTCATGGTCGCAGATAAAACATCTTTCCAAGACACTCAATTACATGAAACCTGACTTGCTTTTAAAAATGTGAGTCCGATTTTCTTCTTCCTCCTTCTTTGCCTTGCTTCCAACTCCCCACCTTCCTGGGGCTTCTCGCTGTCTGGGTAACTTAAGGTTTGGGCCTAGCCCAGACCTGGGCAGTGGCCCCTCTGTCACTGTCACTGCCTGGCCCCGAGTGAGACCGAGCCAGTGGCCTCTGGAGCCTGACCTGGCTTGGCACCCGTCGGTGGGCGCACCCAGGGGTGGCCTGGCCAGCAGGCCATCACGTTAGGCTTTGCTCCCGGGTCCCTGGTGCAGCCTGCGGACACGGGCCTGCTGAGAGGGCACTGCCGGGCTCTCGGGTGTCTCGTGCGTGAACCGAACCACAGAACAGCCACACCTTACTTTTTCAAGTTACAAGAGGCTGGGAGGGCCCCAGGCCTCATATGCTCTGTCCTACAGAGCAGCCTCTTCTTCCTGGGGCTTCAGCCAAGTCCAAAGAGAAGGCCTAAGGGCTGCCCTGCCCAGGTCTTAGGGGAGCCAGCTCCCTGCTCCATCCTACTGGACTGGCCACCCCGCTCACCTCTCCTCCCCGACAGTAACGGCTTTCCTGTCCCCCAAATGCTGGAACGAAGGCAGGCCTTGAGACAGCTTCTAGCAGCTGGCCGGGGGCGCTCCGAGCCCGGCCTGTGCCCACACCCCGAGCGCAGCTGGGGCCACCACCTGCTCTCCCCTGTGCAGAGGAGGCCCCCACCCCCCACCGCCCACGGGCTGCTGAGGATTCGAGAGCCATGAGAACTTCCGACTATGAGAACTTTGACTTCCAGGTTTGGGGAATGTGCCAGGTGAACAGATCAGCTCTGAAATTCATCACTCTCTTCGGGCCCCTGCCTGTTTTGGTGTTCCACGGCGAAGCCTGTAGAAGGAAGAAATACCAGTTAGTAAGCGGGGGAGGCTCCCCAGCTGCCAGAAGGCCTGGCTCAAGGGCTGGACTGTGCTGTCATCTCAGCTCCTGGGCATTCCCTGGAATTAGGGGTTTCAAATGGCACCTGGAAGGGAGAGTACCTGCTGCAGCTTCATATGTTCTGGAAGCAATGGGGGGGGCCTGGCACCCCCAGGCTAAGGGAAGGTGTTGCTGCGAGGAGGAGGCGAGGGAGCTCGCACAAGGCCTTGTCCAGAATACACAACTTCCTGGGGGAGGCGTCGGGGGCAGGCTGGGCTTCTGGCCATCGTCAAGAGGGGTGGCCTGCCTTTGAGCTGTCCCACGCCCTCAGGGAGCAGGGGCCTTGTCCATGCCCGATGGGAACAAACACTGTGCTGTTCGGGGCTGGCATGAGGAAGCATGCCCGAGCGGCCCTGGAGGCCGGCCACCCAGCTGCAGAGCGCACAGCCAAGCCCTGTCCCTCGAGTATGGGGCCAGTCCCAGGGGTACCTGGGAGGGAGCTTGATGACAGCAGCTGCAGGCTGTCCAGGACCCCATCCTCATACAAGGCCAGCTTCTGCACCATCTTCTGTCGGGCCGGGTTGATGACGATCCGCGGCGGTCGCGATGAGGCGGAGCTGCTCACGAGCGATCCTGGGGCAAAGAGAGCACCTCTCAGCTGCCGAGGCCGCGGTCCCTGGGCACTCCTCAGTGACGCCGCTGGCCTCACGGGTCTTCCCAGCCCCCAGCTTAGCTCCCTGACTCTTTGGGACAGAAGTCCTCCGTGCCGTCTCTGAAGGAAGGGCCTGGAAGGGGCCATGCCGTCGCCCGGGCTCCCAGCTAGGCCAGGAACCCAGTCCTGAATAAAGCCTTCCTTGTTCCCGGCTTTCAGGAAGTGAGCTCCTGGCCCCTTCTCACCCACCTGGAGGGCAGGGCCTGGAGCTTGCTAAGGACGGAGTGAGATTAAGAGCAGGCCCCCAGTTCTCTCCTCCCAGAAGGCTGGGGGCAGGGAGTATGGGGACTGTCACCAAAAGAGGCCCCCGGTCCCTCTTCTGGGCACCTGTCCCCAGCTACCTTCCATAGCTGTCAGCTGGGGCCCTGGGCCACTCCCCCAGCTCGACTCTTGGGTGGCGCCCCCTTGAGTACAGCCGGCCTGCCCAAGGGCTGCTGGGGCCCACACGGTGGCCCCTTGCCCGGGGCTGCCTGGCCAGGCCAGGCCCGGCGGGCAGCTCGGGCTCAGGTGCCAGGAATGCAGGGCAGCAGACAGCCCGGACACACTCTCGTCACTTTCCACGGGCTGGTTGGGGCCTTTCTGGAGCCACTCTGGAGCCTGGGCTGGTGCTCCTGAGGGAACCGCCAGGGGCTGCACTGGGCTGGCACCACGTGGGGCACTGCCAGTGAGGGAAATGTAGGAGTTTTCCTGTGGGGAAGAGGGGCCTCGGCTGGCAGCCTCTGGCTGCAGGGCTGGTCCTGCCACGGCCGCCTGCAGCTTCTCCAGACTCTCATACACCTGTGAGGAGAGAGGGGGCTCTCAGGGGGAGTGGGCCGGGCCGGGCCGCTCCCCAGCTCCACGGGCAGGCCACGACCGGCCGCTCAGACCACTCACAGCCGTCCCGTCAGAGGGCCCTGCCCCTGAATACCGTGGTCCCACCACACGGCTGCTCCAGGGACCGCGGAGCTGGGAAAGCTACGTCCCTTGCCTTTTTATCCCTGTCGCAAGGAATGCTGAGAAGTCGCGGCCACCAAAACGAAGGACTGAGAATGGCTTTTCTCTGTCTGCTGGAAAGCAAATCGCACTGCCCTGCTGCCCTCAAATGGGGCGTCTCCGTTCTCACCCGTCAGGGGAGAAGAGGGGAGGGTCAGGCAGCTGCGGCGGCACAGAACACCCAGAAGGGGGCGCAGGAAAAGCCCTTCGCTTCTCTCTCTCTAGAAGTGGGCTTCCGCAGGAGGCTCCAGGCACCCTCAGCAGAACTGAAGGGCAAGCTACCAACGTTTGGAGACCGTCTCCAGAAAGAGGTCTGGCAGGTGGCATGGGCAGCACCCGGAATGCGGGGTTCCTGATAGGCTACCACCTGCCATGGGCAGCCAGAGTCTCGACCGCTTTCCATCCCCACCGGCCTCCCCCCTGCCCAGGGCTACCTGGGTCATGGGGGGTCTCCTCTTGGCCCGGCGGTGCAGGCAGCAGCAAGCCAGCTGGCCCAGGGCCAGGCCCAGCTCGGGTGGGCATGGCCCAGGCCTGGGGTCCATGTGCTTCTTACAGATCTGGGTGGCAATTGGGGCAGCCCAGGCATCTGTGGCCAGACCTGCTTGGAGTGTGGTCTGGGTGCTTTTCAAAGTCACCCCGGCCTCCTCGGCCTCTTCTTCAACGAGGTCTTTCTGTGGGACAGATAATATGAGCGTGGCCACCGGGGGGGGGGGGGGGCGAGGATGCCTTCAGCCCCATTCCCCAGGCTCTCATCACTGACTCCTGTGGTCTTTCTTAAGATTTATTAAGCACCCATTGTGTGCCCAGCACTGCCCCAAGGCCCTAGGGATCCAGTGACAGAGCACCCCGGGCCCACCTTCATAGAACTGACCTCCTGCTGTGGGAGAGACACTGACAAGCCTCTAAACCAACGGAAAACTTCGACAGACGGGCCCATGGGGCTTTTGACCAAGGCCTGAGCAAGTAGCACTTGGGAGCTGAGATCTGAAGGCACAGATTAGCCAGAGGTCAGAGCCGAGGAGGAAAGGGAGTACCCCACAGAGAGGTACCCAGGGGTGCAAATGGAACTGGAGGCTGTCCTGGGTTTTGAGATGGGAAGGACCAGGAGGAAGCACCTGGGTCGGGGGGTGGCCTTTGAGGCAGAAGGAAAGGTTCAAACCAAGGCCCTGGGGCAGGCAGTGGGAAGCTAGCTGAGTTTGGGGGACAGAGAGAAGGTTGGTGATAGCAGGACCTGGGGAGTTGTGGCCATGTTAAGGGATTGGGCCTTCACCCCAAGCACGGTGGGAAGGCAAAGGGGCTTCCACAATCTCTTTTTTTGTTTTTGAAAGATCGCTTTGGCCGTGACATGGAGAACAAATAGGAAGGGTCCAAAGAAGCCCAAAGAAGGATCCCTGAGGGGTCTGGCCCACTGCCCTGGGGCAGCTATGACAACATGGAGAGCAGCCTCAGTTGGGTTGGCTCTACACACAGAGCCAACAGGACGTGCTGACGGATGTAGATGGTGAAGGAAGGAGGGCTCCTGGCTGGCTCCCCGATTGTAGCCTGACCCACCGAGACCCGGTAATGGACAGAAACAGCCCCAGGCCAGGAACAGGAGCAGCAGGAGGTATACCAGTTGTAAAACGTAAAGAACAAACGTGACCGGATGCGTTCCGGGCCCGAGAAGGCTCTGAGCACGGCACGTGTATAAGGTCTGTTCACATGTGGGGAAGCAGGCCCAGCGAGGACCACTGTCAAACTGGGACTAGAACCCATGCCTCCTGTCTCAGCCAAGGGGCGGGGGCAGCTCCGCCACAACGTGGAGCGCTCATCTACGGCGCGCCCGATTGCCCACCACAGCCTCTCCCAGGGCCCTGTGCTCTGTTTTCTGCTGTAGCTTCTGGTCCCAGAGCACTGGGACTGCCTTGTTGGGACGACCCCTTCCCCGCTCCCGGCCCAGGTGGGGTCTGGAAAGGCCCCTAGCATCTGCAGAAGACAGACATGTTTTTCCTGAGCAAGGTCAAGGGAAGCTGTTTGGAGCCCTGCCTACTTTCAAAGATGAGTCAGCAGCAGCAGAGGCTGGCTTCTGTGGGGCACTGCGTTCCAGATCATTCCACCCTCCAGGGCTGCACCTGTTGGTTATCAGGAGTAGCGCCTCCCTGCCTGCCTCCCTCCCTCCCTCTCCCCTCTGCCTCCCTGCCCACCTGCCTCCCTCTGTCCCTGCCCCACTTCAGGAGGCTCACCAGATACTTGGTCCCGGCACCATGCGTCCTCACGGCCCTCTGGCCCGCCAGGGTCTCCAGCACTACCTGGAGAGGGCAGGACGGAGAGTGTTGCGGTGGCTCCTGGGGGCTTGGCAGGGAGGGCCATATGCGGCGGGGCTTGCGGGGTGGACAGGGCGGCCTGGCCCAAAGAGGCCGCTAAGGCTGACAGGGGCACAGCCCTTAGACGGGCAGATGAGGGCGGGCTATGGGACTGATGCTTCGGTGGTTTGGAGGGCCCACTTGAGGAAAAGGACTGCAAAATTACACATATGAAATGAGATGCAGGGCCCCCATGGGAGGGGCCCATGTCAAGTAGAGAGGGGCTCTTGAGCTGAGACTCCTGTTAGCTTCCTGCCAGATTGGCCTCCGGTCTCATATGGAATTATCCAGGCCCTCCTGCCTTTGCTTGGCCACAACTCCCCCACCCCCGAGCCAGCAAAGGGGCCAGGGGCTCACCACGCCGAAGCTGAAGGTATCCGTGTCCACGGCCAGTCTCCCTGTCTTGACGTAATCCTCAGGCAGGTAGGCCAGGGTGCCACGCACGGTCCGTGTCCGGGCCACCGTGCTGCTCTGGCCGGGACTGGCCCCTGCAAAACGGCTGAGACGGGCCAGGCCAAAGTCTCCCAGTTTGGGCATCAGTCTCTCATCCAGAAGGACGTTGGAACTTGGGGAGGGAAGGAGCGGTGTCAGGTCGGCGCTGGCCCGCTCTGCACCCGACACTTGCCTGGCCCTGACAACCGTGGACTCAGGGTGGTCCAGCTATCCGGGGGCTCCCTCACACGGTTCGGTCCATGCTCACCGGGGGGCGGGGGGGGCATCCTTGGCCTCTGCTTCCACACCTGTCCCATGCCAGGTACTCAGTGACCCAGGGCCCCCAGCTCTGATGTCCCAGGTCTCAGGGCTCCACCCCGTCCCTCACCTCAGCCTCAAGCAGGAGAGGGCAGGCCTATTCTCATGGGGGACACCCAGAGCAGGGCTCCTCGGGGCTCGGAGAGCAAGTACCACTGCTGCCTACTGACAGAAGGTTTGGGAGCATCACTCCCCTGCCACAGACTCTATCCTTACAGCGCTTAGAGGCCCCAGGGGCCTGTGTGCCCACCTCACCTTTTGACATCTCCATGGATGAGGCTGGGGCTGTCCTGGTGTAAAAACTGAATCGCCCGTGCTGTGCCCAGAAGGATGTTCAGTCGCTGAGGCCAGGAGAGAGGGGGGCAGGCCTGGCTCTGGAGTGGCAGAGGAAGCAAAGGGGCTGGGAGGGCCACGGTTCCTTGACCCCAACTCCCCCTCCACCTGTCACTGTGGGTTCTAGACAAGCCGCTTCACTCTCTGGGCCTCAGTTTCCTCTTCTGGAAAATGAGGAGCAAAATCTGCATGAGCTACTTCACAAGAAGGTGGACAGTAAGCTATTCCACTGCTTTGTAAAGCATGCGGAACGTGTTTCCCGGAGTCATCGTGAAATGGGGCGCTCCTCAGTGCTTGGAGCTCCCTCCTCCTCTCTGGGGCCATCGGGATGTTGTCAGAGGCATTCTCCCCAGCTCCCCCAGCACAGCATGCCTGTCCTGAGAGCGGAAGTGCCCTGTGTGCCGTCAGCCCTTGCGTCTTGTGGGTGCGTGGCTAGCGGAGGGTCAGCTGCAGGTCCAGATGGCGCAGTTTACTGCCCACTGCCTCCTACTCTTGAGGGCCATGCTGATAAGACCCTTCAGCTAGTCTGCTTGCCAGAGGAAGGGGCGTGAGTTGGGGCACCGAGTCGATAACCCCCTTTTTAGAGGCAGCTTGAGCCAGGCTCCCAGGCATGCAGGAACAGCCGGGGAGGGACCACGGGAAAGGGTGCCAGGGAAGACGGCAGCCCACCTTGGGCCAAAGCCTGAGCCCGGGCCCTGCCCGCTGGTGGGACCCACTCACAGAGCCTGAGAGCTTCAGTCAGGTGCTGGGAGTGCTGTGGGGCCAGGGAAGCGTGCCAGGCCAGGGACAGCTACCTGGGAGTGCAGGCGGTCTTCCAGGGAGCCATTGGGCAGGAAGCCATAGACGAGGCAGTAGAAGCCACTCTGAGCACAGTAGCCAGCGAAGTCCACGATGTTTGGGTGACGAAACCTGCTTGCAAGAGGGGGACCTGAGCGCTTTCCATTTGGCCATCGCGGGGGTGGGCTCTGGGGGCCTGAGGGAGCCAGGTACCACGCTTTGTGGTCCTGGAGGCCAACGGGGCCCTGACCCGGTTCTCCCTCTGCCCCCAGACTCACCGTGACAGTTGCCCCACTTCGGTCAGGAAGCTCTGCTTCACTGTGGTCCACTCCAGGTCGGCCCCCTGCAGCCCCCAAGGAAAATGAGGGCAGGGAGGCAGCATGAAGCTCTTGCAGCCAAGGCCTGATGGCCGCTCTCACTGCCACCTGTCCTGGGCCCAGAACCACCAAGGGGCTGGGGACCTCGAACCGGGGAATCAGAGGGCTGAGCGAGGTACATGGGGGAGCATGGGAGAAGCACCAGAAAAGTGCGGGTCTGCTGACAACCTGCCAGGGCCTTTGCAGGGAAGGCTCCACCCACCTCCTTCAGCCTCTTCACAGCATACAGCGTGTTCCTCATCACCGCCCGGTACACACACCCGAAGCCACCCTCCCCGATCTTCAGCTCCTCTGAGAAGTTGTGGGTGCCCTGGGAGATCTCGCTGAGGGGCCAGCAGAATGGAGAGGGCTGGGCCCCCTGCAGGAGGGACACTGGGCTCTCTGGGTTAGGCTGTGGGCAGAGATCCTGGATCAGGTGAGGTCCTCTGTCTTCCCCTCTGCCCGACAGTCACAAGCGCCCCCTATCCCACTGCCTCCCAGCTGGCCCTACTGGGCTGGCTGGGGTGCCCAGGTGTACCAAAGGCTACATTTTTTTGCTCCTTGTCTTGAATATTTCCCTGGGGCAGGACCCACCTACCTTGGTAGAGGAAGGGGCTGGATATGGTGGTGGTGGCTGGAGGGCAGCAGGGCTTGGGACAGGACCGAGCTCAGCCCCAGAATGGGTCTGGGAGCCTGGAAAAGCTTCATAAAGATAACCAGTAAGAGGCAGGCAGAGACCGACGGCATGGTTTATGGCAGTGGCCATGGTCAAGGTGGCCCTTTCCACAGGTCCATCAAGCCCAACACCCGGGTCCTCTTACCTGGGGAGGGGAGTGTGGAGGCTGACGTCTGCAACTTCCGGGGGCGGGGGACCTCAGCCTCACAGGGTGCAGGGGGGCTGCTGGGCCTCGGGGTGCTGGTGCTGGGGGGCAGAAGAGGGGCGGGAGGGTGCCCTGGGACACCAGGAAAGAAAACGGCGGTTAGGCCCAGGCGGGGGGGGGGGGGGCGGGGAGGAGCCCCGTAAGAGGCCCCGCACCCAGCCCGGGGTCCTGGGGTTCCCCGGGGCCGCGCGCTCACAGGCCGTGATGATGTCCCGAGCGCGCAGCAACTGCAGGTGCGTGAGGATGCTCACGAGGTCGGCCACGCGGGCGTTGCGGTTGATCCAGGGCCACAGGACGCTGGCCGTGCGCTGTCCGGAGCGCTCGCACAGCCGCAGCTCGGTCTGGTCGCGCACGATCAGGGCGGCTGCGGGGCGGGAGGCGTCAGGCCTGGGCGCCCGGGGCCCGCGCGCCCTCCGCCCCAGCGTCCCCCCGCCCGCCGCCACGCACCGAACTGGCACCAGTCGGCGGGCTCCAGGGCGTCCATCACTTTGTAGAAGCGGCACATGACCCAGGGCGGCACCTCGTACAAGAAGTGCTGGGCGCCGGGGGCCGCGGGGTCCCCCGGGCCCGGCCCACCGGCCATGGCCGCCGCCGCCCCCGGGCCAGGGCCTCTTGGGGCCTCTCGAGGCCGGGGCGGGCGCGGGCCTTGGCCGGCCGGGTCCGCGGACACTGACTCACTTCCCCTTTAAGCCGGCCTCGTGCAGCGCCCGGCGGGGCGGAAGGGGCGGGGTCCGGGCCCGCCGCCATCTTGCCCGCCGCCGCCGCCGCCGCCGCCGCCGCCGCGACCCTCGGCCACACGGGGGCGCGGCGCGCGGTCTCTGCCCGCGAAGGCCGCGCCCCTGGGTCCGGTTGGGCGGTGAGGCGGGCTTCTCGGAGGAGGGGCCCCCTGAGTGGGGCTCTGAGGGATGGAGCAGCGCGGTTCCGAGCACTGGGACAAAGGTCATGGCAAGGCCCGGGACATTCCAGAAAGGGCTAGAGCTGGGCCTTGTGAGCGTCACTGGGAGGTCCCCTTACGAACTTTTGGCTTCATTCGGGAGGCAGCAGAGAGTCGTCAGAGATCCCAGGCGGGGCAGGGTCAGATGTGGGTCACACAGAGGACCCCCGCTGCGTCCTGTCAGCTGGCCATGAGGCTGGGTGCAGGGAGAACGATCTGGAAGCTTGTACAGCAGGCTGCCCCAGCTCGGAGCGTTGTTGCCCACCTCCTCCGCCCTGCATGCCATCTTTTCCACTTCTTCAGGAACCTGCTCCAGCAATTATTTGCTCTTTGCAGTGTTTGCAACTTTTCCTTCTTTGGTGGCTTCTTCCCACTAGCACGTAAAACGTGTTTACGTCTCTTAAAAACAGGCCTTCAGCTTCTGCTGTGCCTCCTCCCTCTTGTTGCCATGCTCCTGGCTCACTTGGCACTACCCCCTGTGAGGATGGCAGAGTCCAGCCTCTCCCAGGCAACAGGCTCGGTTCCTAGGCTGTCTGATGTCTTCACCACATTACTCCGTCTTGCCCATTCCCACAGTGCTCTGCAGCTACTGCTTTCTTTGGATTCTCTGGTGCTCCTCCATTCCAGCAGCCCCTATTTTGCGGTCATTTCCCCGAACATCTCTGGAGTCCATTTCTTCCCCAGGCCCCCTGCTCTTGCGACTCCCTCCTACCCTGAGGACCCTAGGCCTCTCTGGGCAGAGCTGCCTGCAGCCCCTGCTGTGCTTGCCATCTGCGGCGTGTGAGCGTCTGCCCTTGTTTGCCTCCCGCTCTAGATGGGGAAAGACCCCACCAAGCAGCAACAGTGCCTGCTCTTTTGTTTCTCCAGTTGGATGAGTGCTTGCACAGCAACAGGTCTCCTTCCCTCACCACCCGCCCCCCTCGATCCTGACCCCAAAGGGCTCCCCTTCAGGCTGTCCCCCCAAGATGGGCCTCCATGGGAGCCTCTCTCCCCAGAAGTCACAGCCATCACCAGCCACACCCTGGGCCCCAGTGCTTTCTCATGGGGACAGCCTTTACAAAGACTACCAACTCCAGTACGGGAAATTATCATGCACACACACACTAAGCCCTAAAGGAACAGCAACTTTGTCCTCCTCGTTCACTGCTGGACAGCGGCTCCCAGGACAGGCCTGGCACACGAGACACGCTCAATACACACAGGTCGAATTTCAACCCTTTGTTTTAACCTTCAAGGCCAGGACATTCGAGTGCACCTTCTAGCAGCGTGTGCCCACATTTATTTGCATGTGAAGCTGGACTCTGAGCAGTTGTCCCCTCCAGCCCAGCAACAGCCTCGTAAGAACAGCTGTGGCAGGGCAGGCAGCTCCTGAGTGCCAAGTTTGCAAAAGGTCTGCAAGCCCCACAGTGATGACAGCGCCCCCTTTGGGCAGGGGGCTAGGTCAGCAGAGGCCACGGGAAGGTCTCAGGCTGTAGGCACAGGAGCCGGAGCTCGGGGATGGCAGCTGGTTTCCAAAAGCACCTGGACAGAGGAGGCACCCCTGCCATGGCCCTCAGGAGCAGGGGATTTGTGCGGCTGTGCAGAAGGGCTGCAGCCCACTTGCCTCTGGACCTGGGGCTCAGCGGGCCGACCCGTGCCAGGTCCTTCCCAGCCTGCCACCCCAGAGCTTCCCATCACACCTGGAGCAGTGTGCCTAGAAAGTGTAGCCTCGGAACCCAAGGGGAGGCAGTGTATGGAGCAGGCTGGTCTTTCCTCCCAAGGCAGTCCTGAAAGCAGCTGGCTATTTGGGTTCAGGGACAGCCAGACGGAATCAGGAAACATAGCACCATGCTGTCCTGTGAGCTGTCTGATAATGAAAGCCCAGACCTTGAGTCACTTTCACAGAGAGATTTATCGAGAATGCTAACAGCACAGGATACAGTACTTCCCAACAAAAGGTGCAAACGCGTCACTTAGAAAGGCATGCTGAGTATTCTTTGCTTTCACACGTATTAAAAAACTTACAAAAATAAAATAAAACTGCGTGCTGCCCATCTTTTCAAATAGTAAAAGAACCTTATGAAAAAATCACTTGATTTTACAACAAAAGACACAAACGGACATTTTTATGTAAATTTATAAGGCAAACTCTTTATATAATAAATAGGTTACAGGGATTCAGTGGGGGGGGGTGTTTTTGAAACGTATACAGGTACATTCAGACAGGTTTACTGAAATGGTACAAATTTCCTTAATAAATTGCCTTTTGTTTTTAAATATATCAGTGCTTTCAGTCATTTGGCTATACACAAAGAACCTTTTTTTGAACACTACAAAAAAGCAATCAATATTTTTTGTTTTTAAAACGACCTACTTATTTTCTAAAGTAATTGTCCCAAAACACAAAAACTGAAGGTGAATGTGATGGAGGGCTTTGGAGACATCTCTAGCCAAGTCTGTCCTGGGCTGCTCCCTGTCCCACACACACCTCTCTCCCACCCTCACCGGGCTTCCGAGCTGGAGCTCCTCTGTCTAGGGTGTCCAGTGTCACTGTGACTCAGGAGGGGGCAGCCACCCTGCCTGGTTCTTCCTGATACTAAACCCATGTGCAAACAGTCATGACAGTCAGCATTGTCTTCGCCTTTGGGGGGGGGAGGGCTGGGTGCTAAGGGAGCACACATCTGTCCCTGTTCCGTGAGCCCAAAACAATGTCTGGTGGGGGTAATGGCTTTTCTCAGAAGGATCTGGTTTTGCCAGGGGAAGGGAAGTGGGGTTTCTCATGCCCAAATTTTGCTGGGGATCAGATGACAGCAAAGAGAGTGCACCCCCTCCACCATCGTCATATCACCCAGGATGGTGAAGAATCTAGAGGTCACATTAGTGTTGTATACTCTGGGACTGGGTGGGTTGTGATGGGGGTGTCCTGAACAGTAATGCCTACCACTTAGCCTGTCCAGGAAGAGCTGCATCAGGTGGAGAGTGGCCAAACTGCCCTGTCAACATACAACTGACCTGTGGCCACAGTGGAGGTCTCCAGGGAGATGACCACCCTTATTCTGAGCTATGCTCCTCAGGCCTGCCCTATCCTCCTTCCACTGAGGCAAGGTCGGCTCTGCTCACACCCCTCCTGTCTCCCTTGGAAGGAACATCAACCTTGTCTGTCCTTAAAAATAATGATGATGCTAATAATCTCGGGGGGGGGGGGGAAGGCAACAGAATCCATTGGGTGGAACAAAACCTGGTTTTGCTCTGACTTTGAAAATGGCAACACATCAGCTATTTGGTCTGTTGGCTTAGGCTTAACTTCTTTGGGTGGCATCTGGCTGATCTGGGCAGGGGTCATCTCTTCGGATCTCCCCTCCTGGGGAAAAAGGACAGCCCCTCTCATCTTGGTCACCATCCCCTCCCTCCAAATTCTTTTGTTTGTAAAGAAAAGGTGTCTAGAAGCATTTGTCTCTGGAACAATTACTTTAAACATGGTTACAATACAGACTTCAGTTCAAACACAGAAGAGATTTACTTAGCAAATTTCCTTTCACCCACCAAAAATTACACAAATATAAGCCTCAACACCACAGTTAAGAGGACCAGTAGAGAGAACCTCATGTTTGGAACACAAAAGGAGAAATAAAAACCAAACCAAACCCAAACAGAAAAACCCCAGAAAAACGATGGAAGGATGAGGGAGAAGGGGAGGAGAGCAAACACAGCACACGTTACAGTGTCCGGGTACACGGGAGCCCAGCGCGAGGAACGGGCTCGGCACACATTGAGTAACAGTCCTGGTGATATTTGGTCATATATTCATCAACTACTGACTCTGGAGCGGCCGTTATTGATTGAAGCAGTGACAAATCAAACGGAAAAGGAGGCCTTGATAGCAAGGGAAGGAGCAGGCTTCAAGTTCTGCAAGCCTTTTGCACTCCACCGTCCAGCTCCCCAGAAACACTCAACTGGGTGGGCCCTGCTCCGTCCAGGTGGGCGAGAGGTCACTGGGTGAGGCTAAGTTGGGCGCTGATTTCAGATTTCAGTCAGAAAGCACGCACGTGGACACACGTGGACACCCACCTGTTAGTGGCAAACATCAGCAGCAACGGCCTCCTCACCTCCTCTGCCCCCATCCCAGGCTGGGTGGGAAAGGACGTTGTGACCCACTGCTAATACTGAATGCAGGCTGGAGTGGGCCCCAGACTGGGCCCAGAGGCTGCCCCAGCCCAGGTCCTCCGAGGGCCCCACAGGTAGCCTGGCCACCCAAAGGGCATATGAGTGTTTCTCTTTTGGTTCAGGCCTCAGAAGAAGTAATGATGCAGGGAGGGAAGCTTTTGGCCCTGGTGATTATAATGCTCTCTGCTTTGGAAGAACAAGTTTCTGGGTTGTTGTAGTTGTTTTCTTTTCTTTTCTTTTTTTTTTTTGGTGTTTTTTAATTACTTAAAAAAACGATCAAAAAGAACTGTTACGGCTAAACTCTCTAGCAGATATTGCTCATTAAGAATTACAAAAGCAAATGCAGTTACTCGTAGGATGGGGGAGAAGAGACAGGGATTTTCTGGAGTCTTTGCTACCTCCTAGGGGGGACCCAGTGGACTCTCATATGTGGTTCTGGGGTCCCTGGTGTCTACCTGGTGCAGCTCACACATTCAGAGATGTGATAGGCCTCCCATCTGCCCTCCAGCCTCAGCAAAGTGGAAGCCCTATTGGTGGGGAGGCCTGCTGAGCTGACTCTCCATACATGATCACTCTGACTGGGTCACTGGGAGGGCTGGGGGTGGGGTCAGGCCATCCCCTCCCTCCTGGACTCCAGCTGCCCCATCCAGAGGTCGAAGGGGGCCAGGTGGTACCAACTACATTCCAGACTTTGCCAGGGCAAGGAAGCGCTCTTACACCCACCCGTTGAGGTGAACTGTCTTGCACCAGCATCCTGGGACCTCTCTCGCAAGCATGGGAGACAGTGCAAAACCCGGATGCTGCCTGGAGCCTCCTTCGCTTGGCACAGGGAAGCCCTTGAAAGAAGCGAGGAAAGACCACGGATCTGCTTGGACAGAAGTGACCAGCAGACAGATTTGTAGTTTTTTTTGTTTTTTGTTTTTTGTTTTTTTTTTTGTTTGTTTGTTTTGTTTTTTTTTTTTTATAATTTCCCTTGTCCTATGCTATGGTTATCAGAAATATTGTAATTAAGCAACAGGTATAATTTTAACAGATCTTTTGTGTGTGTGTGTGGAGCCACAAGCAAAATGAGTGTATAATTGTGCAATATACAGATATATATATATAAAAATTCAACTGCTCTGTGTGTCTAGTTGGTGCATTAAATAAAAGGGACAGAAAAACTAAAACCAAAGCTAAAAAGCAAAACAAAAGCCCAAGATAGAGGAGACCAAGCAGGCCTATGCGTATAGTCTATAAGATATTGGATATAATCAGGGTCACCAGGAAGAACACCTTTGTCACTGGACACACAAACACTGAAGGGAGAGGGACTACCAGTGAGCAGGAGCCAAACCTCTCGTTGGCCTTTTCATCTCATTGTCTCTTGCTGCTGAGGACCTGAGAAAAGGTAAGCTCGAAGGGGGGCTAGGGGAGCAAAGGCAATTTGCAAGTTTCCCTAATGCTCTCAATCTCAAAGGCCGGACTTCCCTCTGGGAAGGTCTCGGCTCTGCCCGGTACCTGTTCTTGTGCCTGCCCTCCCTCTGGCCCAGGGGCTCTCGCTGGTAAGGGGCGAGGGGGACACACACCACAGGGAGTGCTCAGGCCTCTGTCTTCACCTCTGCATGCAGAAGGGAGCACCACTTCACCTAGACCCTGGGCCCCAAGGAGAGCAGAGAGGGGGAATGTCCTCAGGGAACAGGCAGAGGCCAAAGGGGAGACCTCACCCTCATCTTCCTAGTTGCCTGGGCCCTAGTTAGGACTTCCTTTTTCCCGAAAAAATCAGCACTTGGGGAACATCCTGTCGAGATGAGAAAGGAACAAGAAACAGGTGGTGCTGGGTGGTGAGAACGTCGCAGGCCTTTGGACTCACTAGTGACACTCTGCTTCCCACACCAAGTGCTGGGCTCCTACAGCTTTGGGACCAGGCAGGCAGCCCTGCAGGACAGGGGGCTCCCCAATGCGAAGATGGCCCCGAGTCTCAGATCCAGCAGCTTCAGGCTGGATTCCCCTTTTCCTGGAGCACTCACATGTCAGGCCAAGCTCCAAATATTTTTATATCAGCACTTTTGCAAAATCTTGCTCTTATTCATTCAGCAACATTGAAATGTAATTTTCTGCCAAATGTTTTCTAGATTTTCCTTCTGAACTGTTCAGAACGGGTTTCAGTGTTCACATTTTCCCCCTTTAATATGTAACTTTAGACCCTGGGGGAGGCAGTATGCTAGCGATATATAACAGACTATGCCTTTTCTAAAGATTGATACAGCATCTAAAAGAGAAAGACGAAAAAATAGAGACTCGACAAACCCCTCCAGAGTGGACGAGTTTACTGGCGGAGAGAGCAAAGGTGGGACCCTTACAGAGAACAAAGTAAGATCAGGAACGCGACATGGTGGGGCTGCAGGGGCTCTACCACCGGCTGGGCGATGCTGCCATGCTTGCCCCCGCTGCTCCCCACCCCGCCCCCATGAGCCAAGACTCCAGGAACAGGGCTCTAAACACAGCTTGCTTCCTGAGGTCTGGGCCACCAGTCCTAAAATCTGTGCGTGACTCACATTAGGAAACAATTCAGGGCGACACTGGCTAGGAAAGGATGCGCAAAAGGCTTCTCCAAGAACCAGCACCTGTGACCTTCCCTGGCTCCATCAGCCCAGAGAGCCAGGCGCAAATGCTCCGGAAAGGGGGCGCAGAGCTCAGCTGCTAGGCTCCACTTGGGTTCTGCGGGATCCAGTCGCCCCACCTGGTGAGTTCACTTCATACCTGTTGCTCCCTCCTGCGCTTCAGTTGCTTACTAAAAGTTACTTCAATCCAGAGATCCTGGCAGCTAAAGAAACACCTTTCCCACCAAACATGGCAGTTTGCTTCAGGCTAGTACCTCCTTTCATCATCCCTGTCAGAGCAATGAAAAGCTGCGCGGAGGAGCAGGTGACAACTTGGGGCTGCTCTGGGTCCTGGTGCCCCTGAACAGACTGTTGCCCGCACCTGCACGGGGTCTCAGGAGTAGAAGCCAGGTGCTGGCTGTGGCCAGTGTCCCTGGGCCACCACCACGGCTTTCACCTCCCAGGGAGTTGAGGGGACTGAGGTCCTTGGGTCGTTTGGCACTGATGGACTGGGGAACAGGGCATTTCTAGGTGTCGCCTGTGCCTTCTGATAAGGGGAATACAGCAGCAGCAGAAGGGAGCTGTCTTAGAGCCTGGCTGTGGCTCGGTGCCCTGGTTCACTACAGTGTCAAGGCCAGCGGTTCCACTGGTTAGGGCAGGCCCACCAACGGGCAGGGCAGGGCAGAGCTGGGCTGGGCATTGTAGGAGGAGCTCAAGGACATACAGCATTCTGTCGGGAGAGGAGGTAGTAACTAACAACTAGAACGAGGGTGGGGGAGGCTGAAAGTGACTGTGACCTAGCCCTACAAACAGGTGTCTGAAAGCAGTCAGTTAATTTCTGTATTCTTCACACAGTCCCTAAAAGATGCCCCCAATCTTCATGATGTTCAAGCACACACAAAATCGAGGTCACACCCCCAAACTGGGCTGGACACGGCTGGTGAGAATCCCATGGCCTGGCTTTCCCTCCAACCTCCTGTCAACCTGACCCAGGACAGGGGTGGTATGGGAGCTGCAGGGCCCCTGTCTGCCAGGGCGACAAACCACCAAGGTGACCTGCTTAATGGTGACTTACTTGTGATGCCTTTATTAGGTGAAGAAGAGGGAATGCGAAAGAATGGGGAGAAGGAGAGAAAACCCTAAGGAGCCTCAGGGGCTGCCTGCAGCTTCGGAACTGTAAGGAGAAGCAGCTGGGGAGCGAGGGGGCTGCAGGTCAGGCCGGGCCGAAAGAAAATGAAACTTGAAATGCTGTGCTCTCAACCACCAATGCCCAGTCAGCCCCTGAAGGGTCACGGGTGAAAGGGGGGCATGGCGGGCCCTGCACTCCTCTTCCCAGGACCAGATGGTACTGAGCTGATGGAGAGGCCAGCTCTTGACACTGGTTCTGGGAGTCACATTCCACTGGACTAAGTGTAATGCATAAAAACCCAACCAACCAAAATGGATGGTGTCTCCACGACAAACTGGCCGGACACTGTACTTGCGTGGACAGGCATCCTTTGTGGGTGCCAGGAGTGCGAGGCCACTTCGGGGTCAGGAGCCTTTTGTCCTTGAAGGAAGAGGGATCCTGAAGGACTTGCCCCCTCCTCCGACCCCCCTGCCCTTCCTGGGGAGGAGTCAGAAGTGAAGCCCAGAGGGTCAACAGCAGAGGGGGTCTGGTTGTGGGACTTGCTTTTGCAGCATAAGGAAATGGGTACAAAAATGCTACAAAGGCCAACTATGATTCTGCAAACAGAATGGGGGCAAACTCCCTTGCTTCTAACCATTCCGGAAGAGACAAACGCGGTTTTTTTCTTAAGCTACTGATTGGAACTGTCAACTATGGTTCCTGATCACTAAGGACTGGCAAGGAAGTGCTAGACGGTTTTTAGGATGTTTCACTCCTTCATGGTTACACTGCAGTAAGGAAGCCAGGGGACAATAACTGAAATACACGAGACAACACGCACTTGACAGTTCATGGCAGCAGCTCGCATGGGACGTGCTTGTGGGTGTTTCTGGAAGCATAAGACTGCTGTCTCATTTGCTACTTTGATAAGGTACTTCTCAGTTGGACAGATTTAGATATAAGAGACATCTCTGTAAACACAGAAAAGGATATACCAATATGATGAAGATATGCAGCTAGATAAGGACTTCCTGAACACAGAATGAAAGGATGGGGTCCTAAATGGAGATTGATCAATGAACACCCATAGCAAACCCAAGCCACTCGGCCCCCACACCATTCCCCTGGCATAGATGTGGAGATGTGTGATATGCTGGCCCTACCCAGTCTCCAGCAAGCAAAACCCAGACATTTTCCATCAGAAAAGAACTCATGGTTAACTTAAGGGAGGAGCAGAGGGGCCAGGAGCCTAGGCACTGGTCCCAGCTCAGGTCTGGGGCATCTGCCATTTCTTCCCACCTGCTGCCTCGTTGCACCACACTGTGCTAGCTGGGCCTGGCCGAGGCCAAGGTCAGGGCCGGGCTACTTGATGACTATGGCAGGCCATGGGGGCCTCTGCACTACCCTCAGCTCCCAAGTCCAAATCTGCCCAACTTCGCCTGCCTGCTTCTCTCGAGTAGGTTGAGAAGGCCCAGAATCAGGGTCTGACCAGGGAAGGGAGCTCCCTAAGAGAGCAGGATCTTGCTGCTCTCTTGCCCTTCAGAGAGGCCAAGGTGCTAGGGCCAGGTGGACTCAGCAGAGCCCGGGGCTTCCTCAGGGCTCAGAATGGGGGTGTGGCTAGGGCTAGGGCTGGCAGTGGGAAGGCCCAAGGGCAGGGTGAGATCTGGGGGCCTGAGCTGACCAGCATCAGCTCAGGTAAAGCTGGGAACTGTGGGTGCCTGGTACAGAAGGGATGAACGAGGAGGGGAAGAAATGAAAGGATGAATGAAAGGCGGCAGAAATGGAAGGACAGAAGAGAAACCAATCAGGAAGTCCTTATAAAATTGCAGCAAACACTTAGAGTTTCGGAGCTTCGTGGGAACCCTATGTGCTGAGCCCACTTTAAAACAAGCGCAGGTATATACAGATCCAGGTAGTTCTAAACACTGTCATGTCTGGTGGCTTGAGGGACGAAGTGTCACCAATTCAAGCCAGTTTGCTCTCAGAGCATGTTTGTTTTGAAGTGGGAACATGAAGACTCAATAGTGCAAATAGTTCTAAGCTGTCCCTAAAGGAGTAGAATTGAAAAGTTTTGGAAGAACATTTTCCCCTCCTTCCCCCTGGCCCCCCAACCTGTCCACTAGGCCTCTACCTACCAGTCACAGAGTGCTCTGAGCGACTAGGAATTCCATCGGCCCCACTGCTCTCTGCCACCCGGAGGAGCCCAGGAGCCCGGGGCCAGTGCGCCTCGCCCTGTTGCTTCCACGGCCTCTCTCTCTCTCTCTCTCTCTCTCTCTAGCGCCACCCACTGGAGAACGGCCCGGGGCTGTCCTCTCACCTGGTCACCTGGCTCAGGCCAGTCTACACCCAGCAGCTCAAAGGACTGACTCCCTCCTAGCCATGCCAGAACTGGAGCGAACAGGTGCTACCTCCCTGTCCTGTGAAATGTCCTAGTCGGTTTTGGATTGGGGCTGGTGTGGGGCCAGATTTGTGCCACCATGGGTGAGATCACACAGGCTGTAGCCACTGGCCATCTCTGTCTTTTTCTCTAAAGAATCCAACTGTCTCTCCTGCCTCACACCTCCTTGTCCCAATGTGGGCGGGGATGGGGGAGGCGGGGGAGCTGGAGGATGGGGGTGGGGCAGGGTGGGGGGAGAGGAGAGCGGAGACTGGGGCACCAATGGCACTCTCTGTCCCTAATGACCACATGGGGGGCGTGGGGGGGAGGTCGGGGTGGGAGGGGAGGTGCAGGCATACCCTAAGAAGCCTGGTCAACAGCTTGTCTGGTCAGTAGTATCTGCAGCAAGCCTTGTTGAAGGAGCCTAGTTTAGAAAAGTGCAAAGCTACTTCTGGCCCTGGTTAGGTCTTCAACCTGACTGTGCTTGTCGGTAAGAAAAACATCCCAATGCTCCAACTACTCCCACCCTGAAGCCACGAAACTCTAAGTTTACTGAAAGAAAAAAAAATATTTTTTATTTCAGTTAATCGGGAAGCTTTGTCAGAGCCCTACCCATAAGGAGAAGAGACAACAGCTGCCTTTATTCTTGTTGGTTTGCTTTGCAATCCGCTCTGTGTAAAGTCAGCTAACTCTCTCGGTCACGGGCGTCCGGCTGTCCACAGGCTCCTCTCTGTTTGGCCTTGGCATGGAGGATGAAACAATGTCTTTGCGCTCTCCCTCCCCTCGGTGTTTGTACTTGTCTGCGGCCGTGGCGGCGGTCGCGACCGCGGGCTGAGTCTTAGCTGGCTCCTTGGGGCAGCCGTCGCTCTCCAGCGAGCCTCCTCTCGCCATCTTCTCCTCTTTGCAGACGCCGCTGCTCAAGTCCTGGGGCTCAGGGGGGCTGGCGGGGTCCTCGGAGCTCTGGGGTTCAGGTGGGGGTGGGGGCGGGGGTGGAAGCAGCGGCGCGGGTGCCTTCGGGGGCTCTGAGTGGTGGTGGTGGTGGTGGTGCTCCTTCTTGGGGGGTGAGGAGGCGCTGCTGCTGCGCCCCTTTGGGCTGCTCTCCTTGCTTTTCCGCCCGGGGCTCTTGCAGGTCTTCAGTCCCTTCCCACTCTTCTCACCGAGGGTGGATACCAGCAGGGGCTTCACCACCTCCTTCACCTCGATGCTGACTGTCTCCCGGGTCTTGCGCTTCTTGATGGGGAGCACGGTCTCCTGCACGGACCGGATGGAAGACTCCTTCACTGCTTTCTTCTTGGCCTCTGCGGCAGCGGCTGCCACCACACTGCCCGGCTTTCGGCCCCGCTTCTTGGGAATGGCCTGGGGGTCGGCCTCGGCTTTTCGCTTCCTGCCAGGGCGTTTGATAACCATGACCTGGGCTGATGTGGTGGCCCCGCCGCCCCCTTCGGCCTTGCTCCCTGGTGAAGCTTGAAAAGGCATCTTGACGAGCAGCTTCCCGGGACTTTTCTCCAGGACCCTTTTCACCTGCACACCCTCTGATGCTGCTGCCTTGGGTCTCGCAGTGCCGCTCCCTTTGGGGCGTCCCCGACCTCTGCCAGTTCCTGGAGCTTTGGGAGATTTGGGCTTCTTAGGTGGTTTCTGCTCTCGCCGGGAGGGGCTCCCTCTCCCAGTTACCGTGAAGTCAAAATCATTAGGGTCCAGGGAGGTGTCGCCTACCTTTTCGAAGTACGCAATCAACTCCACTTTAGAGCGAAAGGCTTTTCCCTGGGGACTGTGGGAACAAATGGAGAGACACAAAGAATGATTAGAAGCTTCCACACTAGTGTACAAAGATGGGGCAGAGCAGAAGGTGGTGAACTCTGTGACAGGACGTTCTGCAACTGACCTGCCTGATGATACTACTGAATGAGAGTCACAGTAGAGAAAAGCCAAAACAGGCTGAAAGTAGAGGGGCACGGCGACGGCCACACATGAAGCAGTCGGGTTGCTGGGCGGTGGCAGCGGGCACCTAGAGGGTGTGCTCGCTCCAGTGACAGCTGTTCCCCGGATGCCCCTGAGGGTCCGCCTACCACCAAGGCCCCTCCACTGGCCCCCAAAGGGGCCTGGCCTGGGGACCCTCTTGAGCCATCAGGCTGGGGGGCCCATTCTGCTGGTTGGTGCCTGGGCCCACTCAGGAAGTAGAGCACTCCCCTGTCTGAACCTGGGCATGCTGCTTAGCCTCTTTGGGATCGGTTTCCTCATCTGTCAATAGGATAATGCTTTGCTCACCCTTGTCAGAGTTGTTGGAATCAAACGAGGTTGTCTGCAAATGTCCTTCCAAAACTGTTAACCTTTTCTGGATCATGTAAGGGCCAGAACTAAAATGTACTTATTCAGTCCTTCTCTGAAGCTCTGGCTTGGAAGTTACTATTTGAACAGAAAATGCCCAAAGACCAGCCCAAAGCTGGACAAATGCACCAGTGACAGCTGGAAAGACATGTGTCTCTCCCCAGAGGCCCTGTCAGAGCCCAACCTTTCCCAACATGATTCACAAAGTGGACTGAGCCCTATGAATTCCTACTCCTTCTGGGTCATGAAGCCATGTCACAGAATAACTCACAGAAAGAAGAGTTTTAACTGGTTTTGAGAAGAGCCCCTCAGCTGGATGTTTTTCAGCAGGTAAATGGGAGGAACCCAGAGAGCTCTGCTTGCCTTCCAAGCGCAGGCCATGACACATGGCAGGTCCTGTGGCCTCTGGGCCCAGCCTGGGCAGGGCCTTGTGTCCTCAGTGTTTCCCAGGTGACCTCTCCTGGTCTCCTCACTGTGGCCCTGGGTAGGCTCTACTGCTATGCTACCTCCAGACAAGACCTGAAGGGCTGGTGGAGTAAAATCACTCTCTGCTACCCTGTGTACATCTCACTCAGGGCAGTGACCTCTGTACACAGTCATTTCCAAACACACCTGGTGGGGTCTGCAAGTGGTCTACCGAAGCCCTCCCAACCCAAGATGGGGTTACACACACACATCTTCCTGATCAACAAGTAACAAAGAGCCGCCACTCTAAGGGATCCCCATTAGTTTCTTAGCACCTGTCCCCAACCTCCTGCCCACCCAGCCTTCCCTGCTCTGTAGAGACAGGAGTTGCCCTTACTTACTTGATCAAATACACATCATACTTCCCAGCGGAGCGGCCAGATTTCCTTTGCTTAAGCTTTCGGGTCCAACCTTCAGGCAGAGTGGGGTCATCATACATGGGTCCCCGGTCACGAATGATGGAGCGCCGCTGTTTGGGGGAGGCAGAAGCTTCCGGGACAGCTGGGGCTGAGCCTGACCCTTCCGAGGTCTCTGCTTTGCCTGCCTCTGCTGGTTCAGCAGAGTGGTGAGCCGGTGGCTGCAGGGGCTCATGCTTGCCCTCTTTGTCTTCTTTCTTATCCTTCTTCACTTTTTTAAACTTCAGGGGTTTGTCCTTGAGGCCCTGGAGATCCTGGTCTTCTGACTTTTCTTCCCTGAAGTGTTAAATAAGTATGTAAGTATCACAGGGAACACACTGATTTGTAGAAAAAGTGAGCAATGGCAGGTTTGGGGTACCCCAGCACAGGTAGGGCTCTGAGAGACAGGGCTGCCCCGCCAATGCTCACCCAGATTTTGATGCCTTTCTCCTAGCTGTCCTGTGACCACTCTGACTCCTTCTGTCCCAAGTCCCACTCCTCTAACATACAAGAGAGTGAGCGGCCTGTACAGGTGGTATTCTTCTGGGTAGAAACACCATGTGGCTTCTTAGTGCAGCGCCTTGGAAGAGGCCACTTTACAAGCTGTGCCCGAGAGCCTCTAGGCTTGATGGCTAACAAGAGGCCCCTGACTGCTGGAGACGGAGCTGCCCACCCAAAATGTGGGCAGGCCTACTCTTCACGAAGACCTGGCTTGGTTGTTACTATAGCCTCTGTATTTTAAGTTTTCTCAAATGTGTGCTTGATAAAAACCAGTCATGGGGCACAATACAACTTACTGACAGTAACAGAGCCTAGCACTACCCCCTTGGGAGGTGGTGCACAGCACAGTGCTGTGGAAAGAACATGCAGGTTTTGAACCAGCCAACCTGAGCTCAAGTCCTGACTTTGCAATTTCTAAACATGGGCCCAAGCAAGTGACCTTAACATCCCGTGCCTTAGTTTCCTCATCTTGACAATAGGTACCAACACCCCAGAGGGAGAAAAGGCACAAAGGCACACTATATAAACACCGGCCAACTCGGGCAACCAGAAACTGCTGCCCAGGGCTCTGGAGTGAGAAGAGAAGCCATCCCAGGTCTGGTAAACTTTTATCACCAGACATTCCCTTACAATACATGACCGCCTCAGACTCGACCAATGGAAGGGAAGAGCAAGGACAACGGTGCAGAAGAGCACCCTCCCCAGGTTCCAGGCAGGCACCTCCCCATTCTTTCCCACTGACAGAGCAGCTCCTTCCCTATACTTTGGCTCCACCTGGTAGGGTCCCTTCCTTGTGTGCATCGGAAATGATCACCATGAGGCCCTGGACCCTGGAATCAGAGTCTGGCCATGATGTTCTTGGGGCAGGGCTAAGAGGGCAGAAACACAACCTGGGCTGGGGAGGCTTGGAATCGGCCATCTGCTGGTCTCTCGGCAATTCATTCTAGAAAAGAGTAAGACTATTCCTGTCCTCAGTATCTCAGCCCTAGAACTGTCCTGTCCCACAAGGCTCGTGTCAGCACTGGATCACTACCTCATGGCCGGTCTACCCCAAGCAACCTCTCCCTTGTTCACACCGTGGAGACTCCAGTGAAGGCACTGTGGTGTGCACTGGTAACCAGACTCAAATGATGTGGGTAAGCTGCCAAAGGTGGGTTTGTATCAGGACACACTTGGCACCATGAGGACAGGCCTTTTCTAAACAGCTCAGGTCAGGGGTCAAGACACAGGCTCGCCCCTGAGTTCCTCCCTATCCTGGGTCATCCTCTAGCAGTTCAGGGCTTTGAGCACGGCTACCAGGGTCACCCTGATCCAGCCCATGGCCCATAGGAGATCTTTTCTTGCTGTAAAGTGAGGGTCTCTAATCTGTTGCAGCACAGAGCTTAGTTTTCAATCCTCGCAGTCTTAGCTCCTCAGCAGGAAATGAGGAAGAATCCTGGGAAGCTAGGCGTGGCCTGTGGCCTGCATGCCCCCATCACAGAGGGGAGAAGGGGAGCTTGCCAGCGGCAGAGTGGCAGATGGACTGGAACAACCACTTCCACACAGTCCACCACAAGGGCACTGCTGAAGGCCAGGGCTGCTCCCTGGAACCGGGATAGTCCTGGAGTCAGAGGACAACACTGCACCCATGGGAAAGGTCTGGCTTCTTCAGAATGCTCATTTATATTCCCCAAATGGTTTAAGCACCATGAGGTCAAGTACAAACCACATGCCCCGGCAATGCATCTTATATATAAACAAGGGTCTCAATGCCATCAAGGGCAATCCCTTCTAGAATTCTACCCTAAAGAGGCACCCCCCAAATGCAAGACAACAGGTGTATGATGTTATTTGTAATGGCATTATTTTTCCTGCCCCAATACTGCACATAACTCAGAGAGCTGCCAGCAAGGACATGCGGAATGAATGGACGACACTACGGATCGTAGGCTGCCTTTCATGTGAGAAACAAGGGAAGAAGTGCTTCCTAGTCCCAGGGTGGGTGGGAATGAAGTAAGGTACAGGCGCGAGACAAAACCTCTCTGAATCACGTAAAAGTTTACATAACCAAAATGAAAACAAAAATAAGCGATAACAAAATGTTACTATATTGAATGCAAACACAAACACATGAATTTAACTGTATATCGAACTGATACCATACCACAGAGAAAAGATTTATTTCAAGTATCTCTGACCACAGTTCTCTGCACATCCTTGGTGGGACATATTCTAAGGCCTAATACGGCACCCCAGGGGCAGGGAACGCACCCAATGTCCACAGAAGGAGCCAGGCTGGCCCTGGGAGAAGTGGGTGGTTGTGGTTCTCCGGTGGCCTGTGGGGGCAGAAAGGCAGGGCAGTGCTTGGATGGAGAAAGGGAAAGTCAAAGGACACAGCTGCTGGTCTGGCCGAAAGGGCTCCTTGCACTAGGTGACACTGTGACAAGGCGAGTGTCCAAAAGAACAAACTGACTGGAACATAAGGAGGGACAAAAGAGGGAAAAGCCATGTGGCTACGTGCCAGAAGGTTCTGGGCAGCAGAGAGGCCTCAAGGGGGGATGTGGAGGGCTTTGTCAGGTTGCTATTGGGGAGCCTTGGGCAGGGGAAGGGATGAGGGCTCTTATCTTCCAAGGATCATTCTACTTGCTGTGCAGAGACTGGACTTCAGGAAGCCACGTTCATATATTCTGGAGCTGGGAGGATCCCCAGAAAAACCACGCTTCCAACTCTTCAGTGTTACAGATGAAAAGAAAATAAAGTATACAAAATTCCCTTGTGTGGTTGGGGAACTTGTCTGAGGTCACGGTTGAGTTGATGAATGTTCATCAACCGCCCTTGCCTTGAGCCAGACTCTGCTAGGGGCTGGAACAACAGGGCAGAATTATCATCATTTGGTCTTCAAGAGCCCCCAGTTTAGTCAGGGGGACAAGAAGTAACAAAAAAATAGTGACACCCTTCCCTGTTCCAGGCACAGGGGAAGCCCAGAGATGGGGATTTCCTGGAGGAGGAAGGCTTGAGCTGGGTTTCCAGGGCTGAGGAGTTCTACTGGCTGGCAAGGAGGGCTCAGGACAGGCCAGTGATAGTAGGCAGTGATATCAATAGCTCCATCCCTAGAGGGAGGAGTGACTAATGACTCCTACCCTGTGTCACCTATGGCTCTGGCTGGCCCTCTCTCCCATATTCTTTTGGGTTAAGATGGCACTTCTGAGGAGCATTCCCTGCTCCTGCCTTCCCCAATCCCATGAGCAAGAGTGCCCTAGGCCCCCCAGTGTGGTTGGAATACACCACTACATAGGTCAGCCCCCGTCCCCCACCCCGGCACCGACGGTGCGTGCCTTCTTTATTGTTGTCTCTCCACTTGACGCACAGTGCCAGGCACAGGAGTGCCAAGTGACAATCACAACCCAGAGGCTGTACTACCTTTGCTTCTTTTGATGACTATATCCCTCTGACCAATAGCTTTGAAGAGCAGGGGCTAGCTTAGCACCCAAAGCAGGCACGGTCTGAGTAAGTGAATAAAGGATGAGTTTGGGTGCTACCGTAGCCTGCTGAGCACTGGTGGGCTGGGCTGGCAGGAGATGAGGCTGGGGCAGTAAGTGAGGGCCTGGGAGAACAGGCAGTGACAGTCTGTGGTGACAGGGAGGGCAGGGTGTGGGGGCAGCAGTATGGAGGACAGCATCAGGTCTGCAAACACTCCTCCTGTGGAAACTACAAAAACATGCTAGACTGAACATCTTCTAGAAGATATTACAAAAGATGCTGTTTAAAAAGTTTTACTTGGGGGCGCCTGGGTGGCTCAGTCGGTGAAGCGTCTGCCTTCGGCTCAGGTCATGATCCCAGGGTCCTGGGATCGAGCCCCGCATCCGGCTCCCTGCTCACCGGGGAGCCTGCTTCTCCCTCTCCCTCTGCTGTTCCCCCTGCTTGTTTGTGCTCTCCCTCTGCCAAATAAATAAAATCTTTAAAAAAAAAAATTTTCCTTGCACTGGTAAGCTGGTGAAAAAGGAATATACAGTTTAAAGAGTAAGGGAAGGAAGGTAGGGGATCCTGTTCTATGGATAAATCTGGCAAGTGTTCCATTAACAAGTGATCAAACTGAGCATCAGCACTGTCCCATCTTGCAAGAATGGGTAACTGAGGCCATAAAGAAACAACTGGAAGATTCCAAAGAGAAGGGCATTCCACCCAACTGTGAGTCTGGACTCTTCAAAACAGCAGCCTGAAGAAAAGGTTTGGGAACTGCTCCTAGTTAAAGAGGACAACAGAAGGCAACACGCAATCCTGTACTGGCTCCTGGTTTGAAGGCACTGAAGGGGTGGTCATGGGCCATTTGGGGAATATAAGTATGGTTCACGTTAGCACAGTGCCAAGCTCCTTGAGGGTCAAAAGTGTACTGTATGCCCTTAGGAAAGCCAGGTTCAAGCAGCACTTCTGAGTGCAATGTGGCAACAGTGACTCAGGGAAACATATGCAGTACTAATGTGGCAGCATGTTTGAAAAGCGGGGGGATGACATCAATGTAACTGGAAGCTGTGCGGGTTGACAGTGATATTTTGAAGCAGTTTCAGGCAAGTTTTCTAACAATTAAAGAGAACACCTTCACATTACACGAATACATTAAGAGGGAAAGCTGGAAACCTTGTTGAAGTGCCTTCTTTTAGTGGCTCAAAGACCCACAATGTTTTCCACAGCATTATGCTCTATACGGTGAAGCTGTGAGTGTGAATGAAGGGAAGGTGTCAGGGTTATTTCCCTGTGTTTAAATAAAAATCATTTGCAAGGGGCACCTCACTGGCTCAGTTGGAAGAGCATCTGACTCTTGATCTCGGGGTCGTGAGTTCCAGCCCCACACTGGGTGCAGAGATTACTTTAAAAAAAAAAAAAAAAAAAAAAAAATCACTGCCAAAGGCAGCCTTGCCTAGGACCCCAATTTAAATGTCAAAGGAATGGTGTAATAGAATCTGCACGTGCATAAATCGGGGGGGTTACAGCTGATGGTAATGCTGGTTGCAAATGTCAACAGACACTTCAGTGTGCCCTGGTGTTATGTCTCTTAGCCAGAATTTTAATCAGAACTGTCAAGGATTTTGTTAGTGAGCTCAAATCACATAGGTTTGGCGTGGCTTACTCCTCCCATTTTTCCCATAAGAACTCTTACTTTTTATTGTGTGATTTGTAGAACACACATATCACATGGAAGCAGAAAGGCCTTCACAAACTTTAAACATCTATGAGGCAGGAAAGAAGGCTCTTGAGTAATAAAACATCATCTAGTAAGTTTGCTTCTAGAACGCAAACGTTAGATCAAATCTTTTCTTTGATCTAGCGAAGGAAAATCAGAGTTGGAGGAATCTTGTTTTTGAGCCAAATTACTGTATCCCAAGGGGTTTGATGGCGAGAACTGCCTGTACTTTCATAATGAAAGTAACCTCCAGTAATCCTGCAGAAGGCCGCCCTGGGAAGCTGCACCTGGCACTCATGTGACCCCAGGTTCCTGTCCATTACAGGGGTGCAGGCAACCAACAGCTGGCAGGTGCAGCTGGCCAGGCAACTGTGACTGAGGAGGGACTACTCAATCCCCGAGGCTTTCAGATTAAAAAAGAAAAAGGCTACAAAGCCAGGTGAAAGCAGCAGCTGAAAGGGGTTTTTCACTTGAATTGGAATCCAGCCCCCTCCCAAGTGAGCTCCAGGGATCCTTCCAGAGGCACAGCAATATCCTGGCCCCATTTCAGTCATGTTTGCATGAGGCCAGTTTCAGGATATAGCATTTCTCAGCACCGTTCATTTCTAGTCACCCATTCCACTGAGCTGCAGAAGGAGCCTGAGTCCTACAACGAGGCCATGACCCATCAGGGCAAGGTGGTGGCTACTTCCCCAGGTGAATGGTCAGGGACCAGAGGACAGAAACGGCCTTCTTGCAGTGGCTGCTTCCATCCTGCAGTGTCATTCACTCAGTGCTTCCAATTCTTTCTACCTTCAGTATGAGCTGCAGAATCTCAGAATCAAGGAGGCTTCTCTGCACGAATCAATAAAGGCAGCTGCACTTTGAGATGCCAGCTTCAGTCCCTTTTAAGATCTGAGAGAAATCAAACTGGCACTGGAAGAGAGTGTCTCAGTGGTCTCTGGGGAGCAAAAGAGCAAATGGGGTTCAGCTCAAAGGCTATAGCAGTAAAACCTGAAGTTCAGCGGCTCTGAATTTAGCGTATTTTTAAATACCTCAGTTTTCAGAAGATGCAAGAGAAACTGTTTTGAAAAGCTAAATAAAATACAGCTCTTGACAGTCCAAGGGAGCTCCTTCCCCAAATGAAGGCACCCGGTGCCATACGGTAGATCTCATCTTCATAGCATGAGTCCGTCACACATGGGGCAAGAAAAGCAGGTTTAAGCAAACACTGCTACTGTGGAGAACAGTCAGGCAGTTCCTCAAAAGGTTAAACATGGAATTCCCACAGGACCCAGCATTTCCACTCTAGGTGTAGACCCAAGAGAACTGAAAACAGGGACCTGAACAGGTATCTGTAAACCCATGTTCATAGCAGCATGATTCACATTAGCCAAAAGGTAGAAACAACCCAAGGGTCCACTGACAGATGAATGGATAAGCAAAATGTGGTCCATCCACACAATGGAATGTTATTTAGCTTTAAAAAATGAAATTCAGACACAGGCTACAACTTGTATGAACTTTGGAGACTCTATGCTGAGTGACATCAGCCAGCCACAAAAAGACAAATACTACATAATTCCATTTATATGAAATGTTTCAAATAGGCAAATCCACAGAGAGAAAGTAGATTAGCCATTACCAGGGGCTGGGGGTAGTGCGTAATAGGGAGTGACTCCTAATGATTATAGGGTTTTTTCTTTCTTTCTTTTTTTTTAGTGGTGATAAAAATGTTCTGGGACCAGATAGAGGTGATGGTCGCACAACATTGTGACTGTACTAAATGCCACTGAATTGTACATTCTATTTTTTTTTAAGATTTTTTATTTATTTATTTGACAGAGAGAGCTAGAGAGCACAAGCAGGGGGAGGGGTAGAGGCAGAGGGAGAAGCAGGCTCCCCGCCAAACAGGAAGCCCGATGCGGGGCTCAATCCCAGGACCCTGGGATCATGACCTGAGCCAAAGGCAGATGATTAACCATCTGAGCCACCCAGGTGCCCCTGAATTGTACACTTTAAATGGGTGAATTTCCTGCTGTGTGAATTATATCTCAATTTTTATAACACCCCACTAAAATGACAGCTGACTTTGCCTATTACCCTAAACCGTAAAGGTAGGTTTTACGATGCCCAAGCAGTGCTCAGAACCCACAGCTGTCTCCAAGCAACCCTGTTTGGCTACAGGCAGAGTCCAGGCAAGTAACTCTGCCACCCATCTGAGAGAAAGAGGCCAGCATGGGACTGAGGGTGATATATGCTAGACTAGACCAAGCTGATTTGAATGCCATCTCTGAAGCCCAGGACATGGTAACCATGGCCGTTGAAAAGAATTTAGTTCAAGAAGTTTAATGACATAAAAAAAAGTTTGATGACTAGGCATTTAGCCAAATTGAAGGTTGCTGGCTAAATATTCTGAGGGCATTTGATCAATCTTTTTCTTACTGTGGTTAAATGCACATAACATAAAATTTACCATTAGCAGCACTTAGTACATTCACAATGTTGTGCAACCATCACCGCTATCTAGTTCCAGAACATTTCATCACCCCCGGAGGAAACCCCATACCCATTAAGCAGTTATTCCCCCAGGTCACCTTACTCCCAGCCCTCAGCAGCTACTAATCTGCTTTCTGTCTCTATGGATTTGCCTATTCTGGACATCTCATATAAATGGAATCATACAACAGATGGCCTTTTGTGACTGGCTCCTTCCACTCAGCATCATGTTTTCTAGGTTCATTCATGTTATAGTATGTATCAGAACTTAATCCCGTTTTATGGCTGAATAACATTCCATTGTATGGAAACAGCACACTTTGCCCATACATTTGTTGATGAATAGCTGGGTGGTTTCCACCTTCTAGCTACTATGAACATCTGTGTGCAAGTTTTTGCATGGATATATGTTTTCAATTTTCTTGGGTCTACACCTACAGTGGAAATGCTGGGTCATATGGGAATTCTGTTTAACCTTTTGAGGAACTGCCAGGCTGTTTTCCACAGGGTTTCCTTTGGGATTGATGAAAATGGTCTGCAACTAGATAGGAGTAAAGCAGGGCAGCAGAAACTGCTCCCACTCTGGAATGCTTAGCAGGTAGGGGCAAGCTTTAAACAGAAGTCATCACAGCAAGACCACTGGGAGTGGCACGGGGCAATGTTTCACCTACTCACTCATTCAGTAGCTAACATTCTTCTAGGTACTGAGGGTGAGCTGTGCTAGGGCCAGGAATGCTACAGCAAGAAGACAAGCTTTCTACCTGCATCCATTTCTTTCTTTCTTTTTTTTTTTTTTAAAGATTTTATTTATTGGGGTGCCTTGGTGGCTCAGTCGCTAAGCGTCTGCCTTCAGCTCAGGTCCTGGGATCAAGCCCCGCATCGGGCTCCCTGCTCGGCGGGAAGCCTGCTTCTCCCTCTCCCACTCCCCTTGCTTGTGTTCCCTCTCTCGCTGTGTCCCTCTCTGTCAAATAAATAAATAAAATCTTAAAAAAAAGATTTATTTATTGGGGGGAGGGCAGGAGGGAGAGAGCGCATGCACGAGCAGGAGGACCAAAGGGAGAGAGGGAGAGGGAGAGGGAGATAATCTCCAGCAGACTCCGCACTGAGCGTGGAGCCGACTCAGGGCTCGATCCCAGGACCTTGAGATCATGACCTGAGCCAAAACCAAGAGTCGGAGGCTTAACCGACTGAGCCGCTCAGGTGCCCCAACCTGCATCCATTTCTTATCTTTCTCCTGGTGCTGTCTTCCGAGCAGAGTCAATAATGAAATCATAGCAATTTTGACGAATGTTGTGAAAGGGGAGATACTGGGAGGTAGGGGAGGAACTCCAAAATATGGATGCAATGGCAACACTATGGCCTGACGATGTGAGGCTGCTGGGGGTGGCGGGAGGAGAGGGTCTAAGGTGGTAAAGCTGGTGAAGCTGTGGATCATGAGGTGGCTTCCCCACCAGCTGCCCCCATGAAAGGAACTGGAGGGGGGAGCTGGCCAGATGAGATAAGAACAGGAGAAAACCAAGAACCCAATCCTCATTACTGATGTTTCTGCTATTTTATCTCTTCCCCTAGAAAGGCCATATTGTTTGAATTTGCTCTCCATTCTCTAGCTTCCACATCTAGCAACTTCTCTTCCATCATGTTCCCTGGAGCCTTTGCTCCTACATGCCACAGGGTGCTCACAGTCATCCCCTGCCCGAGTGGTTGGACACTTGGCCTCCAGTGCCCCCACGACAAATATCCAGTCTTCAACATACTAACAGCCAGTCTCCAAATGCACTTACATTATATTTGCTTTTTTGGTCCCCAGCAACACATTCCCACAGCTGCTTCTTCCCCCACTTGTCTGTTGATATTGTTTTCTTCTTACCTCTGTATACTTTATGTAAGTTTTACAGGCTTTTATCAAAGCGTTGGCTGCTTTTATCAAAGAACAGAGTATTTGCCAAAATAAATTTTCAACAGAGGCAATATATTTTTGGGGAAAAAAGAGGTAGAAAAGAAATCTCTAGTAATGGAAGAGAGAACTCTAAGAGCCAGCTCACTCTGTGTTTTCCTTATTGTGCCTCTTACTAGTGTAGGTCACCTCCCATCTGCATTCCTAACAAACTTCTTTTTCCCAGTGATGACATCTGAGCCCACCGAAATGGCCAACAAAATGGAAAAAAAGGGGGAAATCTGTCAGTGCTGGCAAATAAGAAGGGTCCCACCAACAGCTGAAGCACTCTGAGTGCTGTAGAAATGGTGCGGCTGGGCCCAATGTGAGTGAAGTATTGTTTGCGCAGTTCTACCTTACTCAAATACAGGAGCACAGGAGGGACCCACCAGGAAGGTCTACAAATACGATTCCCCAACAGAGCCCTAAGAAGTCTTCAAGGTCAGAACAACAGGACCTTGGAGCCAGGCTGGCTGAAATACAGTTTGCTCGTGGCAAATGGAAGGGCCTGGAATACCACTAGTGCCCTATATGGAAAGGCCAGTAATAGGCTGAGGGGTTTCCCTGGGCACTGCTGAGAAGGGGGACAGCAGAGAAAGACTGCAGTGCTCCAGTGAGACTGCATGGCTGGAACATCCAGAAAGAGATACACAGATACAGCAACCTCCCCAGCAGCACCCTGGGCCCCCATCCTACACCCCAGCCTGTCACCTGGCTTTGGATGACAGGGGTTCAAAGCCATGGGGAAGCATTGGACAAGCAGGAGGGACTAAATCTCTACCCCATAAACAACTCTGGGGACTGGCTAAGAAAGTAACACACCTATTGACAAGACAAGTATCAGCAAATTCAGTCACTTCCCTGTGTCTAAACACTAACCAGGGAGAAAATACAATGGGAAGATTGAATACTGTTCTTCCAGTCCGAGCCCACTGGAACTCCCTTCAGAGCCTGACATTTACCTAGAATAAGCATCTGTGAACAGCCAGAGAAAGTATAGGGGACAGGGCCGTGACTTGCTTCCTATGACCACTGCATCACATGCCACACAACAGAACTGATTCCACACGGATTACAGAATTAGCTTTAAATGGCTGGTTACAACCTCCCACAGACTCGCTCTCTCCCAACCCCTAATAAAACTGAGAAACAAAGGTGGGAGGAGGTGTAAAGGGAAGACTCCATCAAACAAAGGAAAGGGACATAAACCTACCCAGCAGCCTACTGGGGCTCCTGCCCCTGTCCCAACTCCGGAAGCCATGCTGGGGAGCCGAAAATACCCAGAGACCTTAGCCAACGAGCTGGAGAGAAACAACTAGGTGGGAGTCTGTCACTTTTTCTGTTTAGACCCAGAAACTATAGAATCTCCTGCTGGGAGGTACCCAGCAAGCCAGGTGGGCTCTGTGGGAGATGACTGCTCTTGGGTACAAAAGGACCCAGGGAACTTCCCAGAGCCCGAGGTGCACCCTTTTCCTGCATCCCTGTGGGAACGGCATATACGTCCCTTAAGCAGCTAGAGTGAACCTTGGTATAAGACACTTAACATAATTCTTAAGGCAGAAAGAAGAATCCAGATACTGCCAAAGACTACCCAAGGGTGCAGCTCCCCCAGTGTGCAACTTCTCTGACCACACAATACTGAGCTCATGATAGCCCAGAGGAGAAAGCAATGAGAAAGGATGCCAAGAGACCAGGAAGAAAAAGCCAAGAACTCCCCCGCTGTACCAAAGCCAACAGAATATCTGGAAATGACATGGTAACTCTGCAAACATATTATGGCCAAAAGAGAAAAAAAAAAGAGATGACTCAGGAAAGGTAAAGTCTTTCACCAAGAAGAGAATATGCTGAAGGAAAAGAAGGTAATTCTTCGCAACTTTGTAAGAGCATTTTCTCAATAAGAATTCAAAGATGAGATGATAAAACACAGTAAGATGAAAGGGGCAAATTCCCAACCTAGACAAACCGCAGACCAAAACACATCATTATGGAACTAATAAATACATTTAAAAACAGCCAGAAACAGAATATACATAGCTGAAAATCAAATCAGACAAATAGTGAATGCAGATGAAAAAAAACAAAAGCTAAAGCAATTAGAGCAAAGCTAATAGCATTGGAAGAGAGACAAAGACAATCCAACATAAGGGTAATTTGTGTCCCTGTAGTAGGGAACCCCAAAAACGGAACAGAAAATGCTATCAAAAATATAAGAGAACAGACCTGAAACAAAGATGAGCTACATTTCCACCTTGAAAGAACACAATGTGTTCCCAGGAAAATGTGATAAGGAACACTTAACAGTGAGACAGACTCTGGTCAACCTCCTCAACTTCAAGGATAACAGAAAGAATGCTTCAGGCATTCCGAGGGAAAAAGCAAACAAAAACGACTTCCAAGGTAGAAAGAGCACAGGACCAGGAGTGCACAGCATCTACAGAACTGCAGGGCAGCTAGCTGAGTGCGGCGGTGAGCAGCACAGGCCAGGGAGCCAGCCTGCAATGAGCTCTGCCTTCACGTGTGCACACAGACTGAGCAGAGACGTCAGAGAGATGGGCAGGGGCCTCTATGAGGGGAGTCTGAACCCAGATCTGAAGGAAGTGAGGGGTGAGGGAGTGGGTCATATAAAGTGCAGCCCAGGTATAAGGAGCAGCGAGAGCCACAGCCCTGACCCAGGAACAACCTGGCCTGTTCTAGGAAAGGTAAGAGTGGTGGGCTGGACCCAAGTGAGCAAGGAGGGGAAGATGAACTCAAAATGAAGCAGGCCAGCCCAAGTAATTTGCAGGGTCCAGTGCAAAATGAAAACGCAGGACCGCTTGTGAAAAAATGGAGAATTTTGAGATAACCACAGTAGAGCATTAAACCAAACCTGGTTCTTCTAAGGCCTGGACATTGTACAGGCTACATGCCCAGGAAGCTGGCTTTGCTTCCAGGCAATGGACTTTGGATTTCATTTTGAGAGGTAAGAGGCCCCCAGAGGGTTTTACTCTGAGGAATGACATGACCAGATGAACAGTTTAAAAAACTCATCCTAATGATGAAGTTACAGCATGTAAGGGGGGTGAGGAGGCAGAGAGACACCAGGTGCTGCAGGGCGAGCTCATGGTTTGGGGTACTAAATGTTTACTAGGGTTTGACATCTGTGAAAAAAGGGGCAGGACGCAGACCTGGGCAGAGGAAGAAACTAAAGTGTACCACAGGCCCAACAAAGCTCCTGTGCACCTTGGACAGAGATGGCAGGGGTGTGTGGGGGCGGCTGTATCCCCACCTCGCTCAGTCACCTTAGTGCTGCCCTAGAAATGGTGGTATGACCTTGGCAAGGAGGCTTTTTGCAGCTGAGGCCCAGAAGAGCCCAAAGGAACTGGAGGCTGCCTGCTAACTGCACTCCCGCTACAGCAACCTCCACACCTGCCGCACAGGGCCATTGCAGAGTCTTTGTGGGTGATTAGGTGGCTTGTCTAGGTGCTGGCAGTAGAGGGCACGTGTATGCTGGGGGCAGGGGGAGGACAGATCAAGGGTCCTTTTTTTAAGATTGTATTTATTTGACACAGAGAGAGAGACAGCGAGAGAGAGAACACAAGCACGGGGAGTGGGAGAGGGAGAAGTAGGCTTTCTGCCGAGCGGGGAGCCCGACGTGGGGCTCGATCCCAGGACCCTGGGATCATGACCTGAGCCGAAGGCAGACGCTTAACAACTGAGCCACCCAGGCGCCCCCACATCAAGGGTTCTCACTCCCAAATTAGATGTTTTCAATGTTGAGGCAATTCACCTTCTAAAGATCTAAAGGGCTGTTGGATATATAAGTCTGCAGTTCAGGGAGAGGTCTGGGCTAGAGACAGATATCGGGGGTCCTCAGCACAGAGGTCCAAAGAGGCAGGTGAGTGAAAGAGGGCACCTTGGATGCTAAGCGTGGACAGCCCTCCCCCCACTATCTGTAGCTGTGATGAGAAGGAGTCAGCAAAAGAGACAGAGGAAAAGAAGCACCATCAGGTGTATCTGCCCAGATTATTGATGGCAAGTGACAGAGACCAACTCTAGCTGATTTACGCAGACAAGGACTTGATTAATAGGCTACTGGAAGACAGAAGGTGGTGATGTTTCCACGATATGAATGTACTTAATACCAGAGAACTGTACCCTTAAAAATGGTTAATATGGTTAAATTCTGTTATGTGTATTTTACCACAATAACAAAAATTAAGGAAAAAAGGCTACTGGGTGGCCAGACTATCCTTAGAGGGTTGGAGGAACAGGTTGGAGTCTAGTTGGCCAGAAACAATATTCCAATCCTGGGGCCAGGCTGACAGAGGGCAGCTAGCACTGCCTCTGCCACCCTGCAGGGGGCAGCACGGACCACCAGCACCACGGCCACTCTGTGGCCCAGTTAACTTGTCCTTTCTGCAGCCCAGATGCTGAGCAAGTGCTCCTCTGCTGGCTCTGATCTCCTCTGAGGATGAGTCTGACCAGAACATGGGGCACAAACCCATACCCTTGTGCAGGACTCAGGCCATTTTTTTCTGTAAAGGGCCAGACAGTAAATATTTTCTGTTTTGCAGACCACATGATCTCTGTCACAGACACTGCACTTGCCTGGTATAGGGGGAGAGCAGCTACAGACAATGCATAAAGGAAGGGGTGGAGCTGGGTTGCAATAAAACTTTATTTACAAAAACAGGCAGTGGGCCAGATTTGGCCTTGGGATATAGTTTGCTGACTGCTGCCCTGGCTAAAAGGGAAACTAAAAAGGGAAGCATCTGGCATTTAAGCAACTAGTCAGCTCACCTGGCCTCCCATCAAACTCATATGGTGGGGGGAGAATTCCCCCCCAACACAGAAGGGGGCTTAGAGGTGAGGTGTCCAAAGAAAATAAAACTAAGCCAGTGACGCTGCACCACGAAAGGGTGGGGTCCCCAAAGGGACACAAGGAAGGAAGGGTTTCCAGGAAGGAACAACCATGTTAAGAGGAAGACTCACCACTGGCCATGGCAACATGGACATCCACAGGGGAACATCCACTGGGGGCTAACATCCACCGGGGGCAGACTGACTGCTCTGTGGATTGTGGGGGAAAACTTCCATGAACTGGGCTGAGCAGAGTGGGAGGTGAGGAAGGTAAAGGCAAGTAGCCAAGTCTTGAAGAGCTTGGCCAAGGGGCTAATAAAACTGGGTGGGAGATGAGGAGGGAGTGCTCAGTGAAGATGGGAAATTCTAAAATACGTTCATATGGTGATGGGCATGAGTCATGAGAGAGAAAACTGACATGGTCCCAGGAAGGGTGGAATCTGTGAGCTCAGAGCACAGGAAGTCTTTGTCACCAGCAGAGCTGTCTGTTAGAGCTCTGTGGGTAGAGCAGTTTCCAGTGATGACAAATTCCAGGCTATGATTATGGCAGTGGGTGGCAGAAGTCACTGAACAGAGGAGGGGTTAAGGGCCATCTACAAGCACACTTAAGTCACCTGTGGGATGGAAGGGACTGGGACAGAGAGACAAAGACTGAAGGCCTGGCACCAAATCCTTAGCAGAGGGGAACTGTCTGGGCAGTGAACAAGCCTGCAACAGGGAGTGTGTGGGCTTGGAAAGCTGAGTGGCATGAGTGTCACAGCATGCTTTTTATGAGAACATGGATCCTGAACACAGAGGACACAGCTTCTCCTCCTGTCTGAGGTCCATGGGCTGTGACAGTCAGCAGGCTGCTCTCTTAGCATGAGGTACTGTCAGGGAGCCAGGAGTGCAAGAGGAGGATCCAACCCAGATAAGGCCCGGGGGCTTAGTTAGGGTTCTTTTCAGGAAGAGATACTTGAACTGAGTCTTCAAGAATAAGTAAGAGGAGTAAATGTGGCAGGGAATGATGGACATAGCCAGGAGTATGAGAGCAGTTCTATACAGCTGAGGGGTATATGTATGAGAAAAAGAGCAGCAATGAATGGAAGAGGACAGAAAGAGGCAGGGGTCACATCAGGGGCCCTGATGCCATTTGAAGACAGGGGTATCATTCTTGGGTTTAAAGCAGGGGAGTGAGATTTGACTCTAGGGACCTCAGGGAAGATAAAAATGTGTAGGAGAGTTGGCAAGTTATTGCAGGAGTCCTAAGTGAGATGAGGGCTTGAACCAGGTTGGTGGAAGAAGGGATGTAGAAGACACAGGTGGGAGAAATAAAGGAATGTGGGTTCCCAGCTTGCATGACTGTTGCTGCTATCAACTGTGACAGAGACCGGAGGATGTGCTGTTTGGCTGTTTGCTCTTCTAACTACCTTACTTTGGGGGAGGCAGGGGGGTGGTGGGGGAGGCAGTGGGTTGAGGAAAATAGGAGGGAGAAAAAAGGGCAAAAAACCTTCAAATGCCTTCTGTGGTAAAATCTGACTAATGTGCACAAACACCCCATGTGCCTTTTCTAACATGAAACAAAACCAAGTTTTATTTCCTTCATACTTCTTTTTGTGCTCTCTGTCGCCACCTAATGGGATGTCAGCCTCAACCCAAAGACCTGTGGACTGACCAGTGGGCAATGGGAGGCTCCTGAGATGGGGATGGGGTGGGGGGCAGCATCTGGGTGGAAAAGGACCTGTCCAGCTAACTTTAGATGTCTGACAACACCTCTAGGGTCCATGGACCACCTTCTGGAAGATCAGAGGTTCCTGGAGCTCAGAGAAATATTCATTAATAATACCTTGCTCAGGGGCGCCTGGGTGGCTCAGTCAGTTAAGCATCCGACTCCTGGTTTTGGCTCAGGTCATGATCTCAAGGTCGTGAGATTGAGCCGTGCGTCAGGCTTCACGCTCAGTGCGGAGTCAGCTTGAGATTCTCTCTCTCCCTCTGCCCCTCCCCTCACTCGTGCTCTTTCTCTCTAAAATAAATAAATAAAATTAAAAAAAAAATACCTTGTTCAACCTAAGATCATTTTCCAGATGTGCTTTGACCTTGACTTCTCTGTACTCCCAGGATCAACTACCAAACTGAAGTATATTGAGGGAACCACTGTGTAGTTATCCACGAACTCCTGTCTCGTGGGACAAAAATTGTGGGGCACCTGAGCTTAGCTGAGCTGTTTTGGTTCTGGTGTTTAATGTGCCACCTTTCATTTAGGTTTATAAATTTGGGAATGCAAAAAAAAAAAAAAATCTCCTAATGAAAAGTCTTAGCTATGGGGACAAAATAAGGAGCTATACCCCTTGCTGTGTATTCAGATGGGAGAAAGGATGAGAGTGAGCTATTAATAATCCCATCATGGGGGCCCAACCCTCATGTTCTCTTCTAACCCTAAATACCTCTCAGAGGCCCCATCTCCAAATATTATCACATTGGGGGTTAAGGTGTGAACACATGAATTCTGGGGGGAGGGGACACACAAACACTTTGGTCCATAACAATGGAGATGTTTATTTTCTACTGTTAAATGAAAAATGAAAAGGCAGTGGATGGCACTATGTACACTGTGTGAAACCAATTAAAACTCAATCTGAGGGGCGCCTGGGTGGCTCAGTTGGTTGAGTGCCCAACTCTTGATTTCAGCTCAGGTCACGATCTCAGGGTCCTGAGATTGAGCCCCATGTCAGGCTCCATGCTCAGCAGGGTGTCTGCTTGAGATTCTTTCCCCTCCCTCTCCTCTCTTCCTGTTCCCACAGATGTGAGCGCAGGCTCTCTCTCAAAAAAAAAAAAAAAAAAAAAAAAAAAAGCTTCAATCCGAAAGATAGTAGCACAACAATGAGAATGTATTTCATGCCACTGAAGTGTACACTTAAAAACGGTCAAGATGGGGTGCATGGGTGGCGCAGTCGGTTAAGCGACTCTTGGTTTCGGCTCAGGTCGTGCTCTCGAGGTCCTGGGATTGAGCCCCGTGCTGGGCTCCAAGCTCAATGCAGAGTTTGCTTGGGATTCTCTCTCCCTCTGCCCTCCTGCTTGTGCTGTCGCTGTCTCTCTCAAATAAATAAATAAATCTTTTAAAAAATGGTCAAGATGGTAAATATTATGTTATATGCATCTTACGCATTTAAAAAAAAAAAAAAAGCCCTCAATCCAAGGGAAGGCAAGAAAGAAGAAAAAATAAAGAACAGAAAGTGTGGAAAAAACAGAATGTACAAAATAAAGTGGTATGAACAATCTAAACGCATTAGCAATTAAATGGATGTTAATGGATGAAACAGATTTTTTAAAAATCCAGCTATTTGCCATTTTCAAGACCTACATCTAACCCATAAAGACACAGAAGCAAAGAAAACGAAAAGTGGCAGTGCTGACCAAAAACACAGGTGGTACAGTGCGACTACCCATCAGATGTAGTAAAATTCAAGGCAAAAGCCCTATTAATTATAAAGACACTCACTTCATAATGCCAAAGGGTTCAATTCACCAGGAAGATAAAACTGAAAACCTGGGCGCCTAGGTGGCTCAGTCAGTTAGGTGTCTGTCTGCCTTTGGGTCAGGTCATGATCCCAGGGTCCTGGGATTGAGCCCTAGGTTGGGCTCTCTGCTCTGTGGGGAGTCTGCTTCTCCCTCTATCCCTCCCCCATACTTGTGCTCTCTCTTTCTCTCTCACTCTCTCTCTGTCTGAAATAAAATCTTAAAAAAAAAAAAACCCTGAAAACCTGGCTTCAAAATAAATAATACAGCCCAAATTAACAAAGCCCATGAAGAAACTGATGTGTCCAGCAGCAGAGAATACTGAGACACGTGTTCCCCAGCAGTGGGTAAATCAAACAGACAAAATGACAGTGAGAAGAGAGTATATTTTCATAACCCACTGAACAAGACTGAGGTGATGAGCTTATATGGGCTCCTGCACTCCCACCTGGCAGCTGCACATTGCATTCAGGCAGCATGCTGCGAGGGCTTGTGTCACACAGACCACATTCTCAGACCATACTGCAGTTTAGTTGGAACTTGATTTTTTTTTATGACAGTAACTAAAACAAAACAAAAACAAAAACACAAAGCCACATGCTTGGAAATTTAAAAAACACATTTCTAAATAATTGGGGGGATATCAAAGAAAGACTCATAAAGGGAGTTGAAAAACCCTTTCAGCTGACTTAAAATGATGATACTATACATCAAAACTTGATGCATGCATCTGAAATAGTTTGCAGGTCAGCTTTAAATGCTTGTATTTGGAAAGAAGATTGGAAATCAATGAGCTAAGTTTACAATTTGAGGAGCAAGAAAAAGAAAACCAGAGAATGTACTCCATGAAAGTAGAAAACAAGACGGAGATAAAAGCAGAGTGTAATGAGTTGTAGGTGCACAGCAATACAAGACAATAAGGCCAACAAGTTTGCTCTTTGCAAAAGTAATAAAACCAACAAAATTCTACCAAGACAAGGAAAACAGAGAAGGTACAAGTAAACAATACTAGAATGAAAAGGGAGACATAAATACAGATATTGCAGAAGTTTATAAAAGTTACGCACAACTTCATTGCTAGTAAATTTAGTAACAGACATAATGGACAAAATATACCTTAGCCACACTGACCCGAGCAGGTGCAGGGAACATAAAATTAGGTTTCAAGTTATGTGTATGTGCACAGAACACCTTACAGGAAATGTATCAGACCCTGGAAGCAGCTGTTCCCCGCAGAGGGGCCAGGGTGGCGCAGACCAAGGGTCACCCTATGGTGTGCACTTCCTGAGTTATGAACCGTGTTCATGGGTCACCTGCTCAGCAGCAAATCCAAACACACCGGTAGACAAGGAAAGACCTCACCTGGCGGGGTGTGCAGGCTGGCCCTGGAGGTGGGGAGTGAGCTGTGTGGCAGGATCAAACCCCAATATTAGTTGGCACTAAGTCTCTTTCCTTCTTCCTGTCCTTTTAACCTTTACAAATTTAGTAGGTGGAAATGGCATCTTCTTTGTTTTCATTTGTGTCTCTATCACTGAGGCAGAATTCCTATCTTCACTGGCCACCTGTATCTCTTCTTTTATAAATTTCCTGTTCACACTCTTTGTTAGTGGTGACTAGTGGTAAGTTAGCAATAAGAACTGTTACATTCAAGTCTAGACTGAAAAGGAAATTTAAAAATCTCCCCAACTCACAATAAACAACTGTGGAACAGCCCAAGATTACTGTTCCCAGTGCCCAGTTGGAGGCATTAAGTATAGGATGATTCACTGGATGGTGATTTGCAGCTGAACTATTCAAACCCTTCAGACTCACCCAAATCCCATGAAATTGCATCCAAGCATGCATGCATGCATTCATTCACTCACCAAATAGCCTCTGTTTGTCAAGCACCGGGCTTTGATGGAGGCCAGGGTCTGCTGAGAGCCTCACTCAAAGCAGGCACTAACGGTGCTTCCTGCCCTTCCTCACCTCTTTCCAGAACGGCCCTTTGAGGCACTACCAGTATTCCTACGTTATAAGCCCATGACCCAGACAATATATAGTCCATCAAAAATCTCAGAGCAGGACATTTTCCCAATACTCTCACAATCATCACTTTACAATCTCACTGAGTGCTCAGCAACACAGCAAAGCAATGTTACCAAAGGTAACACTGAGGCTCAAGGAGGGAAAAGTGACTTGACAGCTATTGGTGAGACCTGGGATTTAATCGTAAGGCCACATGGCTCAAAAACCTATGCTTGTCCACTATACTTAAGATAAAATTGTGAAAGTAGCAGGTTTTTACCTTGCCTAGACCCCATGCACTGCAGCAAGATCCTGGGTTGCAAGCAACAGAACCCAAATCTAGCTAACTTCAATCACAAAGGAGGTCTTTGGCAGATCTGGAAATGGAGAGTTGACTCGTGAACTAAGCCCAGAGAAGCAGCTGCACAACTGAGAACACTAAAGGGGCCATCTGGTTGGGATACCCACCTTGGGCACCACCACCGCCTCATCACTGGATTAGCCACTACTGTTGGAAGCCACTACCATGACTTATCTCTCACTGTCCCTCAAGAGCCAAAGTGCCCGAGGACAGTATGGGTTTGGCCAAGCTTAGGCCTCACTACCATCCCCTAGCTTCCAGGGAGCAAGGAGAGGGAATATCTGTCACCCGCAGCAGGCACTGCCAGCTACCCCTCAATGCCCAGGTTCACTGTTGGCCTTCCTATCAGGACCCTGCGCTCAGCTAAGGAAAGACATTTTCCAGCTTCCCAGCAGAACTGGGATGACATTCTGGCCAATGAGACGGTGGCAGAGTACACTGCCTGTCCTAGTCTTCATGCCTGCTCTTGCCCCATGGACCATGGGCAGAGCACACCTCCCCGCCCACTGGCTCTGTACCTGCTCATATGCCTGGCTTCCACTGATGAGACTGAGGAGGAAGAGACCGTAAGTAGCTTCTGTGTCTCTGCTCATTCCTTTCGGGAATGACATCCGCCTAAGAAGAGACTGTCCCTGGCAGTTGTTTCTCCCTCCGGGTCCTGGAACGATAGGCTTGGGAACCGATCTGAACCCCATTTGGCAGCTGACCTAGACCTTTGAGTGTGAAATAAATGATTGCTGTTCTAGCCACAGTTCGTTCCTCAGTAAAAACTGACAGATGTGGAGACAGAAATGGAAGTTACTCAGTGGGACTGGAAGGTGAGCCCAGAAGTGCTCTTCTGCCCTTCCTCCATGCCTCCTTCTTCCTACCCGGAGAGAAGGATGCAACGGCTAGACCTGCAAATGCCATCCTGTGACCATGGGCACCCTTGCGGATAGAAGGTACTTGCTTAGGGTGATGGAAGAAAAGGACTGAGGGGCCCTGGATCGCAGATACTTCTGGAGCCACTGCAATGGCCACTGGGACACCCTGCCTCCAGACTTCAGGGCACAGGAGAGAAGACAATTAATCCCAGCTTAGGCTTTCTTAAGTAGAAGCTAAGGTCCACTTCTACCTAAGAGCCACAAAATGGGGGATTCAACACCAAAAAAAAGTATCAAGGTGCTTAGAAACAAACAAAACCCACACCAAAATGTTCACAATAAACCACATGGGAGGGGCGCCTGGGTGGCTCAGTCGTTAAGCGTCTGCCTTCGGCTCAGGTCATGGTCCCAGGGTCCTGGGATCGAGCCCCACATCAGGCTCCCTGCTCCGCGGGAAGCCTGCTTCTCCCTCTCCCACTCCCCCTGCTTGTGTTCCCTCTCTCGCTGTCTCTCTCTGTCAAATAAATAAATAAAATCTTAAAAAAAAAAAAACCACATGTGAGGTTCACTTGTTACATGGCTATTTCATCAAGTTATCACAATCACTATAATGCAAGCTACTGAAATATGACAAAATAAATTCTGAGATTCTTCTAATTTCTGTTGGCTAAAAATGCAGCCTTTATTTGTTTATAAGTGAATCCAAGAGACAAAAACAAACCTAGATAATTCAGAATGTATTGAGGACAACACATATGCCTTCTATGTGATAAGTTCCCAGCATTATTTATTCAAAGAAAACTTGCTTTACTGCAAGAAATATAAAAAGCTTAAAAGTAAAACAATTAATGATGTAACACGCTACCTCCTACACCACCAGATTCCTTGCCTTGCCTTCATAGTAGTGGGTGCCATAACCTGACCAGAACAAAAACAAACACATTGTTCAAATTGCTGAGACTCTGAAAGTTCAATTAGCCAGAGCATTTTGCTCTCCCAAACTACAGCCACCGAGCAGGAAAAGGAGCAGCCCAAGCCTGCTGAGTGAGCCTGGACACCAGGTCCAGGTAGCAGTCATACATACACGTGTGCTTGGAGGCCATCTGGTGAGCCAGAAACTTTGCCCCTTACCGCTCCTGGGAGACTCAGGAGTGACTCCATCAGCCGCTCATGCTGGGCACCGTACTACACAGGGGAAGGTCCCAAGGAGTTGCATGGGGTCTCTGCTCCAGAAGCTCATAACCCACTACGGAAAGAGCAACATGCCAGAAAACCATTGTCCTTTTTAGCTATGGGGGCTACCCCCGATATCTGTAGGGGTCCCTAAGGGCCCAAGGAGGGGAGTGGTCAGGCTCCTCAGGCCTGAGAGCTGGGGTGGGCAGTGTCAGCCTCTTCTGAGCAATCAGTTCCTCAGGTTCCGCCCAGTCGGGCGGAAAACCTTTAATAAAGGCCATTCTCATGGGTACTTTAAGCAGCACATCTGTTGGTAAAACACAAATGTTGTTACACAAATACGAAGCCACAGATTGCAAAGACACCTGACAGTCTTTAAAATTCATTTCTCCTGTTCTGCAAAGCTGCACTGGAAAATCATGCTGTTAAATTACACACTCATAGAGGATGTAGGTTTAAAAAGTGGGGTAACTGTGTGGGTGTTATTTAGGCTTTCATCAATTTGTTCCATGTTTTTGGATAACTGCAAATCCCCCAAAAGTAAATCAAACGAACCACTCCACATATCTGCCCTTTATGTGTACCTTCTGACTCCAGACTGCAGGTTTGATTAACCCATAAACAAAACTGTCCCTCTTGGCCACAGAGAAGCTAACGAGTCAACAGCAGAGCAGGCTGCGTTCTATTCTGTCCCTCTCAGTGTTAAGACAAAATCTTAGGGCACGGTCCCACTACGGAATTCACTGCATCCATCCATGCAGCAAGTATGCATGATTCTAGGCACTGGAGATAACAGCAGGGAAGAGGTAAGAAAATCCTTGCCCTCATGGGGCTTCGATTCTAGTGAGAGGAAGAGGGAGAGGGAGAGAGACAGAGACAGAGACAGAACACAAATAAAACCAATGACTAAAACAGCATATAGCAGATGGTGACAAGTGCTAGGCTAGACAGGAAAAACTGGTGGGGTAGAGGCAGATGTCAGCTTTCAGGGAGGGCCACACTGAGACGGTGACATTTGAGTAGACTTGAAGGAGATCAAAAAGGGAGCCGTGTAATATCTGGGGGAAGAATGTCCCCAAGAGAGGGAAGGGCAGGGGTATACCCAGATAGTCCAGGAAGGGAGGCCAGGGAAGCCAGTGGATGAATGACAGGAGAGTGGCAGGAGAGGTAATCACACCAGGCCACTGTAAGAACTTTGGCTCTAATTCTGAGTGAGGGGGTCCCCAGGGAGGGTCCTGAACAAAAGAATGCCATACTCCAGCCTGCACATTGCAGGACTGAACAGAGATGCAGGCAGCAAGCAGCAAGGCTGGGAGCTTGGACCAGGATGGGACCAGCAGAGATGGGAACTTGTCAGGGAGAATGAATAGGGCCTGTGGACAAATGGGACATGGTGTGGAAGCTATGTGGGTAACTAGCACCAGGCTTCTGGCCCAAGGAGCAAGAAGACCAGGGGAAGAGAAGGCATTGAAGGGGTGGTGGTGTCAACGCCCAGGTTTGAACAGGTACAGTTGGAGAAGCCTGTTAGAAGACAAGCAGATACTAAGTCAGCACTGGGAGCATGGGTCTGGAGCTCAGGGGACCTGGTTAGCCTGGAGACATAAATTTGGTAGCCAGAGGTTTGCAAATGGATAGACAGCCATGAAGCTGGATAAGATACCTGGGGAGTGAAAGTGGAGAAGTATGAGCCCAAGGCCCTCCAACATCACATGGGGCACAGAGGAAGACCCAGCACACACTCACGAAGGACCTCTTGAGAACTACCAAGGGTCTTTGAATACGGTGGACAATCTTGCCTGCAGGGATGATAGACAATTTGGTCAGTCACCTATTCTGTTAGAAAGGGACCAAAGCTGTAGCTTGGAAGAAACAGGGTGGTCAGGGTAGGCCCCACTGAGAAGGTATACACTGATGCAAAGCCTCGAGGGAGGGAAGGGACTGACTCATGTAGGTAACTGGGATCACTGATACTGACAGGAAAGAGGAGAAGTTAACAACTGGCTCCTGGATTTAACAACACAAAGGTCATCATTCATGTCAGCAAAGGGCCAACTAGAGAGATCTCAAGAAAGTGTGTAGAGAGAGTGGAGTCCTGCTGGTAAAGGGAAGCAAAGAAGCTGGAAGGGTGGTGGGGTCAAGGGCCACTTTTGTCAAAGTTGGAGAAGTAGCAACAGGCTTCAAGGGGGATGGGAAGGATCCAGCATTGAGGAAAGAATTCCTGACACAGGAGAGGGCTGCAGAGATGGCCCAGAACAGGAACAGGAGCAAAGGCCCAAGAGAGGAGTTGGGGTATGGGGTGGGGGGTAGATGCTGGTGAGGAGATGCAGGACCTGCTGATGCTCTCTTTGGACTGCTTCCCTGCTCTCCAAGAACTAGGAAATGAATGAGGTATCAGCTGCGAGAAGGTGTGATGGCTGATGAGGAGGGTGGGAGAGGCAAGGACTGGGGAATTGTTGTATGCTAGCCAGAGAAGTCAGGGGGCTCTATTCAGCTGTGTGGCAGGTGATGACTGAATTTCATCAGGGTTAAGGCTTTGACAACAGAGTATGACAAAGCATGAAAGTGGTGAGGCTGTGGAGGTGGCATGCCAGGGAATTATCACGACTGCCCATGCCATTCGCACTGGGAAGGATATGAGTGAGGATACGAGGGAGGCCCAGGCCAGGGAGCAGATGGAGCCTTCACTGGCATCTGAGTGCCTGCAAGGACAAAGGCTTATTATTGAAGCTGGGTATGGAGGCACTCAGCTGGACACATAGAAGGAGCTCTACTTTTGCAGATGATGGAAACGATTAGGGCTACACTTTCTGGCACCAGCAGCAGCTACTGTAAAAGTTGACTGACTCTGAGAAAGAGCAAAAAGTTGTGGCTATGCTTCAGGGCACGTGCACCTTTTAAAAAGTCATTTTTTAAATGAGCACAACTGTAAGCACTTTCACTTTTTTTTTAAAAAAGATTTTATTTGACAGAGAGAGACAGTGAGAGAGGGAACACAAGCAGGGGGAGCAGGAGAGGGAGAAGCAGGCCTCCCGCTGAGTGGGGTGCCCGATGCGGGGCTCGATCCCAGGACCCTGGGATCATGACCTGAGCCGA
>NC_058419.1:1405091-1498227 GCF_002201575.2 Neomonachus schauinslandi | reverse complement strand
CGATGCGGGGCTCGATCCCAGGACCCTGGGATCATGACCTGAGCCGAAGGCAGATGCCCAACGACTGAGCCACCCAGGTGCCCCACTTTCACGTTTTTTTAAAAGTAAACATTATGCCCAATGTGGGGCTTGAACTCATGACCCTGAGGTCAAGAGTCACGTGCTCTACCCACTGAGCCAGCCAGGCGCCCCGGCACTTTCAGTTATTAATGTTTTATTTCCATGTCTAGTCACAGTGCAAGGTATAGGGGTATGAGAACAGACTTAAAAGAACCCTTGATTTTAACTACACAAACTTTCCAGGGAATAACAAGGTTGTTCTGTTACAGCTCCCAAACTGTGGCAGCCAGAAAGCCAGGAGTTACATGGGTGCTGTGTGAAGACCACTCAGGACAAGATAAACATCTCATTAAGTCTACCATGAGAGCTCCGTTAGCTAAAATACTGTGGTCGTGCTACACAAAATAAAACTGAGTGGCCACTGTCCCTCTGCTTATAGCCTGGATTCCACTGAAAACAACTGTTCTGCGGGGACTCCTGGCTTTCCCTGGGCCCTTCTGCCCTGGTGATGGACAGGCTTCTATAGTGGGTTCAATGGTGGCCACAAAAAGGTTCATACATACCTTAATCCCTGGACCCTTGAATGTGACCTTATCTGGGAAAAGAGTCTTTGCAGATGTGGTTAAGTGAAAGATCTAAAGACGAGCTCCTCCTGGATTAGGGTGAGAAGCCAAGTGCAGATGGAAGCACCAGTTGCAGTGATGTGACCACAAGCCAAGGAACATCTAGGACTGCCAGGCAGCTGCCAGCCACTGGAAGAGGCAGGAAGGATCCTCCACTAGAGCCTCTGGAAGGAGTGGGGCCTTGTGACACCTAAATTTTGCAGCTCTGGCCTCCAGCACTGTGTGAGCTCTAATTCTTACAAGACTACTGAACCTTAACCAAGGATCCATGTGACTTCGGGATGCCTGGGTGGCTCAGTTGGTGAAGTGTCTGCCTTGGCTCAGGTCATGATTCCAGGGTCCTGGGATTGAGCCCCATATTGGGCTCCTTGATCAGTGGGGAGCCTGCTCCTCCCTCTGCCTGCCACTCCCCCTGCTTGTGCTCTCTCTCTCTGACAAATAAATAAGAAAAAGACCCTCTGCAACACCATTGCCCTCAACCCCACTCTCACTTCTCTGGTCCTCATCAAAGCATAACTTCTCAAAGAGTTGTCTATACCTGGTCTCTACTTCCTCACCTCCCACTCACTCCAATCTGGCTTCTGTCCCCATCACCTCTGATGAAGTTCACCACGTTACAGCTAGGTCCCTGCTTAAAATCCTTCATTAGACAGTAACAAACTATATACATGCATTTGCTACCTAGCCCTTCAAACCTTGAAGAAACAAACTACAGATGTATAAAGAGGAAGAAACCTCCAACAAAGATGATAGCAGGAGGGGACTTCTGAACAGATATATTTCACAAATTTCTAGATGCTAGAAGTAGGAGGAATATGTTGACTAATGGAACAGAGCAGAATGTACTACAAAGGAGATGGGAGCCCATGTGCTGGTTAGAACCCCAAAGAGGCTCTGAGAGTAGACCAGGGAACAAGCAGCGCCCCTCAAACTCGCACACACACGGATCACTTGGGGGGCTTGCAGAGCATCAGATTGTGATCCAGAAGGTTGGGGCAGAGCACTTCCAGAAAACTCCCATGTGAGGCTGATGATACTGGGGCTGGTCAGTGGAGCACCCTTTCAGTGGCAAGGTGCCACTTTCTCCCGTGGGCAAGAAACCAAGGGGTCTTTTCTATATCCAGGAAGGGCTGGAACTTTCCCTTCCTCCCAGCAAGGCTCCAGGTATGGCTGACAGCAGCCCAGGTGAAGCCCATCTCTATCTGGCCTCTGAGGGTCCATGGCATGAGGGCTGACTCCTATCTGCTTACCCTGCAAAGCCAACTCTGGTTAACCTGCCCTGCCCCCTACAGAACTCCTACTCCAAATCCCTCTTCGGGGAGAGACCCTACAGGAATGGGGGACTCCACCAGAGCAGAGGCAGTGTGCCAGCTACCCAGGCCTCTTGTTCCCAACCTGAACGGCTCTCCAGGGCTAGGGGAAGAGATCCAGCAACATGGAAGAGAGACCAATTCTGTCCCTAGAGGAAATATTCTGGGAAACATTCTAGAAGACAATATAGCTATAAAACCAGAACAGAAGTGTCCACAAACAAGAAAGAAACAGACAATAAAAGAGTTCAGAGATTAAAAATGGATTAGGTACAAATACAAAACAACAGTGTGGCATTGTTTACAATAGGAAAAGGCTGAAAAGGATCCAAATGTCCATCCATAGAGAGCTGCTCAACTAAAGCACAGTTCATCTATACAACAGAGTCTATGCAGCAGGAACAAAAAGAATGAGGAAGAGAAAACTCCATACTGCCATAAAAAAGGAGGGAATCTACAATGATAGGGAACGATCTCCAGGACAGACCAAGTGAAAACGTGAAACATATCCATCATGCTAACTTTCTATGTAAGGAAGAAGGAGAAATAAGAATACATGTCTACTGGCCTATCTTTGTAAGAGGAAACACTAGAAGGATGAGCAAAAAACTAATAAAATGATCACCTATAAGGGGACCAAGGGGGGTAGAAACAGAAATGTGACCTCTGAGTATATATTTCTTATCTAGGGTTGGCTTAAAAAATTTCAAGTCTATTATACTAGATTCAACAGACATCATCTTGCATTTCAATGTTGCTTACATGTACATAAAGTGTGGGCCTATAAGCCATTAATATGAAGAACCACTATTACAATTGTAACTTATTATTCTACGATCATAACTAAACGAGATTCAGTGAAGTAGCAATTCACCATATTAAATTAGGCTTGGGGCGCCTGGGTGGCTCAGTTGGTTAAGCGACTGCCTTCGGCTCAGGTCATGATCCTGGAGTCCCTGGATCGAGTCCCGCATCGGGCTCCCTGCTCGGCAGGGAGTCTGCTTCTCCCTCTGACCCTCCCCCCTCTCATGTGCTCTCTGTCTCTCTCATTCTCTCTGTCTCAAATAAATAAATAAAATCTTTAAAAAAAAATAAATAAAAATAAATTAGGCTTGACTTTTGAACCATTAAATACTTTACATATTCCAAAAATAGAGAAAAAAAGCAAACAATGCTGAAAACAAATAAAACTAGCTGTATATCAAATCAATAACATAACCACACAGAAAAGAACTACTCCAAGTGACTTTTCCCCAACATATTATAAAGAATAAATTCAAACACACAGGGGCGCCTGGGTGGCTCAGTTGGTTAAGTGACTGCCTTTGGCTCAGGTCATGATCCTGGAGTCCCGGGATCGAGTCCCGCATCGGGCTCCCTGCTCAGCGGGGGGTCTGCTTCTCCCTCTGACCCTCTTCCCTCTCGTGCTCTCTGTCTCTCATTCTCTCTCTCTCAAATAAATAAATAAAATCTTTAAAAAAAAAAAAATTCAAACACAGAGAACTGAGCAAACTGCACAAAGAACACCCCCACATTCTCATCACCTAGACTCTGCTGCTGTTGACATCATTCATTTATCCAGCAATCCATCTTATTTTTGGTGCATTTCAAAGTTTGCACACCAGTATACCCAAATACTTTGGGCATGCATATCATTAACTAGAGTTGAAAACTCATTATCATTTTTTTTAGGTGAAATTTACCTCTAGTGAAATGACAAATCTTTCAAGTGTATCACTTGATGAGTTCTGTCAAGTGCATGCATCTGTATAAGCCAAACCTCTTTTTTTTTTTTTTAAGATTTTATTTATTTGACAGAGAGAGACACAGCGAGAGAGGGAACACAAGCAGGGGGAGTGGGAGAGGGAGAAGCAGGCTTCCCACAGAGCAGAGAGCCCGACGCGGGGCTCGATCCCAGGACGCGGGGCTCGATCCCAGGACCCTGGGATCATGACCTGAGCCGAAGGCAGACGCTTAATGACTGAGCCACCCAGGCGCCCCGCCAAACCTCTTTTAAGATAGAAAACATCACTATGGCCACAGAAAAGTTCCCTGGTACCATTTCTCATTCAGTAATACTCAACATCCTTATCAACATTTGGTATTGTCAATTTTCAATTTTGGCCATTCTGGTGGGTGTGTAGTGGTACTTCGTTGTGGTTTTAATTTGCATTTCTCTGATGGGTAATGTTAAAGCATGTTCTCATGGTCATCATTCAGATGCCTTCCTTTGTGCAGTATCTATTAAAATCTTTTCCCCTTTTTATTATTGAACTGTGAGTACTTTATATATTCTAAATACAAGCCCTTTGTCAAATATATGATTTTCTATTTTCTCTATGACTTGTCTCAACTATTTTCTCAGTGATTTGTCTTTTCATTTTCTTAACAGTATCCTTTGAAGAGAAAAGTTTTAAATTTTAAATTTTTCTTCATGTATTCTGCAGCTTTGTAATTAGACACATACGTATTTGTGACTGTTGATGTCTTCCTGATAAACTGACCCTTTTCTCATTACGAAGTGTGTTTCTTTATCTCTGGTAATATCCTTTGTTTTGAAGTCTGCTTTTTTTTAATATTAATATTGCTACTCCAGCTTTCCTATGCTTACTGTTTGCACAGTATACCTTTTCCCATCCTTTTATTTTCAACCTAGTGGTGTCTTTATATTAAAACTGCTTCTCGGGGCGCCTGGGTGGCTCAGTTGGTTGGGCGACTGCCTTCGGCTCGGGTCATGATCCTGGAGACCCGGGATCGAGTCCCGCATCGGGCTCCCTGCTCGGCAGGGAGTCTGCTTCTCCCTCTGACCCTCCCTGCTCTCATGCTCTCTCTCTCTTCTCATTCTCTCTCTCAAATAAATAAAATCTTTAAAAAAAAAAAAAAAAAGAAAACTGCTTCTCTTACAGACAACATATAGCTGGGCTTTGATTTTTTTTTTTTTAAAGTAAGCTGCTCACCCAGCACGGAGCCCAACACAGGACTTGAACTCATGACCCTGAGATCAAGACCTGAGCTGAGATCAAGAGTCAGACGCTTTTAACCGATGAACCACCCAGACACCCCGGGCCTTGTTTTTTTAATCCAGCCCACAATCTTCGCCGTTTAACCAAAATGTCTAGTCCATTTTCATTTAACGTAATTATCTATATGAGTGCATTTAGGGCTAGTGATCGTGCTTTCGTTACGAGCATATTTTCTTTTATGTCTTTGAGCATAGTTACAATAGCTGCTTTAAAATCCTTCTCTGCTAATTCCAACACTTGGGTCATCCTGGGGTAGGTTGCCATTGATTGCCTTTTCTCTTGAACAGGGGTGGGCAAAGTATGACCAGCAGGCCCAATGTGACCCTCTGCCTATCTTTGTAAATAAAATTCTATTGGAATGCAATCATGCCTATTCATTTATGTACTGTCTATGGCTGCTTTCACACTACAACAGCAGAGCTGTATAGTTGTCACAGAGACTATATGGCCAGGAAAGCCTAAAACAATTACTACGTACAGAAAAAAAATTTGCTTATCCCTGCTCCTGAGTAAGGGTCACATTTTCCTATCTTTCCAAATGTCTAGACATTGTGAATGATACACTGTCAAACTTTGGGTTCTGTTATGTTCCAATAAAGAGTATCGATTTATTTTAGCAGGAAGTCAACTTGGTAGAATTCAAACTCCAAACTCTTCCCTATGGTGGGCAGCATCTGAAATCTCTGTTCATTTCTTTTGCCTTAGCTGAAATTTAGCCAAGTTTATAAGAAGAATTTGTGCCCCCTGCCTGTGGCTATCTGCTTTCCAGGATTTCTACTCTTGGTTTCCAGCTGCTGTGGTTGCTGTGAACTCTGTCCTGATTCTTCAACCACTGAGACTGCAGGTTAGTAGTAGTATTAATATTATAATTTTATAACTATTTTATGTATATTATTAGATAGAGCAAATAAGTATGTAAATTAAAAATCTTCGGGGCGGGGCACCTGGGTGGTTCAGTCGGTTAAGCGTCTGCCCTCAGCTCAGGTCATGATCCCAGGGTCCTGGGATCGAGCCCCACATCGGGCTCCCTGCTCAGCGGGAAGCGTTCTTCTCACTCTCCCACTCCCCCTGCTTGTGCTCCCTCTCTCGCTGTGTCTCTGTCAAATAAATAAAATCTTTTTTTTTTTAAAAAAAGAATCTTCGGGGCAACTGGGTGGCTCAGTTGGTTAAGCGTCCAGCTCTTGGTTTTGGCTCAGGTCATGATCTCAGGTTCCTGGGATTGAGCCCTGCATCGTCAGGCTCCCCGGCTCAGCAGGGAGTCTGCACCCCCTCTCCCTCTGCCCCTCCCCCATTTGTGCACTTTCTCTCTCTCTCAAATAAACAAATAAATCTTAAAAAAAAGAATCCACATTTTCAGTGTAAGAAAAAGATATAAAAGGATAAAAGTTAAAGACAAGCCCTCAAATGTTAAATTTCCACAAAAACACACCATTATATATACAAGTTTAAAATTTTTTTCGCATATTTTTTAGTTTTGTCCACTGAGAGAGCCTAGAAAGAATGTCACCCCAGTAAGAATGAACACATCTAGCACCCAAATCTTGGCTCCTAAATACCATTTTCCACTAAAAGGAATCAGAACTCTTGGAACCAGTTTTGGGGCCGGAAAAGCACACATGGAAAAAGTACACATGCTTTCCTGTGCCAGAAAGCAAAGAATCACTCAAAGACTAATTGATGAGAGTATGCCAAGAGGACACAGGTGCCAGCATGAAGGGACTCACACTGACCAAATCTGGAATACTTTGATTAAAAAAATAGTGACTGTAGCTGAATTGTAAAACATTCCATAAATAAAAATCCATGAGTCCATACTTACATGAAAGAGAAAAGAAAACACAACAGCAGATAGTTTGCCATCATCTGGGCGTGACTATTACACCAACTCCTTACTCTGGGATTTAGTAATTAATTTAGTAGTTAAAGGCAAAGATTTAGTACTTATGCTGTTTTTTTAGGAGGAAATATAGATCCTCCTTATTTGATGAGGGAAAGTTCTTTATAGAAGAATGCCAATATTAAATGTAGAAGAGATGACAGAATTAGAAAATCCATCATTTTGTAACTCCCAATGAAATAATAGACTGAGGCAAGCAAGGATCACCAATGAATGCTAAAATCATCAAATGAATAGTTGTTGGGAAACAGAATCTTTGTGTCATGCCAAAGCATCATACCACATATTACTTATCAATTACAACAGGAAAACTGTGCATCTGCATCTGCAGTCAAATGCTCTACCCCTGAGCTATACCCCCTGTGCATCTGCATCTGGAAAGATCTGGCAGTCTTCTGCTTCTTCAACCAAATGGTGAAACATAGCATCAGGAACCACAGGAAAACTATCCAGTATATGCCTCCTGATCTGATACTAATACAAAATAATCTTGCCCAAAATGGTTACCTAAACAATCCCTCAAATCTTTTTTTTTTTAAGATTTTATTTATTTATTTGACAGAGAGAGACACACAGCGAGAGAGGGAACACAAGCAGAGGGAGTGGGAGAGGGAGAAGCAGGCTTCCCGCGGAGTGGGGAGCCTGATGCAGGGCTCAATCCCAGGACCCTGGGATCATGACCTGAGCCAAAGGCAGACGCTTAACGACTGAGCCACCCAGGCGCCCCAACAAGCCCTCAAATCTAACCTCTCATTTATAATTAATTATAAGGGATAAACAGGAAGAGACACATGTAGAATGTGGGCCTTTTGTAAAACAGCTGGGCTGGTTGCTCCAAAAAGTCAATGTTGCAGGTGGACTGGAAGTGGGTAGGCTATTCTTCTTAAAAGAGAAAAAGGAAACATACTCAAATGTAAGGTATAAATGTTAATTGCTTTCTAGTTTCCCTCTTCCCAAACAGCTATAAGAATCATTTGGGAAAAATCAGAATTTAGAATGGCTGTCTGATGACAACATTAGAGAACTGTTAATGTTTTTAGATTGCTCAGGGCACTGTGTTATATTGGAAAATGTCCTTATTTTTAGGATATGTATGCTGAAGTACTTAAGGATGAAATGTCATGATGTCTGCGAATTCCTTTCAAATGGTCAGCAAAAAGATATAAAAATGCACATCCCTAAATAGACCAAGCAAATATGTCAAAATGTTAACAACTGTTGAATCTAGGCAGTGGGCACACAGGCTTCACAGTAAGTAGAGAAAAAGATTTGGCTGAAATAAAGAATTTAACAGAAGGGATGGAAATAAAGTCTAGGAGATCTTCCAAAATTCAGAGCGAAAGAAAACAAAAGGAAAATATGAGAAGATTGAAACAGAGGACCAATATAAGAAGTCCAAAATTAAGTTGAAAGGAATCTCCATAAAAAAGAGAAAATGGAAAAATGAAACATATTTTTAAAAAAAGAGTTGACAACAGACAAAAGTATTCTGACTGAATGACCCCAGTATAATGAATGAAAAAGACACAACTCCAGACACATTCTCATGAAATTTCAAGACACCAAAGAAAAAGAAAAAAAATCCTAAAAATTTTCCAGGGAAGGAGAGAGAAAAGAAGTCCACCTACAAAAGAACCACAACAGATTGACATCAGATGTTTCTTCCATTAGTGAGTTTGCATGCTAGAAGACACTGGAAGCAGGGCCCTCAAAGTTAGGAGAAAAAATGATTTTCAACTTGGAATCTTATGCTCAGTCAATAGAATAGAAGAACAGAAGAAAAGCATTTCACACATGCAATGACTCAGAAGACTGTCTGTTACAATGCTTTTGGCTGCAAGTAACAGAAAAGCCAACTGAAACTGGCTTACACAATAAGAAAATATATTGTTTCATATAACTGGAAGCCCAGAGCTGGGGCAGGCCCCAGATTCCTCCTGTCCCTCTGCTCCCCCATCCTTGGTGAGGAAGTGCTGTTACTTCCTACTAAGTGAGGCACAGTACCTCAATCTGAAGTTACACCAAAGCTGCTAACAGCATCTTCCCGATTTACATCCAGTGAGGGAAATACAGTCTACCCTGAATGTACCATCAAAGCCCTTCCTGGGGTGCCTCGGTGGCTCAGTTGGTTAAGCGACTGCCTTCGGCTCAGGTCATGATCCTGGAGTCCCGGGATCAAGTCCTGCATCGGGCTCCCTGCTCAGCAGGGGGTCTGCTTCTCCCTCTGACCCTCATGATCTCTCTCTCAAATAAAAATCTTAAAAAAAAAAGCCCCTCCCTTCATTCTGAGTGGACCAACTGAGACCATAGGTCCAACCTTGATCAATAACAGTTGCTAAGGGAATGCAATGTGTGGAATGACTTAAGGATCCTTGCTGGTGGTGGGAGTAAGGTAGAAAGGTGGATTATACCAGGGTTCTGTTGGGAATGGGTAAAGAGGGAATGGACATGAGTAAGCAACAAGAGTGTCCACTACAGTTTACACACCCTACCACGGTAAGTTATTTAAAGATGTATTCCAGAAAACAAGGAGTAAGCCATGTAAAAGACATGGCTTTTGGGAAACAGTGGCTCCAACCCAAGAGCTCAGGGAAAGGAAGATCCAGGTGGCAGCTGTGTACAACCTTAGAGAGCAAGTACTTGTCCAGATTGCAGGAGGGGAACAGAGAGCTCTGAGTGGCATCTGTGAGAGGGGAAGGGGAGTTGATGACACAGAACTGCAAGAAAGAAACAGCATGGCTGAAAAGATTTTACAACAAGATCAGGGAATACTATTAAAGAGCAAAAGGCAATCAGAAACAGTGGGAAGATCTGTACAAGAAAACCAAGGTCCAAATATGAAGCAGGTTAAACTGTGGCAAGGATTTTAAGCAGGTGATGGAGTCTAAGAAAAGAGGATCCAATTTACCTTGCTTGGTCATTCTCCTTTGAGTGGTCTAGCAACTGTGGCTCCAGACCTATAAAGAAGGAAATGTAATCCTAGCATTTGTGACTTGGCCTCAGGGTAAACAATATTTACATATGTGTAACAGTATCAATGATGTTGACAGGTTTTCAACTTTAGAATTAACTTATGACCACTTGGATGTGGTTGCAGGGCAGAACACAAATGTTGAGAATAGTAAGAACTGATATGGTCAAGTGTAGCTTTTAGGAGGTAAAAGTGGGGAAAAGGTGGGAGGAAAAGCAGGGAAGTGCCATGTGGACTAAAGTTGATGGAACAGGAACCACTGAAGTTACAGAGAAAATGTGAATATGAGTCTCAACATGGGAGGTGATGTATGCTAAGTCATCCTCTTTCATTTCAGGGAGTTAACATAAGTCCCCAAAGTTGGTAAATGAAGAAAGATGTATAAGCATATGATTTAATTTTGAAGGTAACCATCAAAGAAACTGAAAGTAGAAACAGTTAAAAGCTGTCATATCTGGGTTGTGGAACAGGAAGAGGAAGGGGTAGGCTGCTGTTGTCACCATAACCTGTTTTGAGACAAGTTATATTGTTATCGAGTGGCTGTAATATTTTGATAAAAACTCAAACCCCAAACACCCTAACCCTTCAATAGTTTCCTACTGCCTCTGACATTAATATAAAAAATCCTGCACTAGGGCACTTGGGTAGCTAAGTTGGTTAAAGCACCTGACTCTTGATTTCCACTCAGGTCATGATCTCAGGGCTGTTGAGATCCAGCCCCGAGCTGGGCTCTGTGCTCAGCGCGGTGTGCTTGAGATTCTCTCCATCCCTCTGCCCCTCCCCCTGCACAAGCACACTCACTCGCTCTAAAATAAATAAAATCTTAAAAAAAAATCCTGCACCTAGCCCATCAACCTGTCTCCCTGAATCACTGCCACCCACGCCCAATTCTGCTCCAGCCACACAGGGCTTCCTTAAGTGCCTCAGACAGCTAAGCTCCTCCCAGACTCAGGGCCTCCACACATGCTCTTCTCCGTTAGGAAAGCCCTCCTCCACTCTGCATCTTGCCCACTTCTGTTCACCCCTCAATTCTCCGCTTCAATACTGCCTCCTTAGCACAGGTTTCCTTATCCCTCCCAAGTTGGACTGTTTCCCTATTACTCATGATCATGGTGAATACCCCTCTCCCCACCCCCATCCCCCGCGTCCTTCAGAGCACTTAACCTGCTGTAATTACATAATTACTTGTCAATTATTTAAAGTCTGTCTCTCCCGCCAAACTTAAGTTCCATGAGGAAAGGTACCAATTTGTCTCAGTCATCCTACAGCCTGCCTGCTACAGTGCCTGAGGGACTGTAGACACCTAACTCCATCATGGAATGAATGGTTGGATGACAGCCTGATGAACTGCAGATCTTTCAGCACGGAGCAGCAAAGAATTCTGTACTTAAACTGAACTGTATTGGCCAGATGAAAAGTTACTAAATGTGGAACAATACCATCATTTAGAATTGAGTGTCACTATAACAAATAGTCCTATGAAATCAAGAGATGCAGGCACAGAGTGGAATCATCAGCACACAGCCATACCTGCCATTCGGTGCAATGAAAACACATAATCAATGGATATGCCCCTAATTAAATCGAGGCACAGACCTCAATGAAATGTCATGTACTCATCAAAAACGATGGTGTAAAGGGGTGACTGGATGGCTCAGTCGGTTGAGCGTTGACTCTTGATTTTGGCTCAGGTCATGATCTCAGGATCATGAGATCAAGCCCCGTGTCAGGCTCCACGCTGGACATGGAGCCTGCTTAATATTCTCTCTCTCGGGGTGCCTGGTGGCTCAGTCGATTAAGTGTCTGACTTTGGCTCAGGTCATGACCTCAGGGTTCTGGGATCAAGGCCCGTGTCAGGCTCCCCACTCAGTGGGGAGTCTGCTTCTCCCTTTCACTCTGCCCCTCCCCCTGCTTGTGCTTGCTCTTTCTCTCAAATACGTTTTTTAAAAATCTTAAAAAAATATTCTCTCCCCCCACTCACCCACACGCACTCTCTCTCAAAAAAAAATATATGATGGTGTAAAGACATTAGCCAGATGTTATCTATCTGTAGGTGCCATGTTTATAGGCAATTCTTACTTTTCCTCTTTATTTTCTAAAAATTTTTTCCATTTAACAGATTATTATTTTTATAATTAGAAAATGCAGTTAAGGGACGCCTGGGTGGCTCAGTCAGTTAAGCACCAACTCTTGATTTTGGCTCAGGTCATGATCTCAGGGTCCTGGGATTGAGCCCTGCATCGGGCTCTGCACTCAGCAGGTAGTCGTCTACTTCAGGATTCTCTCTCTCCCTCTGTGCCTCCCCCTGCTCTCTCTCTCTCTCCAATAAATAAATGAATCTTTAAAAAAAAAAAGATTTTATTTATTTATCTGAGAGAGAGAGAATGAGAGAGAGCACATGAGAGGGGGAAGGGTCAGAGGAAGAAGCAGACTCCCCGCCAAGCAGGGAGCCCGATGCGGGACTCGATCCAGGGACTCCAGGATCATGACCTGAGCCGAAGGCAGTCGCTCAACCAACTGAGCCACCCAGGTGCCCAACAAAGGTGACTTTGACACTATTATTTACCAAGCAATTTATGTGGTATTAAAAGTATTCTTGGGGTGTCTGGCGGGCTCAGTTGGTGGAACATGTGACTCTTGGATCTCGGGGTTGTGGATTTGAGCCCCACATTGGGTGTAGAGATTACTTAAAAATAAAAAAATCTTAAAAAGAAGTATACTTAAACAGCTTTAGTTGCATTACACTTTGCACGGATTCTCCAGAACACTAAATGGGTTAATAAAAATATTTGATAGAATAATTTGAAGTAAGCTTTAAATGTCATTTTTTCTCCATTTATTGCACTTGTGCTCTAGGGCTTTCTTTAGGCTCTTTCCCCACATACTGACTACTCAAGTGCTGACTGCTCCGATGTTTGTAGTTGCATGGTATAATGTACACAGGTGTTCTTAACCTTTTTCTGCCATGGACCCTTTGGGCTCTCCGGAACCCTCCCCTCAGAAGAATGTTTTGAAATGCATAAAATTAAATGCATAGAAATTGACTAACAACATACGTCTACATGGGTGCAGAGTAGTATGTGCTTCTTTAGGAAACCATTGGATAATTAGGTCTAATAACTACCCTAGGTTTGAAGCATGACGAGAAAAAATGATGTTTCCAAAATATCTGTAACTGTAATGTGATAAAGTATCTTTCATCTCTATTGGTGACAAAGTCATAGGTACTCCTAATACTACCACAGTCTGTGGCCCACATTTGTCACTGAAGGAAAACTGAATTTTCAGTGAGAGGTTAGTGAAAATCAAGATGAAGTATTTGTCCCATCCAAGGTCATGGAACCCATGGATTTTCAACCATGAGTCAGAACCCTTGGTCTAGGAAGATACAGACCAAATAGCAACAGCCGTTTTCTCCACGTGGTGGAATTCCCAGAGTGATTTTCATATGCATTTTCTGAATTTTCTGCAATGATGCTTTACTTGTGTAATTTAAAAATAAACAGCTTAATACTACATTTTTGTTTGTCTTGAACAACCTGGAAGAGTAGCTAAGAAATTTTAGACAGTTGCTTATAAGCTACATTTTTTATAGGGTAACCACTTAAAAAAGACTTTCAACTTTCCCTAACTCCTTAAGTATTATGACGACTTTAATCATTCCTATGTTCTTACACGCCTAGAAAAAAATTCACTAGAATTATTTATTCTGGAGTTAAGCGGAACAGAAAGACAAACTGTCACAACTGCAGACGTTTGTCTGTTTTTTTTTGCCAAGTGTAATTCCACAAACAGCTGAAAATATTAGAGCAAATTAGTACTTAATATGGACTGATACCTTCTGCTATTTACAAAAACACACAAAAATTCATATTTTAAAATAGATTATTAAATATGTATAGACAAATTTAAAATATAACTTATCAAAGTAATGTCAAAACTTACGTACCACTAGAAGTCCCAGAAAAACCAAAATACTTTAATATTTTAAAAAATAATCCACATGTAGAAAGTCAGCTCATGCTTAAAAGTGCTCAAGCTTGTGTTTTAGCAATGTGGAATGTTGCAAAGAAGATGGGAACAAAGGGAAATGTGCATATCTCAGAAGCCTTCTTTGCTTTCTTTCAAATCTAAAAATAAAACCTTTGGACTGCCCTATTAATAAATCTAGAAAATGGATGCCTTTTTTTGTAGAAAGCTTTCACAAACAAAGAAATAAAAATATCTTCTTGGTTAATAGGACCAAAGGATGTAAACATAAACCAGATGTCAATCCCCGTTTCTCTAAATTCCATTCTCCCTCTGGGCTCTGGTGGGGCTTCTGTTGTAAAGATGTTTCTACAGCACAAGGAGACATGTTGAATGAAGGTCTATACAGAGCAACACGGACCAAGCTCAAAAGCCAAATACTGAGCAAAAAGAATGAGTTGCAGAATGTTACACAGAGTAGGAAATCCTCCTGCGTATTTGTAAAAACAGTTTTGAATGTTATATATTATTATGTGTAACAGAGCATAAAGCTTGCATGGAGAGTATCCCCTTTGGGGGACAGGCTACCTCAGGGAGGCAGGGCAAGCAAGTGCAACCACGGCCAGGGATTTCACTGGACCCGTCACACTGGAATTCCACAGGAGGAGGATGATGTGAATAGGGCAAAATGCTAACATTTCTTTTTTTCTTTCTTTTTTTTTTTTAATTTATTTGAGAGAGAGAGAGAATGAGACAGACAGCACGAGAGGGAAGAGGGCAGAGGGAGAAGCAGACCCCCTGCTGAGCAGAGAGCCCGATGCGGGACTCGATCCCGGGACTCCAGGATCATGACCTGAGCCGAAGGCAGTCGCTTAACCAACTGAGCCACCCAGGCGCCCAAAATGCTAACATTTCTGAAGTCTGAGTAGAAAGCACCTGAGTAGCTAACACGTGAGCAGAGTGGAGAGGGTAGGGAGGAAGAGGGCCAGGAGGACTGCGGGAAGGCAAGACCTCAAAGGCAGAAGGGTCAGAATGGCCTAAGGGAGGGCAGAGAAGTAGGCATGCAGAGATGAGGCAAAGAGGGCTCTGATCCAACCTCCTGGGCCCAGGCTTGTGGGGATTACAGTGGTGCCATCCATGGTGGCTCATCAGGGTGGACCTGGTCCTTGACAAAAGAGAGTGAGCTTGCTTATGCACTGCTTCCTTCACCATGAAAATCTTGGTAAAAATAAATAAATAAAAATCAGAAGAACTAAGCAGTGAGTTTGGCACCAGAGTTGACTCTCACACCACCCAAGCTCCTGCCTTCCTCTCAGTATTGAGTATCAGAGAATGAAGTGTGTTGGAGAAGGGGAAGCCCTCTCCTTATGGGTCTCCTGGGGCAGAAGTGGAGGGAAGGAAGGTTCCATAAAGAGACCTGAAATGGGAGCCCTGGGGACCTGATGGGTAGGTGGGAAGTCAGCTTAGGGCAGATGGCCTTCAGAGCAGTGTGGGATAGAAAAGGGACAAGATGAACGGCCAGAGCTCCTCACATTGCCTTCTGGGGCTCAGGAACATCTCAGAATGTGATGCAACTTAGAAGGAAAGCGGAGCCTATGTGGCACAGCTGGTGTGGTGTGTCTGATTTCCTTCCAGCACACTCTGCAAACAAAAATGCTCCTTGCCCTCAGGCCTGGCTTGCTGCACCTGTCTCATCTCTGAGACCCAGCCCACCAGTTCTCTCTTGTCTGAGCCTCTGAACATGCTGGTCTCTCCCCCACTCATACCTTCTCCTGGACTAGCTAATGTTGCCTTACCGTTCAGGTTTTGGAGGTCACTTTTCAAAGAAGTCTCTTCCCTGACCTCACTTCCAAGTCTAGGTGGGACCCCTCTAACATTTATGTGCTCCCTTAGTGGTCAGTATTCTTCCATCATAGCATTCAGCCCCCTGTAAAGAAACAGTCTGTTTGCCTATCTGTATCTTCCTTTAGATCAGAAGATAGCTGAGGGTAATCCATAGCATCTAGTACAGTGAATGACATAATATATGCTAAATTGGTATAGGGTAAAGTAATCAAGTATTGCTCTATAAAGAGTACAAGAATCAAAGAGAAATGAAGCAAGAGCAATCTGGTCCTGAATACTTCCAGGACATAACTTACGCATATTACAATACAAATAAGACAGAAGGTCCAGCAGCTTCAGGATACTTCAACTCTGAGTACTAAGGAGCCACTGCAACTTAGTACCAAAATAAAAATGCTCCATTTTCTTCCAAATTCACAAATGAGAATTGGCTGAAGTTCCCCTTGTCAAATAAAGCATCGTGCCTCATAGGCTCTGCTCACATGAGGTCACATCTGATGAAAGGGAAGCTTGTGAAGTTTTGCTTTCTAGTGCTAACTGCTAAAAATTATTTCTTCCTAGCCTAACTAACAGCTCTCTAGTCTCTACAAATAGCACCGCAGCCATAAATTTGTGTGCTCATCTACTCAAATGTAGTCTTTTCTTTAAAACTATGCAATTAACAGGACACCCTGATTTAGCACTATCTCTTCAAGTTTAAAATGCATATACCCGGGGCGCCTGGGTGGCTCAGTTGGTTGAGCGGCTGCCTTCAGCTCAGGTCATGATCCCAGGGTCCTGGGACTGAGCCCCGCATCGGGCTCCCTGCTCAGCGGGAAGCCTGCTTCTCCCTCTCCCTCTGCGTGCCTCTCTGCCTACTTGTGCTCTCTCTCTGTCAAATAAATAAAATCTTTAAAAATAAATAAATAAATAAATAAAGTAAAATGCATATACTCTTTGACCCAGCAAGTCCCACATCTAGGAATTTCTTCTACAACCCTTAAAAAGAATGGTATGGGGGCGCCTGGGTGGCTCAGATGGTTAAGCATCTGCCTTCGGCTCAGGTCATGATCCTGGAGTCCCGGGATCGAGTCCCGCATCGGGTTCCCTGCTCAGTGCAGAGCCTGCTTCTCCCTCTCCCTCTGCCACTCCCTCTGCTTGTGCTCTTCTGTCTATCTCTCTGTCAAATAAATAAATAAAATCTTTAAAAAAAAAAAAAAAAAAGAATGGTATGGCTCTATAGAAACTGATATCAATCTCCAAGATACATTAACTGAAAACACACACTCACCCTAGTTTGTGTGTACATGCCCACAAAATACATAAACACAATTATGAAATAGATAGTAACATGTGGTATCTAGAATAGTCAATTTCATAGAAACAGAAAGAGAGGGTAGTTACCAGGTGGGGGAGGGGGAATAGGGAGTTAGGGTTTAATGGGAGATGGTTTCAGTTCTGCAAGATGAAAAGGATTCTGGAGACATATAATGGGGACGGTTGCACAAGAATGTACTTACTGTCACAGAAGTGTACATTTAAAAATGGCTAAAATGCTAAATTTTATGTTATGTATATTTTACCACATTTAAAAATTACACCCAGGCGCGCGCGCGCACACACACACACACACACACACACACACACACACACAGTTAATAAGAAACTGATAATGATGGCTGCCTCCAGGGAGAAAAATGGGTATTTGGGGACAGGGTGGCAAGGAGCTCTTTAACCATATAACCTCCTACACAACCTTTTTCATTCTGTACTATATACCCATTTTTAAAAATTCATTAAAAAACCCCAGCCTTATACAAGAAGCTTTTTCCTTAATCATAAGTCATTTATACCCTTTCTCTAAGTAAAAAATACTTTTTCAATCCAAATCAGGATTCCACTTCAGTTTTAAGGTTATTTATTAGATTTAAATGATGCAAATTGCAAAAAATTACTTTTTACCTAAGAATATATTCACCAAAAGCCTGCCTTTATTTTTATGAACTATTATAGAAATGCTTCAAAATCATCACAGAAGAAAATTACCATTTTTATCAGTACACAACTTTTATTCCATCACAACCGAGCTAGCTGAATATAGAACTGTTTCAACAGCAAAAAGCCCTCATCATAATTCAAGACAAAAATCAGCCTGCAATTACATGAGTTAGGAAACAAATGATGCTTATGTTGCAGTCTACCCTAAGCTCTCACTTCTGTGTCAGAATCTAAAACACACACACACACACACGCGCGCGCACGCACACCCTCCGATTCCTCCTAGTTTATCCAAAACCTACTTTGTGAAGATCCACTATTTTCTTGAGTCTTCTGGAATGAGCACCGTAGCCGTTGCCACTGTTACTGCAACCTCTGTGGCCCTGCCCCGAGTCAAGGAGGAAGCAGCCCTTGCGGGGCCCCACACTGCCCCTGCCTCGAATCAGGGCTCAAGTACTTGTTGGGTGAATGAATAAATGATTATATGCTGACCAGCTTGCCATCAAGTCTCACAAAGAAAGACTTCAGAAAGAAAAAAGTAGGAGATGCTTTGCTTACTTGAAGTCAACATATAGTAAAGGTGAAGACCAGATGACTGAATCACCAAATGGCTATGACACGACTGGCTAAGTGGGGAACGCATCCCTACCCAAATTTCAATACAAAAACAAGCATTTTTATAACCATACGAAAAACACAGGACAACTTACCTATAAGATTCTTTTGTATAGATCAATATAGTACATCAAGTTTTTTTAAGAAGAAAAATATATAGATGAATACTGACACGTCCTTAAGGTAGGAAAGGACTTTCTAAGTATAAAAGCAAAAGAAAAAAATCCTAACAGAAATTTTATACATCAGGGGCGCCTGGGTGGCTCAGCCGGTTAAGCATCTGCCTTCGGCTCAGGTCATGATCCCAGGGTCCTGGGATCGAGTCCCGCATCAGGCTCCCTGCTAAGTGGGGAGTCTGCTACTCCCTCTGCCCCTCCCCCTGCTTGTACTCTCTGTTTCTCTCTCTCTCGCAAAAATAAATAAAATCTTCAAAAAAAAAATTTTATACGTCAAAAAAGACAAGCAGAATCAAAAGATATACAACAAGGTAGGAAAAATATTTGCATGATGACAAAGAGTATCCTTAATACAAGTTCTTACAAATCAACTTAAAAACAAATATCCTGATGGAAGAACAAATGCAGAACACCAACAGGCAAGCAATTCACAAAGACCAAATGCAACTGGCTGATGATTACTGAGGTTCAGCCTCAGTAATAACCCAAGGAGCACAAATTTAAAAGATGGGCATCCAATTCTGGGAGGGTCTGGGAAGTGCACAAATTTAAAAGATGGGCATCCAATTCTGGGAGGGTCTGGGAAGTGGCACTTTCTCAGACTGTCATGGGAACTGAGACAGCCATTTTGGAAGGCGATGTGGTGGTACCCATCAGCAATTCCAAGTCTAGGCAGCTGTTCTTCAAAAAGACTGGCACATGAGGAAGTTCAATCCAGTACCATCTTTAATAGCGAACAACTGGGAAAGCCAATAGGGGGACAATGCATGACAGTTTAAGTCAGCACCAGATCACACTGCCATTTAACAGAAATGAGGCAGAGAGAAACATATCACAAGGACAGATGCAGAATATGTATAATATCATCCTCATTTTGTTAAAAACACAAAATGTGCATATTTGTATAGCCTGAGAAGATTCAGAAGGATCTACATTAATAGTGGTTACTCTGGGTAGTGAGCATGGAGAGTAACGGGGAGTTTTCATCTTTTTACGTGGTATACTTTAAAATGGTTTGTTTTCTATAAAAGCATGCATTATTTTTATAATTTCTTAAAAAAGGAAAAGAAGAAAAATAATAAGATATCAAACACTTATCTAGTAAAGACAGGTTCTGTCCTTGGAGAATTCCCTGCAAAGTTTCTTGAAGCTCAAATGGCTGTCTTTTCCACTCATAAGTAATAGACTTTTTAAAAAATATCTCTTCCTTTCTACATTTCTTAGAAGAAACTATATAGAGTGACCACTACCTGTTTTATAAAATCCATTCATAATCTGAGAAAAAGACTATTAAAAACATAAACCACCCCCAGGCCTAACATCTACCAGAAGAAACCCATTCACTGCCCATATTACATTTAGTCCACACAGTTTCTGAGACAATGCACAAAGCATCAGCCACACAACTCCCACCAGCATAAATACGTGGTGTACAAAGAACGTCCTGTCAGCAGGGCCCAGAGTACACCCCACAGCAATAAAGGAGAAATGACAATTTGAGTCACAGGATCAGGACTGGAACCAAATTTGGGACTTGGAGGCAGTGCAATGCTCTTCACTTCCTTCCACACCTTCTATTCTCCTTTACCCAAACCCTGCCCCTTCCACAGTCCCCTACTAGGCTATGTTATGGATGTCCACAAAGCTTCAGACTGAGGTGTCAGAAACCAGCAGAGAGACACAACAAAGTGCTACCTGGGGGTCTCAGCTGCAATCACAATGGCAGCATATGTATAAACTCACATTTTTTCTCAGGAAAAGGAATGGAAAAATTCAATTAGTACGTTCTGCCTTACCACATGGAACGTTTGAAATCCAGGTGTCAAAACATCAAATGTGGAGTGACCACTGATTTTAAAAAAGCTTGAGATATTGAGCCTGACAGTTGAGAAATTAAGGAACCACTCATTTTTACAAAATTAAAGTCCACACAATGGCACCAAAGTAGCCAAAAGTGTGGCTTATAGAGCACCTGAGTGTCAGACCTCATATGGCTTGGATCCTCAGCTTTTCAAAAGGCATTCATTCTGCTCTAGAGTCTCAAGAGCCAGACCTGTGTCTGGGTGCTCTTTAGTTCCGGGGAAGGAGAGTAGCAAGCACAGCCATTAGCCACGGGCTCTGCTGTTCTGTGACAGCTTTCAGGAAGCCATCCTTCTAGGGGACCACACACCAGTTCCCGTATCTGAAAATGTTTTACCACTGCTCACTAACATTGACCAGGAAGTCATTTACCCAAAACCAAAGCAAACAAAGCACCATGCTGAAGACCGCTAGGCAACAGCAGCAGTGGCAGGTGAAGAGCTCAGTCAAAGCGCTCTCAACTCAGCTGACCTGCTTCAAGGTGAACTGAAGTTGCAGATCACCAGTTCCGGCTCTAATCTGACTCCCGCCCCCAGATCACGCTGTGGCTACCAAGTAACCCTACCCAAACTGACCTTTCAGGGCTCAGGGAAGTGACTTTTTTTTATTATATGGCACAGTTTGGCACAGTTATATCTTTAGTCTTTGGGGTACTTTTATACTGTCCAAGAGTAGTACATCTTGTTTTTTTTTCCTTTTTTTTTTTTTTTAAAAACAGATGGCCAAACCAGGACATATACTAAAAAAAAAAAAAAGGAAGGTTACTTACCTGAGCCCTAACATTCCAGCTACCATGGAATCCTGTTGGAGCTGGTCTACAGAAGCAAGATGTATTCTGGGGAGTCACATGTCACATCAAAGCAGGAACTGGTGAGTCTGTATTTTTATGGAGCCTAAAACAAAGAAAATCGTAAGTTGAAAGCCCCCATTGTGCTGCACGACCTTTTTCCCAGGGCTATTTGGGACATTTTGAAGATAAACATATAGACAAAGTACTATGCTATTTCCCAGCTTACCTACTAGAAACAAGGATAAACTGCAAATTACTAGCACATAACACACAGTACTAAAATAAAGATTCATGTGTGTTAGAATCGACACTATCACAAGTCTTGTCACCTCTGAGGGACACTTTGGCACTATAAAGCATACCATTAGTGGTGATCCCTGGTAAGTATTCCTTGCACTATGTCATACAGAAGTACTCAGGGAGAGGGGCGCCTGGGTGGCTCAGTCGGTTAAGCGACTTCCTTCGGCTCAGGTCATGATCCTGGAGTCCCGGGATCGAGTCCCGCATCGGGCTCCTTGCTCGGCAGGGAGTCTGCTTCTCCCTCTGACCCTCCTCCCTCTCATGCTCTCTATATCTCATTCTCTCTGTCTCAAATAAATAAACAAAATCTTAAAAAAAAAAAAAAAAAGAAGTACTCAGGGAGAGAAAACATGTTCAAGAGAACATGCAACATCAAAATGTCATCCCAAAAAGAACACGTGAAATCCAGAGGCAAAGTTGGCCTTCTTTTTCAAGCAGCTGAATTTGAAATGAGCTGTTGTAACATCACTTAAAGGAGCTTTAACCCTGAGAGAGAGGGGGAAAAAAAAGCAGCACCAACAGAAACCAAAAGCCCTGGGAGATCCAAAGCCCTCCTCCAATATATGCAAGTCTGTTTCAGAGCAATCACTTTTAAGCCTCTCAGATCAGTTAAATCACAATGTTCAACAAACTAAGTTATTAGTTTGATAGTTTCTCTTCTGCTTTTGAATACATTCAAAAGAAGACTTTTGTCATTACATTTTTCATCAAGATAACATCATTTCCTTGTTAAAACCTAAACTGCCCCATATTAGCTAATCTCTGGTTAGCTTGCTGGCCCAAGAGCAGCACTTTCACCTTTAGACTAAAAAAACCTAGAATATACAACTTAGAGACTATTCACACAATTACTCATGTAATTAAACCCAGAGGAAGGGCAACACCAACCAAGTCTTTTACAGCTGGTCTGTAACTACCAGGATGGTACCTAGAATTATCTATTGAGGTGCAGTGAGGCCTTACAATTCCCTGAAACAGTCAAGTCATAGAATGCTTTGAAATCCAGAAGTCAAGGTAACAGTACTACTGTTAGCTATATAATAAAAATCATGCCCAGTATCCTGGCTGGGAGGCCCTGGCAAAGCTACAACTTCTCACAGCTACGGTTTGTTTTTTTACTTGTAAACTGAGGGAGCTGGACTAAGGGTTCCTTCCAGCTCTGAAATTTTAAGATCTTTGATTAACTCAAGATTTCACAGAAAAAAGAGCAAGCAAATGAAAGCAGTTAAGTGAAAACCCAATAAAACAGTAATGTGCAGCTCCATATATATGATGCCCCCAGCTCCTAGGCAAGGAAGACAAGTAAACCCTTCCTAAGGCTTGCTCCGGAGAGTTCAGACATCTGCAGGAACTGCTAAACAGCCATGGTGAGGACACCTTCATATGCCAGCAGACCCAACGTAAGTATGCCCTGAAGAAGTTATAAAGGTCAAGGCTTTATTCTTGAGTAGAATGGCCACACACACGCCCTCTGATTTGGGAATGGGGATGCCCTGCCTGCCACCAAATTCCCACTCCCACTCAGTTCCCCCAACACCATACCTACCATCAAAAATGGCAGAACCAAGTATTTAAGTAATAGCATGCAAATCAAGATTTCAATAAGAAAAGGTTCCTTGCAAGAGAAAGGCAGAAGAGAACAGATAAAGGCAGAAGAGCATAACTTTGTGTAACTGAGCCCAAGGAAGAAGAACCCATTCACATCTGTCCTACTGGAAACGAGATAAAGGCATAGTAGTCACAGTGGTGACAACAGCAATCTGACTGGAAAAGCCTGGTACAGAAGAATTGAGGACAAGGTCCTTCCGTTGAAGCAGAAATAATGCTCTACCCAAGAAAAAAGATTGTGTCTGCCAGCCACATGAGGCTGGTCTGCATGCATGTCACCACAGCAGAGGGTGGTGAAAACATGCAGGTGTCCTGCTGCACTCCCTGGAACTCGCCACCAGTCTAGGACTGTGTTTCCCCCACCCCATGCCCTTAAAAAACTACAGTTGATCCTTGAACAACACAGGTTTGAACTGTTCGGGTCCACTTATATGCTGATTTTTTTCAGTATAGTACTGTAAATGTATTTTCTCTTCCTTATGATTTTCTTAATAACACCTTTATTGTGTTTAAGAATACAGTATATACTACACATAACATACAAAATATACATTAATCGACTGTTTAAGTTAGTAATAAGGCTTCTGGTCAACACTAGGCTATTAGTAGTTAAATTCTGGGGGGGAGTCAAAAGTTATACGTGGATTTTCAACTGCACGGGGGTGAGAGGTCGCGGCCCCCAATCCCTGCATCGTTCAAAGGTCAACTATAGTTACTACAAATGTCAAACATTTTCTGGGATTCTCTCCTCCTCGTAGATAACTCAGGCAGCCTGGCGACAAACTGCCCTTAGCCAATTAAAAGATTTCCACTGATATTCACCTTTATAAACGATCAGGACACATCATTTATCATGCAAACAGTCCCAGGCAGGTACATTAGTGGTGGAAACTGGACTGGAGTAAGGAACTAACAATTTTGCTTCTGCTCTTCTCTATTTCAGGTTAAAGAAGCAAGCTTCTCATTCAATGCCCACATAGGGGACGGAGAATTCGGGTGGGGGCAACATCATATTGGACTTATCTAGCCAAACTCCACAGTTTCTTTTTGTCAAACTCCAGTTTGCCTCTCCACCCACTCTAGCTTTGGCCACACAGAGGCAGGGTAAACGGGCAACAATGACTCTGGTTAGAAATTGCAAATAGAATGCAAAATTGTATTCTAACCCTCCCAATACATAAACAGCACAAAAGTCGAGGACAGTTTCACTGCATCATGCTCTGTCAGGTGAAATAAAGACCTGGTACTGTAGGTTTAAAGCATTCCAGGCACATTTGTAACAAGAAACAGGATGGTGTGATAGCCCGTAATAGCAAGAAAGCCATAGGTTTCTTCAAGCTGTTAGAACACACTGACTTCAGATGCCACCAGGCACTTTTCAGAGAAACTGTATTCTGGAAGCTGCCTGTGCTGTTTAAAAGGCTAGAGGTGGGGCGCCTGGGTGGCTCAGTCGTTAAGCATCTGCCTTCAGCTCAGGGTCATGATCCCAGGGTCCTGGGATCGAGCCCCACATCGGGCTCCCTGCTCGGCGGGAAGCCTGCTTCTCCCTCTCCCACTGCCCCTGCTTGTGTTCCCTCTCTCGCTGTGTCTCTCTCTGTCAAATAAATAAATAAAATCTTTAAAAATATATAAAATAAAAGGCTAGAGGTATGATGAACAGCTAACTGGAGGGGCACCCGAGGAGGCAAATGCATTGCCAATGATGCAAAACAGAGTCCTCATCCTGTCATGTCATAGGCTGAGATGCACAAACCTTGGAATCTTTGTCAAGTGAGGCTTGTGCGTCTGTGTGTGTGGATAGGAATGTACCTCAGTGATCTGCCACCAAGGTGACATGCCACAAATGGGTATCTGTAGCAACTTATTTAACCAACTGTACTCTACTAGATTGACTGTGTCCCTTAAGGTTCTCCTGTGTCCAGGTAAGAAAATAAAAGCAAGTGTTTCCCGGGCTTCCTGACTGGGATTTGAAATAGAAGTCATAAAAAGCCCATAAATAAGCCTATTCCCTAAGTCCCTAGTGGAAATTCCTAAAAGACCGAAGAAACCTAGACACCGTTTTATTTTTCTTTTTAAATAAGGATCCAGCATATTTCAAAAGACCCAAGAGGTCAGCTTAATCTTGTTGTTAACTGAAATCGCTGAGATCCAGATGAAAATTCTGGCCATGAAACACGAATTTCTTTTCAAGTAGTAATTGCCTATTAACAACACTGAATTTTACTACCACGGCACAAATAACCTTCATTTTTCTGGTATAACAAAACACCTAAAACTTGTCAGAGTCTTGCAAAGTCTAAGCCACCTGGCATCACGCGCTGCTAGATTTGCTTCCACCATCACCAACCACCCCCCTGAATTCGATCCTACCATCTCACAATTTGGGGTACTGATCCCAAACAACAGAGACACAACGTGTGAATGGCTCTGCAGAGTCCATTCCTGTTCCTGGAAAAAGAACCAGAAGCACACATTTGCCTGACCATGAGTCAGGAATATCACTTTTGTGGTGGAGCCCATTTCTGCTGTGACCAATCCACAACGAACACACTCACAACTCAGGCGACCACCACAGAGGTAGGTATTCCAGAGCAAGCTTTCCCAACCTCGGGTCCACTTAAGCAAGGTCATTAACGGTCTCCTCTGTGAAAGCAATTTTTTTAGACTCTTTACGATGACATTAAGTCTTCAGGGCAAAACCACAGAAACATTGCCACACCACGTAAAAGTCACCTGAGTTTCAGTTTGGGTAATTCAGTTATAACCAAACTAAAAAGAAAATAAACTTTCAGGGGCAATTGACAGGAACCACAGCGATGCGATGAACTTGGCCCATCTGGTGATGATCATCTTGAGCAGGGCGCGCTCCAGAACTATAGGAGCCGGTTACATACTATGTCCCACTCCACTTATGTAACTAGAAGATCTCCGGCGAAGGGGGGCGGGGAGGATGGGAGGGCGCTCACATTCTGAGGCCACGGAACCCCCCAAAGACCCTGGGGGCGCACTCCCACCGAAGAGCCTCTAGTGCTCCCGGACACACAGTTCCCTACCTAAGGTTCATGATGGGAACTATAACCGCCTCTTTATGATGAGTTGTGGGACCAGGAACACAATGTCTAGTCCCTTTTGTGGGTGGACAATAATTCCCACCTACTTGTTCCTGCTAGAGGGGAAAGGAGATGGTGGACCGACTCGCTCGCAGGGGGGGGGCAGAAAGTCATGGAATGGGCGAGAAGGAGGGGGAGGCAAAGCCTGGAGATGGGGGTGAGAGCACAGGAGCCCTTGTGGCGCACTCTCCCGACGGGAGGCGGACTGCGCACGCGCGCCAGTGGGGGGGGGCCGAGTAACGGCAGAGGGGGCGCGCGAGGGAGGGAGAGGGGAGAGCGCGATCCAGGGAGAGGCCGGGGCGGCGGGCGCGCGACGACGCCGCGGGCCCGAAGCCCCGAGAAGGGCACGACGCGCGCGCAGCCCCGACAGGCAAAACCCCGGCGACAGGGGCGCCCGCGGGGCCGGAGGCCGGGATGCGCGCCGGAGGCGGGAGGGAGGGGGGCGTCAGGCGAAGTCGGCCCTGGGAGACCGCGCCGAGGACGGTCACCGCGAGTGCGGGTGACGGGCCGAGGGGGGAGCCGTCACCGGCGGCGGCGGCGGGAGGGGGAGGGTAGAGAGGAGGGACGCCATCCGCCAGCCGTGTCGCCCGACCCCGCGGGCCCCTCCCGCGCCACGTCCCGCCCCTACCCTCCGCCCCCCGGCAAGGGTCCCCGCCCGCGGCCGCGGCGGTCCCACTCACAGTCTCTCCTCCTCGCCTCCTCCTCCTCCTCCGCTCGGCGCGGCAGCGGCGGCGGCGGCCATTTTCCGGACGGCTTTTACCACAGCCCTCTCTCTGAGAGGAGGGAGCGCGCGCGCCGCCGACGCCGGGACCCCGCACGGCCGACGTCGCGCCCCGCCCTCCCGGCCGGCTTGCGCGCTGCTGCACCTGCGCGCCCGCGCCCCGCCCCCGGCACCGCCGCGAGCCCTCCTGCCATTGGGTGCGACCACCAGGGTGGGGCGGGGTCTCGGTGATGATGCTACCAATTGGCTGGAGTTTGTGTCCATTCCGGCTAGGGAAAAGGGGGTGGAAACCCTGTCCAGCTCCCGATTGGTTGCCATCGACCGTCATTTGGGGAAAAGAGGCGGCTAGGGCGCGGAGGGGCTGGTTCAGTGGGAGGAATTTGAATATTAAGGATTAATGGGCCCTTGCGGATGCTGGGGCAAGTGAAGGCCTCGACTCCGCACGCCTGTTTTGCGTGGCCCTCCTGGGCCATTGACCCGCTGTACACAAACGCACAAACTACGCTGCTATAAGAGTTTCACCGCACCTGTATTTTCTCGGTATCACCACCTTCACTAGAAGCAGCAAAGTTGCCTACCCTGGAGCCTGACGTTCCAGACAACGGACCTTCGTTTCAGGGGCCTACCCATTGCATTCTTTCATCTGAGCCTGCTGTGTGCCGTATGCTACACTTTCATGGGGTCAGGGAATAATTAACAAATCACAGCCCTGGCCTTCCTGAAACTCTGGCGGGAGAAGACGGTGCATGCCCAGGCTGCAACGAGATCTGTCATTGTTGTATCAGATGGTTTGGTGGAGGTGTGGAGAAGGGGCACTGAGAGCACAAAGGAAGCAGCACTTAGCTCTGCCAGCTCTAACACCTGCTAGAAAAGGTGATTTGGGAGCTAAGATCCAGCAATTCTGTGTCAGAAAAATAAGAGTGTGGGAAAAGTTTTATCCAATGGGGTGTGCAGGACAGGACTATTTCTCAAGGCAACCTTAATCTGATTCCACCTATCATCCAATTCATCCAATGCTCCTTGTACTGGTTCTATGCTTAACAAGGAACCTTCTAATTCTGATTTGCCACCTCCCCTCTTCATTTATTAAATACCTGTTATGTCAGGCACTGTTCCAGTTTCTGGATTCACAGTACCAAACAAGACAGTAAACTAACATCCTTGTGGCAAAGATTCATACTAAACATACAGATAAGTATATAATATAATGTCACATAGTGATAAGGGCTTTGATACAGATAAAGCAAGGGTGAAGGGGGTGCTATTTAGATATCTATAGGCTTTTGCCCTCATTTTATTCCCCCATATGGACATCTGGGGAGAGAACATTCCAGGCAAGTTCAAAGGCCCTGAGGTGATACTATGCCTGGCATGTTGGGAAGAAAGCTTACATGGCTAGAGAATAGTAGGGTGTGCGGTTGGAGAGGCAGCTAGAGCCACCATGGGAACTGGGAGCTTCTTCTGGGTTGAGAAGCCCTCGGAGGATTTTGAACTGAGAGTTATCATCATCAGATCCATGTTGTAGGTGCAGTGTGGCGAACTGCCCGTGGAGAAACAAAACTAGGAACAAAAGCCCAATCAGGAGACCCTGACAACAGTCTAAGAAAGGTGATAGTGGCATTAACTAGGGTGTAGCAGTGGAGGTTCTGAGATGTTGTGACACTCAGTCTGTATTTTCAAAATCGAGCAGAAGAGATTGGATGTATAGAGAAAGAGAAGAAACAAGGATGATTCCTGAGTTTTTCACTGAGCAACTGAATGAATCAGTGCCTTTCACTATAATGGGAAAAACTGAAGGAAAAGCACATTTTTAGAGGTACATATCAAGAGTTCCGTTTTGACCGTGTTAAGCTTGGGGTGCCTATTAGATGTGCAAGTGGAGGTGTTGAGTAGGCGTTTGGGTTAACAAGTCAACAAGTTGAGCATCCAACTCAAGAAGCTATAAAAGAGGGGCGCCTGGGTGGCTCAGTCAGTTAAGCATCTGACCTCAGCTCAGGTCATGATTTCAGGGTCCTGGGATCGAGCCCCACGTTGGGCTCCCTGTTCAGCGGGAAGCCTGCTTCTCCCTCTCCCTCTGCCCCTGCTCGTGCTTGCTTGCATGCACTCTCTTGCTCTCTTTCCCTCAAATAAATAAATAAAATCTAAAAAAAAAGCTATAAAAGAAACAGCAGAGTAAACCTGGAGAAAATAGAAGAAAAATAAGGATGAGTAGAAAATGATGAAACAGAAACAAATGATAGGATTGGAACATCAAAAGCTGATTTTTTGAAAAGCTGAAAAACAAAAGCCAGCCCTTTAACAACCTAAATATAAAAAGAGGAAAGACAAATTATATTAGAAATGAAAAAGAGATGCAACCACAGATACAATAGATAGTAGATAAAACAAATTTTTAAAAAGGATATTATAAACAACTGTATGTCAGAAAATTGGAAAACATAAACAAAATGAACAAATTCCTAGAAAAGCACAGCTTACCAAAACTGATCCTAGAAACATAAAACCTGGATAGACCCTCTATGACCGCAAAGAAATTGACTATGTATTTTTTTTTAAAGATTTTTTTTTTTATTCATGAGACACAGAGCGAGAGAGAAAGGCAGAGGGAGAAGCAGGCTCCCAAGGAGCAGGGAGCCCGATGCGGGACTCGATCCCAGGACCCTGAGATCATGACCTGAGCCGAAGGCAGACGCTTAACCATCTGAGCCACCCAGGCGCCCGAAATTGACTATGTATTTTTTTAAATATTTTATTTATTTATTTGTCAGAGAGAGAGAGAGAGCTGGTGCATGAGCAGGGGGAGCAGCAGGCAGAGGGAGAAGCAGGCTCCCCGCTGAGCAAGGAGCCCAATGAGGGACTTGATCCCAAGACCCTGGGATCATGACCTGAGCTGAAGGCAGACACTTAATGACTGAGCCACCCAGGGCTCCCAAATGACTATGTATCTTAAAAATCTACCCCCTGCAAAAAAAAAAAAAAAGGCTCAGAGAACTTTACAGATAAATTCTACCAAATTATTAATGAATGGGTAATTCCAACCATACACAGAAAAAAACCTCTCTAAACTTATTTTATGAGCATAATAGAACTACTATAATGAGCCAATGAAAGCATGCCATAGGATAAGTAAATAGATGTAAAAATTCTAGACAAATAAACTGAATCCAGCAGATTATAATTATATATCATAACCAAGTTGAAATTTTTACTAAGAATGCAAGGATGGTTTAAAATTAGAAAATCAGGGGTGCCTGCGTGGCTCAGTGGGTTAAGCGTCTGCCTTCGGCTCAGGTCATGATCCCAGGGTCCTGGGATCGAGCCCTACGTCAGGCTCCCTGCTCAGTGGAGAGCCTGCTTCTCCCTCTCCCTCTTCTGCTGCTCTGCCCACTTGTGTTCTCTCTCTCTGTCAAATAAATAAAATCTTTAAAAATAAATAAATAAAATTCGAAAATCAACCTTAACAGATTTAAGGGGAACAAATTATACGATTATTACAATAGATGCAGGAAAAGTGTTTAATAAAATACAACACCTACTTATGAGAAAAACAACAACTTAGCTATGAATAGAAGGGAGCCTCCTCAATCTGATCAAAGGTATCTATTACAAAACTTAGAGCAAACATCATATTTAATGGTGTTAAGTGGGAAAAAAGTAAGAAACAGAACAAGATCTATGGTGCAACATCATTCATGTAAAATAAAACACATGTATCCTCCTCTGATTCTCTTTGAAACTTCATCCTTGGAGTTTCATCATGAGAAGAACCCATTAGACCCAGTAGAGAAAGACCAATTCCCTGGTTTTTAGGATGCAGACATATAGATACAGCCAGTAATAAAAAGCTGGAAAATGTAATGAAAAGAAAAAAAGATTCAACTCACTCTGGCTACAAAAAATATAAAATGGCTGGGAATAAACTTAAGAAATGCCAAAAACCTATATTTAAAAACTATAAAACTTGACTGAAAAACATAAAAGAAGACCTAAAAAGAAAGAAAAAGAAAGAAAGAAAGAAAGAAAGAAAGAAAGAAATTACCACAGTCCTGGAAGCAAAGAGTTACATAATAAAAATGTCAATTCTTCATAAATTAATCTGGAAATTTTTTTCCCCAAGTCAAAATCAAGGAGTTTTTGTGGATTGTAACAAGTTAATTTTAGATTGGGAAGAGTAAGTGTACAAGACTAGAAGTCAAGACATTTTTTTTTTTAAGATTTTATTTATTTGACAGAGAGAGACACAGCGAGAGAGGGAACGCAAGCAGAGGGAGTGGGAGAGGGGGAAGCAGGCTTTCCTCTCAGCAGGGAGCCCGATGCGGGGGCTCGATGCCAGGACCCTAGGATCATGACCTGAGCCGAAGGCAGACGCTTAATGACTGAGCCACCCAGGCGCCCCTAGAAGTCGAGACATTTTTTAAAGAGAAAACCAATGAGGAGGATCTTGCTAAATTCCTTAGTTTGACTAAGCAGGACTTAAATAATACAATTTCACTTTTGCCATTGAAAAGTAGAAAAATATACTAGAGTTTAAAGTATTCACTAGTAGAATTAAAAATGTGTCATTTAGGGGCGCCTGGGTGGCTCAGTCGGTTAAGTGTCTGCCTTCGGCTCAGGTCATGGTCCCAGGGTCCTGGGATCGAGTCCCACATTGGGCTCCCTGCTCCACGGGAAGCCTGCTTCTCCCTCTCCTTCTCCCTCCCCCTGCTTGTGTTCCTTCTCTTGCTTTGTCTCTCTCTGTCAAATAAATAAATGAAATCTTTTTTTAAAAATGTGTCATTTTAAAAAATGGGCTATAATTTTTTTTAAGATTTTATTTATTTATTTGACAGAGAGAGACAGCCAGAGAGAGAACACAAGCAGGATAAGTGGGAGAGAGAGAAGCAGGCTTCCCGCTGAGCAGGGAGCCCGATGCAGGGCTCGATCCCAGGACCCTGGGATCATGACCTGAGCCGCAGGCAGACACTTAACAACTGAGCCACCCAGGCGCCCCGGGCTATAATATTTTTTAAATGGGTCCCCTTAAAATGTGGACTGTAGGGACGCCTGGTGGCTCAGTCGGTTAAGCGTCTGCCTTCGGCTCAGGTCATGACCCCAGGGTCCTGGGATGGAGCCCCGCGTGGGGCTCTCTGCTCTGTGGGAAGCCTGCTTCTCTCTCTCCCACTCCCCCTGCTTGTGTTCCCTCTCTTGCTGTCTCTCTCTGTCAAAAAATAAATATTTTTTAAAAAATAAAAATCCCTTGGATTGATAGGAATATATATATATATATTTTTAGAAAAGCACATCCAAAATGACAATGGAAAATGAGAAGGGCAAAATGGACGGTCCAGAGTTGTAGAACTAGCATCTCAGATGATAACAAACAGAAAGAAATAAACCCATCAAAGTAAAGAAAATGTGGTGAAAATGGGAGGTTATCCTCAAAGGACAGATTTCAACAATTTTTTGGAAAGCAGGAAGGAATTAGTTGAATAAAATAGGTGGGAAAAATCTAGCCTGGAACATTTGATAAGGGAACTACTGAGGAGGTGGGAGTCAGTTTGCCAGATATAAGACCAGAGAGTAGGCTCAGAATCAGCAGGCATGTGATGGAAGGCAATAGAACTGCATGGGACCAAACACATGGGAATTAACTGAAGACCCCAATACAGAATGACTGCAACAGTTGGAGCTCCTCTCCTCTACCAGATAGCTGAGCTGGCAGCTGGGGCAGGCCTGCAAGAAAAATACCTGACAGTTCCCTAAAGAAATGGAATGAAATGTCTATAGAGAGCTAGTTTCCAGCATGGATGTTGGCAATTCCTGAACAATTTTCTCCTCGTTCTAGCATTTGCAGAATGTGAACTCTGTTCTTTAGTTCCCTGCCCTACACAGAAGAGTCATAGCAGGAAAACAGACCTATTTGCCCTAAAGCAGATTAAATCCACAATAGCTATCCAGCCTTTCTTTATTAAATATAAAAAACCACTAAGGATTATCAGAAATTTGAAGAAGGTCTTCGACATTAAAAATAATCAAGTATAACCTATAGGAAAAAATGAACTTGGAGGAATTCCAGAAAATGCAGGGAACATATGGAAAGAAAATTTTAATTTAATTAGCATATTCAGAGAACTAAAAGAAAATACTGTATCCACAAAACAAGAATAGAATATTATGTAAAAGGAGTGGAGAAGAAGAAAGAATTATTGGAAATTAAATGTGATTATTGAAGTTCAAATTCCAATAGAAATATTGAAAGGCAAAACTGAAGAAGTCTGCTAGGAAATAGAACAAAACAATACGGACAAAAAATAAGCGGAAATATAAGGACTGGGAAAAACAATCTAGGAAGTCCAGCAAGCAATTAACAAGAGTTCTTGAAAAATAAAAGTGAGAAAAAAGAACAGGAATCAGAATAAGTAGCATCAGACTTCATAACAACACTGGATGATAAAAGATAATAGGGCAACAATTTTAAAAAGATAATAGGGTGGGGCACATTGGTAGCTCAGTCGGTTAAGCGTCTGGCTTCTTCTTGGGTCATGATCCCAGAGTGCTGTGATCTAGCCCTGTGACCTGCTCCCTGCTCAGTGGGGGCTCTGCTTCTCCCTGTCCCTCTGCCTCTCCTCCCTGCTTGTGGTCTCTCTTTCTCTCAAATAAATAAATAAAATCTTTAAAAAAAAAAAAGATAATAGGGCAATGCTTTCAGAATTCTAAGAGAAAATGATTTTCAATTCAGATTCTACACCAGCCAAAATATCCATCAAGTATGACAATGGAATTAAAATATTTTTAGATATGCAAGAGCTAAGAAAATTTACCTCTCAAATATACTTTCTTAGGAAATTACTTGAGGATGTTCTCCAGCAAATCAAGGGTGAATGCCAAGAAAAAGGAAAACGTGGGATCCACAAAACAGTGGATCTAATCCAGGAGCGCAGTGATAGGAAATACCAGGGATGCCAACTGGGCAGAAGGCCTGATTGGCAATCAGTGTAGATTGAAGTAGGAGAATGGCAGGCTCTGGGAGAGAGGACTCCAAGAATTCAAAAACGAAAGGGCATGTGTTTGTGAACTCAACATATGAGATGGTGCGATTGGGAGTTTGAAGAAAATTGAATGCGATGATGGTTAATTAGTACAAGAAAATAAGGAAAAGCAACTAGAAACAGGAAAAAAAGAACTGATGAGGAATTTATGATCAAAATAAGAAAGAAAGTAAAATATATTATAATTTTACCAACTGATTGTGCACAAGAAGAGAGAATCCACCGGACCTTGATGCCAAAACAACTCTCTTTCCCAATGGCCTAGGGTTCATCAAATTCAAATTATATGAAGGAAATGTAATCCTAGCATGTATCTTCTTGATCTGGCATCAAAAAATATTTATATAAATATAACCCACATTTGTGTCTTTGGTTTTCAACTTGTAGAAAATTTGTTTATATACACAGAACATGGAGGGATAGGTTTTTGTTGCAGGATGGGACAGCCCTCTTCTCCTTATATATAGTGAAGTGTTAACTCAGCAGGCCTGGGTGTTCCTGAGGGTGGTCTTAGGGACCCCTGCCACGCCATATTTGATATTCATACTGTTATCTTTAGTTGTTTGTAAGTATAAATATTACACTCGAACTTCTTCTATTAACTTTATTTTTTTTAATTTCATTTATTTATTTGAGAGGGAGAGAGACAAAGCACAAGCAGGGGGAGAGGCCGAGGGAGAGGGAGAAGCAGACCCCACCCCCACCCCTACCCCCGAGCAAGGAGCCCGATGCGGGGCTTGATCCCAGGACCCCGAGATCATGACCTGAGCTGAAGGCTGACGCTTAACCGACTGAGCCACGCAGGCACCCTAACTTTCAATAGTAATGTATCTTGGACCACTTGATAGCAGCTTCACTTGACTTTTGAACTGTGGGAGTCAACATTTACATCTCATCCTGATAAAGAGGAAAAGATAATCTCTAAGAAGTGAGAGAGTGGAGGAAAGGGGAACAGAAACATTGGAGATTGAAGGGTCCCAATAGGCGATATCCATTTTTTCCCTACCTGAATGTCATGGAACTTAAGAATATGATTCTAGGGTTCATCAGAGTAAATACACAAGATGGGCCAAGAAACTGTTGACTCAAGAGAAGACTGCCTTACCAGATATCCAAACACATTCTGAAATGAATATAACACAACTTTGGTGCTGAAAGAGGCAAATGATCAATGGAACTGAGTATAGCCCTGAAGAGACCCAGACACAGTCAGGACAGATCCCACTTTCACCCTGTTTGTATAGCCCTTTTCGGATTTTGGCCCCCCCTTTTTTTTTTTTTTTTTTTTTTAGAAAGGGAGTGGGAAGGGCAGAGGGAGAGGGAGAGACAGAAAATCTCAAGTAGGCTCCACGCCCAACGTAGAGACCGACGCAGGACTTGATCTCAGGATCCTGAGATCATGACCTGAGCTGAAATCAAGAGTGGGATGCTTAACCTACTGAGCCACCCAGATGCCCCACGGCTCCACCTCTTCTTGCATGATTCAGGAAGAAATCCTGCTGTGGGAAACAGTGGTGGCCAGTGACCTAGTTCTAGCGAGTGTCAAGTTGAGGGATGTCCTCCAGGGGCTTCTGTTAAGCCACAGGCCTTCTGCTTCTCCTGGACTGGATTGTGTCTGGAGGTGACATCTGAAACAGTGGCAGTAGCTCAATCAGGCATCAGGGATCTCTTCATGAGAACTTTCTCTGTGGTTAAGGGTTCCCCCACCATAATTACTTTTTCTGTTGCCTATATCACAAGTTGTTTGTGACCGTGGGAGACTTATGGCCACTTCTGTTATTTCCCAGTTTGGGCTTTTCATTTTGTTTTCTTTTGGTTCTTTTTTCCCCTTGCTTAGGTTGGCTACTGTTTTATCTTTTGGTCTTGTTTTCGGGTTCTCAAAGAACCAGTTTTGAGATTGATTTATTAGTTCTCTGGTTTCTCTGTGTTCCAACTCAGTACTTTCTGTTCTCATTATTCCTATTTTCTAGATATTCTGCAGTTCTTTTCTCAGACTTTTTTAACCAAAGGTTTTTTTAAAGGGAGATTAAATTCTAAAGGTAGGTTTTTGTTTTGTTTTCCATTTTAGTCGTCAACATTCTATTCCAAGAATGTGTTCTGTATTCTTTTCTATTTCTTGAAATTTCTTCAGGACTCTTTCTGGCTTAAAATTTGGTCAGTGGTGCCTCTCTCACTTTCCTCTGCCATGATGCCACCGTGGGCTCTTCCTTGTTGTGGTCTCAAACTTGCTATTTTATTCATTAAGGTCCTCCCAGGAAAACAGGAACTACATCAACCGAGGGCAGTGAATGCCAGGAAAGGGGCACCTAGGACTCCTGGGAGGTTGCTGTGGAGACAGCTCGGAGACCCGTCCAGGTAGGAAGTCGCTGCCACCCCTAAGACTGGAGCTCCCACTGAGAGGCCCTCCTTGATTCCAGGTCTTCTCCCTGTGCCTCTCCAGCCTTAGGAAACCCACTGAACAATATCTACTGAGAAGAGCAATTTTTGTTGAGAGATAAAGAAATCAGCCCACTTGAACTTTCTCCCACCTCTTCTCTCTCTCCATCCTTGGTTTCATTCTCTGAGTTTTGTTTCTGTATCGTCGTGGCTCTGTTTCTCACAGTTCCTGGTCTTTGTGGATTTCATGTTCACTGTTAGTCTTCAGAGTGCTGCCACTCCAAGTGTCTGGGTTGGCTAGCGTTTGGCAGCAAGCATTTTGGCATGGGTTTCACGTGATCACTCATTTACAAAATGGGATGATTCCACCTGAACCCGTTACTGACTATACCCCTTGGCCTACCTATACCCCACGGGCCTGCCACTCGAAGCCACGGCTCATTGGTTTATCCCTTAGATGTGCCAGTTAATTTGAACAGCCTGTGCACTGGCTGAACTCTTCACAGACATGTCTGCTTTCAGCTGCCTCCTTTCTATACCAACGGAAAAAGTAATCTTGGTGTGTGACAAAGGAGAATTCAAAGAATATTAAATGGCACCCAAGAAGTATCTGTTCATGTCAATAGGGAGAGCACTTTGCAATAAAGAAGTCACTGTAATGAATCTTCCTGAACAGAGCAGTATTTCATTCGGGCAGAGGAAGCACAATTTGCTGGAAATACGTGATGAAATGGGCAGAAATATAACAGTCTTATTCTTGGGGAAAACAAAGAGAACGACACAAGTTGGTGTTTTGTATTTTTTAAATGGGATGATCAGTCAGGTGCAACCACAAGAGAAGACGGAAGAGAGGCTAAGAAAAACAGAGTTTATTACACTCATAGGTCTTAGAGACAGGACACATGCCATGTGGGGCCACGTGGGGACACCCCAGGGTGGTCAGGAGGCAGATAACAGGAGTGAGGGGAAGGTTTAGGCCAGAAACTTTACTGCAGTTTCCATGAGAAAGGCAAGGCAGGACAGGGGGATCAGTTTAGGGTTGACTAGTTTAAATAATCTTAGTGGGCTTTAGGCTATGGGGTGTCTCTAGTTGCCTGACACCTAACTCTGGGATGATTAAGGCAGAGGAATATTGCCTCCTATGCTGTAGGAGGTCTTGAACTGGCTTGATTAGTTTGCGTATCAAAGACATGATCCTGGGCCCTGGGAAGGGCAGTCTCTCCCCAGCCAGAAAGCTGTGGGTTTTTTTAAAGACTTTATTTATTTATTAGAAAAAGAGAGAGAGCACGAGCAGGGGGAGCTGCAGGCTGAGGGAGAAGCAGGCTCACCAGTGAGCAAGGAGCCCGACGCGGGGCTCGATCCCAGGACCCCGGGATCATGACCTGAGCCGAAGGCAGCCGCTTAACTCACTGAGCCACCCAGGTGTCCCGAAAGTTTTTTTTAGGATATCAAAACATCAGAATACACAGGAAATGTACAAAATGTACAAACTATAATCTGTGACATTGGTTTTCTAACTACGTATCAAACTATGTACCACACCTTAAACAGCAGCAGTGCTGTCCTGCTCTGTGCCTTGGTTCTGCTTCCCTTCGGGGCACCTATTTCTCCCCAGTGTTAGCTTTTGTCTCCCCCACTGTAAAGGTGAACGCCATGAGGACAGGGCTGCACCTTGTTCTCTGCTCTATCCGGTGCCTGAAAAGTGCCTGGGCTACAGACAGAGAAATTCCCAAAACACACCTGCACCTCTATCGTCATTGTTATCAGTGTCAAGAAGGAAATGGCATCTTTGTCAGATTTCATCACTAGCTCCAGTCTGGAATGATGCACAGTGGGAGGGTTGCAAGTTTAGGCAGGGTGACAGGGAAAGCTCGCCTTGTATAAATGCACGAGAAAGCTGATGTATATAAAATCTGAGTATTGGGGCGCCTGGGTGGCTCAGTTGGTTGGGCGACTGCCTTCGGCTCAGGTCATGATCCTGGAGTCCCGGGATCGAGTCCCGCATCGGGCTCCCTGCTCAGCGGGGAGTCTGCTTCTCCCTCTGACCCTCCCCCCTCTCATGCTCTCTCTCTCATTCTCTCTCTCAAATAAATAAATAAAAAATCTTAAAAAAAAAAAATCTGAGTATTGGGGGCTCCTGGGTGGCACAGTCGGTTAAGTGTCTGACTCTTGGTTTTGGCTCAGGTCACGATCTCAGGGTCGTGGGATTGAGCCTCACATCAGGCTCCGCACTCAGCTCAGAGTCTGCTTGAGATTCTTCCTCTCCCTCTGCCCCTCCCACTCCTGTTTACTCCCTCAAATAAATAAATCTTTAAAAAAAAAACAAAAAACCCTGAATGATGGCTAAGGAGAGGGCAACCTCATCACTTGAAGAGTCAAGTTCCCCCCGGGGAAAGAGAAGCTGAACAGAGCTTCTGGGCCGGGGTCTCCCTCAGCTTCCCTGGGAGTCCCTTCCGGGGAAGGCAGTGGGCAAGGTCATGAGAGACTCCTGGGAAACAGGGCTCCCCAGGTGGGCATCTGGCAAGGCTGTGATGGAGACCAAGGACTGCATGTGTCTGTCTTTTATGTCACACTTTTCTGATCCAGACTGGCTGCCCCCAAACCTGGAACCTGGAGTCAGGCCGGACCCTCCTCCCTAGACTCCTTTCCCTCTCTCCTCCCTCTGTTGAAACTTGTGTCCCTGTGGCCCTCGTCCTTTTTTGTTGTGTTTACCCACAGTTTTCTGAGGGAGGGGCATATTCTCCAGCAGTTCCCTAAGAAAGAGCGTGCAGGAGAGAAATTTTTGAGAACTTGCCTGTCTGACAAAGTCTGTATCTGCCTTTAGATATGAGTGATAATTTGGCTACTTATGGAATTCCACGTTGGTAATGATCTTCCTCCAGCATCTAGAAGCATGTACCTTGGAGAGGGTCTGTTTTCACCCATGTGCTGGGCGTTCAGTGGGCCTTTTCAATTTGGCAGGTGCTGCCCTTCAGTTCTGGAACTGTGACCAGAAGCTCGGTCTCAGCCCAATTCTCTGGAGAAGATACTTCTAACACCCGCCTGAAGGCTTGGATCTGGGTGCGGAGGAAGGGATGTCCGTTCTGAGCACATAGGCGGGAAACATTCACAAGCTCTCCCCATTCCAGGTAGCATTTTAGTGCCCTCGCCAGGTGCAACAAGGCAAATGTTCTTCAGAGAATGAACGGGAAGCATCGTGCGGTACATCCACGAGAGGGAATGCTACTCAAGGGCAAGCTCAGAGTCATCCCACTGAGGGAAAGAAGCTAGGCAGAAAAAGAGTCTACACTGCATGATTCCATTTATATAAAACCCTAGAAAAGGCAAATGAACATGTAGTGATAGAGAGTGTTGCCTGAGGATTGGGCCATAGGGACTAGTGGGAGGGAGGATTTACAGAGGGGCATGAAGATTCATGGCTATGTTCATGATCTTGATTGTGGTGGTTTTACAAGATTATACATGTGTCAAAATGTGCCAAATTGTATACTTTATATTCTATTATTTTTTTATGCGGAGCTTGAACTCACAACCCTGAGATCAAGACCTGAGCTGAGATCAAGAGTCAGACACTTAACTGACTGAGACACCCAGGCGCCCCCCAGATTGTATACCTTAAACATTATACTTGGATGTATGTAAGTTATACCTGAATAAAGCTGTTTGAGGGGCGCCTGGGTGGCTCAGTTGGTTGAGCGTCCGACTCTTGATTTTTGGCTCAGGTCTTGATCTCAGGGTCGAGGGATGGAGCCCTGCTTTGGGCTCCGCACTTAGCAGGGTGTCTGCTTGGGATTCTCCTCTCTCTATCTCCCTCTGGCCCTCCCCCTTCTCTCCCTCTCTAAAATGAAGAAATAAATCTTTAAAAAAAAAAAAGCTGTTTGAAATAAAGTGCTTCAAGTATATTGTACAATCTAAAGGACAATTCTGAATCAACATTGCCAGGTGCCCTTCCTCAGCTGCCGGCTGTCACTCCTGCTTTCACTGTTGTCATCGTCATTTCCTCATTTTTCTTTAGAATTTTACCACCTAGGGGTGCCTGGGTGGCTCAGTCAGTTGGGCGTCTGCCTTTGGCTCAGGTCATGATCTCAGGGTCCTGGGATCGAGCCCCTTATCGGGCTTCCTGCTCAGCGGGGAGCCTGCTTCTCCCTCTCCTCCTGGCTTGTGTTCTCTGTTGCTGTCTCTGTCTCTTTTTGTCTCTCAAATAAATAAATAAAATCTTTTAAAAAAAAAGAATTTTACCACCTAAATGAGCTTCCCCAAACAAGGGTTTAGTCTGGCCTATTTTGTATGGAATAATGCAGTCTGAGTTTGTTTCTCTCTTTCCACTAACCATTATGTTTCTGTTATTAAATATAGCTACAGTTCATTCATTTGCATTCCTGTATGATATTTCAATGTGTGAATATACCACAGCTTATTTATCCATTCTAGTATTGTTGGGCATTTGGGGGGTTTCCAGTTTTTGCTTATTAAGGAGAGCCAAACGTTCTACCATGAACATTCTTCTTGGAGCCTGTGTGCATGCGTGCATGCCGCCCACCCGGGGCACACGATATGTGTGTGTTCAGTCTGAGCAGATAATGCCGATCGGTTTCTCAAAGTGATTGTACCAAGTTACAGTTCCACCAGCAACATCTGAGCATTCATTACCTCACGTCCTTACCAACAGTTGGTACTGTCAGAGCTGGGATTTTTAATTCTTGCCTATCTAGTAGATGTGTAGTGGTATATTATTGTGCATTAATTTTCCACTTCCCTGATTTCTATTGTGATTGAGCACCTTTTCATACATTTATGAAAAGTTCGGCTTTTGTGAGGTGCCCATTCAAGCCTCTTGCCCATTTTTCTATGGAGTTGTTGGGCTTTTTCTTATTAAATTGGAATTCTTTCTGCATTCTATATGTGAGTCTTTTGTAGCTTTTCGTTCTCTTTATGATGTTTTTGATGAATCCAAATACTTGATTGTAATGTACACCAGTTCTCAATCTTTTCCTCTGTGCTTAGTGCTTTTGTATCTTGTATACAAACATTGCTTACTCCTAGCAATGAAGATATTCTCACATATTTTTCTCTAAAAGAGTTACAGTTTTGCCCTTCATATTTATGTTTCTTTTTTTTTTTTAAAGATTTTATTTATTTATTCATGAGAGACAGAGACAGAGGGAGAGGGAGAAGCAGGCTCCCCGCGGAGCAGGGAGCCCGATGCGGGACTCGATCCCAGGACCCTGGGATCATGACCTGAGCCGAAGGCAGACGCTTAACCGACTGAGCCACCCAGGCGTCCCCATATTTATGTTTCTAATCTATGTGAAATTGATTTTTGTATATGGTGTGATGTAGAGGTACAGTTTCATTTCATTTCAATCTCCATATGAATGCAGATGTCCTGCCACAATTCATTAAACGGTTCATCCTCTTCCCACGGCCCTAAATGCCGCCTCTGTCATGTATCAGGAGTCCACATAAGAAAGGGTCCTATTTCTAGGCTCTCTATTCAGCCCAACTGCTCTATTTGTCTGTCCCAGCACCAAACTACAGTGCACTAAGTTCCACAACTCTAGAATATGCTCCAAATCTGAAACAGCAAGTCTTTCCCCTTGTCCTTCATCTTCAAGGGTGCTTCTTGTATTCTTGGGGCTATGCATTTCCACAGAAATTTTAGAATCGTGAGTTGTATTATGATCTTGATAGGTATTGCACTGAATCTGTAAATCAATTTGGGGAAACAGTATCGAGTCTTCCAATCCGGACACTTATTTAGATCTTCTTTAACGTCTCTCATTAAAGTTTTATAATTTCCTCCAAAAAAGGCCTGCAAATCTTTTATAAATGTATTCCTAGGTATTTTGTGTTTTTTAAAACGTTATTGCAAATGGTATATTAATTTTTAAAATGTCATTTTTGAACTGTTCACTGCTGATAGAAATATAAATAATTTTTATATATGGATTTTATATCCAGCAACCTTGTTAAACTCTCTTAATAACTGTAATGATTTAGGGACGCCTGGGTGGCTCAGTCGGTTAAGCGGCTGCCTTCGGCCTGGGTCATGATCCCAGGGTCCTGGGATCGAGTCCCACATCGGGCTCCTTGCTCAGCAGGGAGCCTGCTTCTCTCTCTCTCTCCCTCTGCTTGTGCTCTCTCTGTCAAATAAATAAAATCTTAAAAAAAAAATAACTGTAATGATTTATCTCTAGATTCTTTGGTATTTCATAGTACACATCAAATCACCTGTGAATAATGACAGTCATTTCTTGCCTTTAGCTTTTGCTTATTTTTCTTGCCCCACTGCACAAACTAGGACCAACATGACAATGTTGACAAAAGTGGTAATGACAATGAGCATCCTTTTCTGATTTCTGATCTCCAGGGAAAGCTTTCAACATTTTACCATTAAATGTGGTGGTGACTATAATTATTTTTATAAGGCTTTTGTTAAGGAAGCTCACTTTAATTCCCAGTTTCCTGAGTTTTCTTTTTAATTATGAATGGAAGTTGAATTTTACTGTATGCTTTTTTTTGCACCTACTGTGATGATCCCATAACTTTTCTTCTTTAACGTATTAATGTGGTTAATTACAATAAATTATTTTCTATTGTTAAACCAACTTCGCACTCCTAAGATAAATGCAACTTGGTCACTACGTATGATCATCTCTATATATGGCTAATATTTTGCTATGCTCATCCGCATCTATGCTCATAAGTGAGCTTGGCCAATAATTTTCTTTTTTTTTTTTAAAGATTTTATTTATTTATTTGACAGATAGAAACATAACGAGAGGGAACACAAGCAGGGGGAGTGGGAGAGGAAGAAGCAGGCTTCCCGCCGAGCAGGGAGCCCGATGCGGGGCTCCATCCCAGGACCCTGGGATCATGACCTGAGCTGAAGGCAGACGCTTAACGACTGAGCCACCCAGGCGCCCCAATAATTTTCTTTCTTATAATGTCTTTAACAGTTTTGGTGCCAAGTTTATGTTTGCCTTCTAACAAAAGTATATCCTCTTTTGTTATTCTCTGGGAAAATGTGTATAAAAGTAGAACCATTTGTTCTTGAATATTTGGTAGATCTTGCTGATTAAGTCATCTGGGCCTGGAGTTTGCTATAGGGGGGATATTTGATTATCAATAAAAATATTTTATGATTATATGACTATTTAGGGTTTCTGCCTTTTCTTTGTGTGTTGTGTGTTGTGTGTACATATTTAGTTTTATCGTAACTAGGCAACTTGTACATTTTAATGTTTAAAACTGAGCATCATCTTTCCTTTCCAGTGAAACAAAAAGAAAATTTAAAAATAAACAGGAACGAAATTACAATAGAGAATGTCAATTCCAAGTAAGATCCTATAGGTTCTGCTGATTCTCCCATTGAGTAGCAGGGCTCAAGTCATCATTAGGAGAGAATTTTATTTTATGTATTTATTTTTAAGTTTTTATTTAAATTCTAGTTAGTTACATATAGTGTAATATTGGTTTCAGGAGTAGAATTTAGTGATTCATTGCTTATATACAACACCCAGTGCTCATCACAAGTGCCCTCCTTAGTGCCCATCACACATTTAACCCATCTTTCACCCACCTGCCCTCCAGCAACCCTCAGTTTGTTCTCTATCCTTAAGAGTCTCTCATGGTTTGCCTCCCTCTCTCTCTCTTTTTTTTTTTAAGATTTTATTTATTTGATAGAGACACAACGAGAGAGGGAACACAAGCAGGGGGAGTGGGAGAGGGAGAAGCAGGCTTCCCACCGAGCAGGGAGCTCGATGCTGGGCTCGATGCGGGGCTCGATCCCAAGACCCTGGGATCATGACCTGAGCCGAAGCAGACGCTTAACGACTGAGCCACCCAGGCGCCCCTGCCTCCCTCTCTTTTTATCCCTTTCCCCTATGTTCATCTGTTTTGTTTCTTTCTTTTACAAAAATATTTTATCATTTATTTATTTATTTATTTTAGAGAGAGAGAGCGCACGCGTGAGGGGGGTGGGCAGAGAGCAGAGGGAGAGGGACAGGCAGACTCCCCACTGAGCACAGAGCCCAATGCAGGCCCCATCCCATGACCCCGAGATCATGACCTGAGCCAAAATCAAGAGTCAGATGCTCAACTGGCTGAGCCACCCAGGTGCCACACATCTGTTTCGTTTCTCAAGAGAGAATTTTATTTTAAAAGTGTCATCTTCAGGGCGCCTGGGTGGCTCAGTTGGTTGGGCGACTGCCTTCGGCTCGGGTCATGATCCCGGAGTCCCAAGATTGAGTCCCGCATCGGGCTCCCCGCTTAGCGGGGAGTCTGCTTCTCCCTCTGACCCTCTCCCCTCTCATGCTGTTTTTCTCCCTCTCTCTCAAATAAATAAATAAAATCTTTAAAAAAAATAAAAAATTAAATAAAAGTGTCATCTTCAATTGCAAGGATGTTCATTAAACATCACAATTAAACATGCCAGAGAAGAAGCCATGTTGTCAAAATACCCACTTAACCCATGCAAACATCTCAAACCCACCCTCTGCTGACCTTCTATAACCACATTTTTTAAAAAGATTTTATTTATTTATTTGACAGAGAGAGAGCAAGAGCAGGAACACAAGCAGGGGGAGTGGGAGAGGGAGAAGCAGGCTTCCTGCCGAGCAGGGAGCCCGATGTGGGACTCGATCCCAGGACCCTGGGACCATGACCTAAGCCGAAGGCAGACGCTTAACGACAGAGCCACCCAGGCGCCCTATATAACCACATTTTTAAGGTGCTTTTTCTTTTTTTTTTTAAACAAGAGAAAGTGGACAGATACAAGTTGGTAAATGCTAACTGTCCATATTCACGTAGAGAGACAGTGTAATCTCTGAGCCCAATATCCAGAGAAAGGAGGAAAACAGCTAAAATTCTAGGCATTACTGTACAGGAGCCTCCCACCCTTCAGCTTCCAGCTTCCTTCTGCTAAGGGAGCAGAAGGCTTTTCTTTTTTCCCGCAGAGCACAGTAGTGTTGATTCCATAAAGTTTTTGTTGAGACAGGAAGGGATAAAAATGAATTTGGAAAGAAAGGGGTAGATATTCTTTTCTCAAGGTGTTTCCCCCCAAAATAACTTGAGAACCATGGTATAGAGGGAGAGAAAAGAGACTTCAAAAAACAGGGCAAAGGAGCACAAGAGGAGGGGAAAAAAAAAAAAGACTGCAACTTGCTCCCAGGGACCGGAGAACATTAAAAAAGGAAGGTTGGAATCCACCAGTGTTCCATTACTCAGCTTCTCCTTCCTCCTCCTCTCCTTCCTCCCGACATCATCATCTTCATCTTCTTCACCTTCATCCTCATCTCCTTCTTCATCATTATCTTCCAATCCTTCTTCTTCTCCTTCCCCTCCTCCATCATCCACATCGGGAACCAAGTAGTGCTGTCACGGATTTGACCAAATATCATCTTTGATGACCTCTCCTAACTCATCTGCACCTGCATCAGAATGGTTAGGAAACCAGGTGAAGAAGCTCTCCGGTTCCTCATGCTGTCTCTTCCTGCTGGCTCTATTCTGCGTTTGACTTGAACGTTTCTTGTCAAATCCTTTCCAGATTTCCATTTGACTTCAGTGGACTTTGAAGATGGATCACCACTCTCATTCAGATGAAATTCTTTGGAAAGAGCTTTATTTTCTTTTTTTTTAAAAGATTTTATTTATTTATTTGAGAGAGAGAGAGAGCATGAGAGGGGGGAGGGTCAGAGGGAGAAGCAGACTCCCCGCCGAGCAGGGAGCCCTACGCGGGACTCGATCCCGGGACTCCAGGATCGTGACCTGAGCCGAAGGCAGTCGCTTAACCAACTGAGCCACCCAGTCACCCAGAACTTTACTTTCAAACTAAGGGCTTTCATCAAAATAAGAAAATCTATTCTGTACTCTGATTTAATATCTTTAAATTCAGTCACTTCAACTCTTGTCAAATAATGCAGCGCCTCTTCATCCTCCTCCCCAAGCAGTGCAGACACTTGTGGATGACTGACAAATGTTGTTACCCCCAAATTTGGAATTTTGGTGATAAAGTCCAACCTCTTCTGAAAAGATGGTTGGCAGAGTTTGTTTTATTTCTGTTCTACTTTCAAAATCTCCTCACTGGTTTGTTCATTAAGTCTGTCTATTTCCTTTTGTACTTCATCAGTCTGTTCAATTGCTTCTTGCTGTTCCTTTTCTCCCTTCAGCAAGTGCTGAGAGGTCAACGTCTCCTCCAGCTTGGGGGCAAGAGGCAATCTTGGTTCCTTCATTTGAAGCAGGAACGAAGACTGGCGTTTGGGGGTCATGTTGTGAGTAAAGTCCACGAAACAATGGCAGATGCGTGCCTGGAAGAAGCTCTGATTACTCTCTGCCTTTTCTTTTTCTAGGAATTTGTTCATTTCAACAGCATTTTCCAATGTATTGACATAAAGTTATTCACAACACCCATTATTTGAAAACATTACTGCATCCGTGGTTATGTGCCATTTTCCATTCATGATATGGTTCTTTGGTGCCTTTCATTTTGTCCTGATGAGGTATGTCAAAGTTATGATCCTGCCGGGGAAGGTTCTACCTCAGCCAGGCAGATCGCTTTGCCACCTGCTCTATCGATCGTGTCACCATGCTGGTGACAACAGTCTACATTGATGTCTGAAGTGGGAATGACACAAAGACCCCATCTACAAGTGGGTAAACTTCATTCCAAACTTAAGAAAAAGTGGATTTTCTCCCAACTTAAACAGGACTTTGTCATGAAAAAAGAACTGGACTTTCTTCCACTGTTTTTCTGATTGAAGCTCACAACCATATTGCTTGTTAGTTCTAATGAAGATTGCCATACCTAGCATTTCTTGGAGATATATCTGGGTTAATATGACCCAGGTGTCACTCACACAAGTCATAAAGACATGGCAGATTTTTAGCCCTTGGGAAAGTAACATGCTTTACACCTATGGAAGAAATTTGTCTAAACACCCCTCTTTCTCTGCAGCCTGTCCCTGAGAGCTGCACATTAAGCCAGACTTCTCTGGCTGGCTGCCTCACTGCACTTGGACACGTGCTTATCATATCTCTGACTAATACTATTGCTTTCACAGTTTGGAGGTTTCCCCCGTGGTCACTCACCTCAAGGTAGCTGCCATTAGAGCAGAGCCTTGGCCCTTGGGAAGTCCCAGCAGCGGGCTGTGAAGGTCCTTCAGTCTCTAGCCCTCCTTCCCAAGAGTTGGGGTGGCTACTGACTGGGGAGTTGACTGTTGGTTGCCGCGATTGAGCTAGTTTCTGGGTTCTTGACTGTCAAAGTCTGGTGGCTACTTGAGGTTTCTGGTTCCCTGATCCATCTTGGTTAGTTTCTCTTGTCTTTCATGGTGAGAGACTGAAAGTCCTGTTTCTGTGAATTGTGACTGTGTTGCAGGATACAAAACTGACTGGGCCCCTGTAACATGTTTGTCTTCCGGTTTAAAACTGCAAGCCTGGGTGAGGTGTCCCATCTCCCAGATTGAAGTGACAGGCCAATTGTTCTTTCTGTGCTTCCAGTCTGGGGCCAGAGTAATTGTGCCCAAGTGTTAGCGCTTTCTGCCTGGGCCAGCCCCAGCCCAGTAGCCCTCCCTGTGGACCCGGGGCTCTGTTTACACTTAGCTTCTAGCTCTAGCTGCCGAACTGGTTCTGCCTGTTTTCTGTGGTCTTTGCCCAGAGCTCTTGCTCTCTGGAGTCTAGGGAAGCAGGGAATGCTGCATTTCTGTGTCTTTTAAGGAAAGATACATACAAGTAGCTAGAGAAATGGAACAGGTGCTCAAGAGAGGTGCCCCCGTGAGAATGGTCTCCTAGAGAAGAGGTCGGTTCCTGGGAGAGTCCAGGGCACCTGTGACATCTGGAGCACGGCTATAGCAGGTCTGAGTCTGAGTCTTGTACTGGGAGGGAAACAAGTGGAGTCCCCTCCAGCTCATGAGCCCAACCTCTACCCAAGCTTCCTGAAGCTGGTTCTGACTGCTTTTTCTTTATTTCTCCCCCTTAGAAGAACCAGAGGAATTTCAGGAAAACACACAAGTGGGCTAAGGCAGAATGGCAGGAGAAGCTGTGGATACCAGCATGATGTTGGAATCTTCCCACTAATTCTTGGCTTGCCCTCCGTGCACTCCAACAAAGTCCCAACTTTCTGTAGTGACACGTGAAATGGGGCAGCCCCCTGCACCTGTCAATCTGCACCCAGGGATTCCTGAGCTTATGGGCTCAGCGCTTTGGGAGACACTGAAACTTGGAACCCAACGAAGACCCCCGATTCAGACACAGTCGCAGTGGGGGGACTTTCGTTGCCACAGGAGGCCTCCTTGACAGTCTCTAGCATGTGGGAGAGTTTGAGGAGATTCTTCGGTGGGATGAAGGCGGGGCCTTTTCTCTGTATGCATATCAGTGGGAGGAATTTCCTTGAAAGGTCGCTTTGACCACATCTGGAGGAAATTAACAAATGAGGACACGGAGTCTTTCAGAGCCAAAGGAATTCCTATTTCCATCGGTTTCAAAGCCATTTGAAGACTGGAGGAAAACATTTTAAAATTTAAGCCCACACCTGTGATGCTCCTTAAGGTTAGGAAACAAGAAACCACAGACTGGGTTAGAGCCTGGGCAGGTGTCCTGAGCAAAACTCTCACAGCTCAGAGGGCTGTCCCCAGGATCAGCGGGGAGGCTCTAGAGGCTCAGGCCACCCTCATACCCTGGTCAGGGGTCGTTCCAGTGCTGGAGGACCTCCTCACGTAGCCTGACTTCTCTTTGACCTCAAGGAGAGGGAACCACAGGAGAGCTGCTAGGTCAAGGGTGGCGGGTTAGGGTGGTTCGGGGCGGCTGCAGCTGGGCTTCAAGGTCATCAGGATGGTCCTGGAGTGGAGAGCGCGGGTATGGCACTGCCCTGACTGCAACCCTGTAGGTACAAAGAGGGAGGTAGGCCACTTCAGCTCACACCCTTGGCCACATCCAAAGGGCTGGTGTCAGAGCAGGGAGTTATTTGCTGTGATTTCTTTTCTTTTTCCAAATAAACAAACATTTTTATTTATTTATTTTTAAATATTTATTTATTTGACACAGAGAGAGCACACAAGCAGGGGGAGCAGCAGGCAGAGGAAGAAGCAGACTCCCCGCTGAGCAGGGAGCCTGATGCGGGGCTCGATCCCAGGACCCCGGGATCATGACCTGAGCTGAAAGCAGACGCTTCACCGACTGAGCCACCCAGGCGCCCTAAACAAACATTTTTAGAACTAACTTTGTATTCTTTTTCTTTAAGAAGGACCCAGGGGTGCTTGGGTGGCTCAGTCAGTTAGGCGTCTGCCTTCGGCTCAGGTCATGATCTCGGGGTCCTGGGATTGAGCCCCATTGGGCTCTCTGCTCAGCAGGGAGTCTGCTTCTCCCTCTCCCTCTGCCACTCCCCCTGCTCATGCGCTCTTTATCTCTCTTTCCCCCGTCTCTCTCAAATGAATAAATACAATCTTTTTTTTAAAAAAAGGACCCAAATTGTATAAACTTCAGTCCCCATGCAACGTGGATCTGTCCTCCAGTATGCCTGTTCAGATACTTAAATAAGTTAAAGATATCAATCTTGTGGGGACAATATCATATCCTGGTTTCTTCTATGAACAAAGGTAATTTCCAAGTGCTCAAAAAGGAAAAGAGAAAAATTAATCAATAAAATCATTGAATTTTTGGTTATCATATTCTAATAAGTAAAGATAAAATATGTATGAATAGCCATATAAAACCAACTAAGCTATTAGTAAAAGTCTAAACAGTAGTCTTGTTTCCTCAATACACTCTTTCTCTGTCTCTCTCTCTAAAACAGGTTTGGATAAGAGAAAATGAAAACTGGGTTTTTTTTTTTAATTGCCATGATGTCCTGGTTGCTAAGTTACAGGATAAGGAAAAAGGAAACACACATTGCCATCAGGCCAAACAGTAACAGTTGTGAAGAAGCTTCAGGACCCTCCTCCTGTATTAAATACTCTTCCCAATATTTCAAGGGCTTTAACAACATAAGAGAGACAAATGGGGAAGTGGCCTCAAGTCTGACAGGAAAGGGAAGGCAGAGGTTTTTGCAAGATCTGAGATGTATTTATCTGAGCTTTATTATGTGGAACTTCCTAAACTCACGATACTTATCCTGTACATCAAATAAGTTATCACTTCTTACACTAAATAATTATGTAGTCCCACAAAGCTACTCCACTTTGTAAAGCACGTACTTATTTATTCACCAACTGTGATTGTATTGTTTTTCAAGGTCAACCTACTATAATTTCTTAATCCATTGACTTTGCAACCTTGGGTGAATAATAAATTGAGGCGGTTAGCAAGTAATCTCTACCTGGACAATCTCAAAAGGGATTAAAATCCATACAAACAGAGAACGCAGAAGTATTCCATTACTTTTTACTTACATATTGTTGTCTGTGTATAAACACAATTGCCCCTCATACCACCCAAACTCAGAAAGTCACTGTACTATTAACATTGCTTTGTGCTATGCCTGGTTGCTTTAATTATATTTTAAAAACCTAAAGTCTTAAAGCTTTAAATAGTATTGCCATCAGAACATCTTTACTGTGACTGTACATAAGTGTACATATAAAGGTGTATTAAGTCAATAAATGTTTTAAAAGCTTATGTATAACAGAGTAGAGAGGCCTGGGTGTTTAAGTGATTACTAGCTTTTCGCACTGGTATTCTATCCAGAGGGCAGAAGTTTTTCTCACCCTAGTAGGAACTGACAGCTCAAAATTCTGTTAACAGAGGTGCTTCTCTGCTGCCCCTCAGCATGGTTTCTTCACAACAGAGGCCAATTATAAGAAAATAAGCAAGCAAGAAAAACAAGTAGCAAAGGCTCTTTCTTAGAGGAGGAGCTAGGATTCCGACCAGTTATTGTGTTACCTTCTCCTGTGGGTTGTTATCAAGTATTGTGACTCTGGTTACACTGTCAAGGCCATGGGCATTTCCTGTGCTCTTATCAAGCAACTGACCAGTCTCCGCTCACAACTCTCTCTCTTTTTTTTTAATTAACTAATTTCCTTTTTTCCCTACTCCCCTCCCTCCCCTCCAGCAACCCTCAGTTTGTTTCCTGAGATTAAGAGTCTCTTTTGGTTTGTCTCCCTCTCTGGTTTCGTCTTGTTTCATTTTCTCCTCTCATCCCCTATGATCCTCTGCGTTGCCACAACTAACTCTCTTTGATACCGGCTTTCTCCAAGATCAGTCCTCAGATTAATAACGCTGACGAGATTCTTCTCCATGCCGCTGTCCTTGGTAGATGGCTGCTTTGTAGGGCCAAGGTTTGCTCCTTTGCCTGGCTCGGGTGACCCACCGGGCAGTGCGTGTGAGTAAGGGGGGATGTTGGGAACAAGGAGGCATGATCAATGTGCCATAGTTATTAAAAACAGCTCAATGGGGGCGCCTGGGTGGCTCAGTTGGTTAAGCGACTGCCTTCGGCTCAGGTCATGATCCTGGAGTCCCGGGATCGAGTCCCGCATCGGGCTCCCTGCTCTGCAGGGAGTCTGCTTCTCCCTCTGACCCTCCCCGCTCTCATGTGCTCTCTGTCTCTCTCATTCTCTCTGTCTCAAATAAATAAATAAAAAATCTTTAAAAAAAAAAAAAAAAAAAAAAAAAAAAACAGCTCAATGGGATTATAAAAGCTACCCTGTACATTTATCAAAATTTAATTTGAATATGTTAAATTATTAAATTAAAATATTAAATTAATTAAAACGAATTTAAATATGTTCTGGTAGAAAGGGATAAAATACTGATACATATGCTGCACTGCAGACGAATCTCAAAAACATTACGCACCTCACACGAGGTCAAAAGGCCGAAACAGTCAAAAAGTGAGTCCACAGGTGAATGAATAAACAAAATGTGGTCTAGCCATGCAATTGAATGTTATTCAGCTGTAACAAGGAATGAAGTTCTGACACCTGTTACAACATGAATGAACCCGGAGAATATTCTGTCGAGTGAGAGAAGCCAGTCACAAAAGGTCACATATTGCATGATTCCATTGACATGAAATGCCCAGAATAGGCAAATCCACAGGAACAGAAAGCACATTATGGGTTGCTAGGCGCTGGGGGGCGGGGAGCAGGGAATGACAAGTAACTGCTAATGGGTACAGGGTTTCTGTTTGGAACAATGAAAATGTTCTGGAATTAGTGGTGATAGTTGTTCATTGTGAACGTACTGAATGCCGCTGAACTGTACTTTTTAAGATGGTTAATTTTATGTTATATGAATTTCACTTCAATGAGAAAACAGTTGGGATGCCTGGGTGGTACAGTCGGTTAAGCATTGGACTCTTGGTTTAGGCTCAAGTCACGATCTCAGGGTCGTGGGATGGAGCCTCAAGTCAGGCTCTGAGATCAGCACAGAGTCTGCTTAAGATTCTCTCTCCCTCTCCCTCTACCTCTCCCACTTGTTCTCTCTCTCTCAAATAAATAAATAAATCTCAAAAAAAAAAAAAAGAAAGAAAAAGAAAACACTTAAAACATGTTTTGGTGGGCGCCTGGGTGGCTCAGTTGGTTAAGCGACTGCCTTCGGCTCAGGTCATGATCCTGGAGTCCCGGGATCGAGTCCCACATCGGGCTCCCTGCTCAGCGAGGAGCCTGCTTCTCCCTCTGACTCTCCTCCCTCTCATGCTCTCTGTCTCTCATTCTCTGTCTCGCAAATAAATAAAATCTAAAAAAAACAACAACAACAACAAAAAAAAAACATGTTTTGGTAATCACATAACTTCTTAGAATGAATTTTTATGAAAGAGCTAACATGAGTATTCTTGGCACAATGACTTTTATACCTTCTCTAAGGTCATATTCCAAGGTTTAAAATCCCCTTGTTTGTTAATAGCTTTAGTGACACACAAAGTGGACAGACTGTCAGGCTCAAGGTGGTTGGAAATGAATGGCCCAGCAGGCCAGTGTCCAGCAAGGCTTATGGACTGGTGACAACATGGACACCAACACTTGGGAAGGGCAGTGGGGCTGTCATAGACCCACAGGTTTCCCTACCGGAGACCTCAGTGCCAACTGTTTAACAACTTCTTTTGGTCTCTTAGGTTTCCTCTTAGATGTAGGGATGACAGAGCATTTCTCACTGGACAGGTGGACTGTTTCTCAAGATGGCCACCTCAGTCGCTCCCATTCTGCACCTCTTTTTGAAATATGACTTGACCACTCCTCCTCCCAACAAGAGGTGGAGCCTATTTCCCCTTCTCTTGACCAGGCCTGGCCCGGTGACTTGCTTTGACTAACAAAATGTGGCAGAAGTGACACTGCGTGACTTCCAGAAGAGGCTTCGCACTTTCTGTATTTGCCCACTTGGAAATCAGTAAGACCATGGAAAGAAGTTTGGGTTGTCCTACTCGAGAGGCCGCGAGGAGAAAGAAGCCCTGGAGGATGAGCTGCCACATGAAAGAGAATCATACAACCCGGCTAACAGCCGGCACCAACTGCCAGACACGAGACTGAGGCCGTCTCAGATGTTCCAGCCTCCTTGGCTATGCTCCCAGCTGAATGAAGTCACACGAGGGACCCCGACCAACACCATGTGGAGCGAAGAACCACCCCACCAGAGCTCAGTCAACGCATAAACTCATAAGAAATGACAAATCATTGTTGTTTTAGGCCACGAAGTTTGGGGGTGGCTTGTCAGCAGATACACTTGAGATCCAGACCAAATCATAGAATATGTGTAAGCTCCTGAGAATAGCCCAGAAGTTCTTGAAAAACACGCCTGAAAAGCTCGCAGAGGACTAAAGCCCAGGATGCCTAGGACAAATTCCAACCAGAAGCAGATGACTTCCTGGGGCAGGCTGCTGGCTCAGGACCAGTGGAGTAAGGCATAATTACAAAGGCCTTTCAGGGAACAAGTGAAACTGATGAGGGAGAGCCAGCTGTCATTATCTGTCCTAGAATATTTTTGGCATTGTCCTCAGTGCTCCATTTTCTAGTAGCCATATACAATGAAAACTTTTCTTCTTGCTCTTTCTCTATTTCTCCATTTCGTAGAGGCCACCACGGGAAAGAGAAGTATTACAAGGCAGAAAACGTGTAAGAAAACCTGAAGACAGGGACTACGGATCGAGGTTCAGACGCTTGGGTAACGCATGGATTCAAAACCCCACACCTGTCTTTTGAGAGAGGAATTTGTGCCAAGAGCATATTCACCTTGACTTCTATTCATTTAACTTTATCTTAGCATTCTGACCCTGCACCCCCCAAATTCATATTGTTCTCACATGCAAAATATATGTATTTCATCCCAACAGCCCCAGTTCCAGCATTGACTCAAAAGTCCAAAGTGCAAGGTCTCATCTAAATATTGTATAAATCAGAAGTGGGTAAGACTCGAGGTCTGATTCATCCTGGGGCAGATTCCTCTCCAGCTGTGAACCTTTAAATCAAACAAGTTCTGTACTTCCAAAATACAGTGGTAGGACAGGCAGAGGGTAAACATTTGCGTTCCAAAAAGGAGAAATTGGCAAGAAAGGGCTGAAAGATGCCAGGCAAGTATAAAATCCAACAGGGCAAACGACATCAAATCTGAAGTTGTTGGGGTTTTTTTAAGATTTTATTTATTTATTTGACAGAGAGAGAGCAAGAGAGCGCAAGCAGGGGGAGCTGCAGAGGGAGAGGGACAAGCAGACTCCTTGCTGAGCAGGGAGCCAGGACCCCGGGATCATGACTTGAGCTGAAGGCAGACGTTTAACCGACGGAGCCACTGAGGCGCCCCCTCAAATCTGAAGTTTTGAGAATCATGTTCTTGAACTCGATGCTCTGCCCACCAGGCCCACCGGGGTGGGGGTCCTGCCTTTCAGACACAGTGGGGCGTCCCTGTCCCCAAAGCTTTGCTGGGCACGGCCCACATGGCAGCTCTCACGGGTTGGAGTTGCATACCTATGGCTCTCCCAGGCTGGTGCCTCCATCAGTCCGGGTCCCCCGCGGTGGCCCCAACCCCACAGCCCTTGCTGGACATTACCCTAGCCACGGCCCTCTGCCTGGGTCACACACCTGCGTCTCCAGGTGGTTCCATCCTTTGAAATCCAGGTGGAGGGAGCCATGCCCCCCAGAGCTCCGCTGGGCAGGAGTCAAGTCAGTCCCCATGCTCTGGGTGGCACTGACCCCACAGCTTTGGGCAGGGGTCATCTGGCCTGATGAAACCCAGCCAATGGCCCCCCTTTGACACAGAGGAGGCAGCACTGACGATCTCTGAAGAGTCTTTGGGGTCCTTCCTTTGTCTGGAAGAATAGCTCTCTGGCCCCGTCCCCCAGCCTGCCTGCCTTCCTGCCTGGCTCCTTCCCCTCCAGCTCGAACCAGTTTGCCTGCTGGGGTGGCTGACGAAGCCCAGGGTTTCACACCCACACTAGTCTCCTTACCAGAGGCTCGCGTGACCACACCCTTAGTGTTCTCTCCCCAATATGCTTGTTCATATTTTACAATATGGCTAGGCTGAGAGTTTTCCAAATTTTTAAGTTTCGCTTCCCTTTTGATTAACCATTCCATCTTAAAGTCATTTCTTCTCGAATTTTGCTGTAAGCATTCAAGAGAAGCCAAGCTGCACCTTCACCACTTTGCTTAGATATTTCCTCAAGCAAATATGCAATTGCATCACTCACAAATTCAACCTTCCACAAGACGCTAGCACATGAACACAGTTCAGCCAAGCTCCTGGCCATTTCATAAGGGTGGCCTCTCCTACAACTTCCCAAAACGTGTCCTCATCTCCATCTTTATTTCTACCAACGTTCTGCTCATGACCCCTTAAGTATTCTCTGAGAAGGCTCTCTGTCCAGCTCTCCTCTTTAACTTCTGGGACCTCATCAGAACCCCCCGGGAAGGGCCCTTCATGGCAATGTAGGCTTTTTCCAGCACATGCCTCCAAAAGCCCATGACCAACTTCCAAGCTGCTATCACACGTTTAGGGATCTGTTACAGCAGTGCCCCAATATTTGGGACCAACTTACGGTCCCAGCTTGTTGAGGCTGCTGTAATAGCCTCTATCGGGCCAGCTTATGGACAGAAACCGGTGTCTTAGGGCTACAGGCCGGAAGTCAGAGATGAGAGGGCCAGCACGGTTGGATGAGGACCCTCTTCTGGATCACAGACTTCTCGCTGTGCCCTGGCATGACAGAAGGGGAAGAGGTCTTTCTCGGGCTTCTTTTATAAGGGCATAATCTCATTTTGCAGGGCTCCACCCTCATGACTTGATCACTTCCTAATACCAGCACATTGGCCGTTGTGATTTCAGCGTAAGAGCTGGGGGCGAGGGGCGGGCCACAAACATTCAGACCATAGCAAAATTATGAGACATGTATAACTCACCTCAGGTGCAGTTTATAGCAAGTCAAAGGAGAATTCGACTAAAGGCAATTGATTCATCCCTAAGCATTGTAGTGCTGGCTGCATGCTGTGCCTTTTCCCACTGGCTGCTGGGCTTCAGAGCTAAGTGGTTGTTTGCATTGGTCAGTCAGAGTCAATCCTCTTCCCTACTAGACTGTAAGTGCATAAATCAATTTTGTGATCACAACCTCACCAGAAATGTCACTTGCGAAGCTTAACTAATCAGATTCAGACATCCAGCCTCACAGACCAAGGTGTGGACGGACTTCACAGAAAATGCCCTGGGGCCTCCCCTAACAACCACCTGGAGGGTCACAGCAAGAGAGAGCAGCAAGCAAGCCACCCCGCCAGAGGGAGGGGGGCCGGGCAGTCAGACCCATTGGGGTCAAGCTTTCTGTCCTTGGTTGCCTGACTCAAAGGCAGCAAAACCCTCTCTAGAACAATGGAAACTGAACATATCTCTTGTTGCACTATGTAAAAAAGGCAGGACAGATAAAGAACAGACACAGCAACGGATAAAGAGAATATACACAATAAAAACAAGGGACCCTGGGCTTCTATTGGAATATCTTTCCCTAACGGGGGCAGACAGTTAAAAGGAACCGTATCGTGGGCACATCTTGTTGATAATTTTAATTGCCTGTATATCGTGTAAGCTTTTGTTCGATTCCCACTCTCTGTGGAAATGAATATAAAAAACCAATTAACTGGACCACGAATTGAATTAAGGATCTTAATACAAAAAAAGACAATAAAGACAATGAGAATGTACTAATGCTACTGAATTGCACACCTACAAATGGTTCCAGTGGTAAATTTTGTTATGTGTACTTTACCACAATTTAAAAGTCAATTTAAAAAAAAGGTAAGGAAGAGATTTCTGAGTTCAGGTAGGAGTAGGAAGGCAGCAAAAAACCCGAACTCCCCGGCTTCTATAGAACGAGTGACAGCCCCCACCACAGCCCCCCACCCCCACCCCCACCAATCTACGAGAGTTTCTTGAAACCAGGAAGCACAGACAACTGGCAACCCCAGGGATCTGTAGGACCAGGAGCCACTAGGGTGAGGCCGGGCAGCGGGGCTGCTACGAAGGGTCCCGTTGGTCCCCGGGACGCACCGAGCAGGATCTACTCCCGCAGGACACGGCCCGATCCTGCATGGGGACAGCTGGGGACAGAAGTGAGGAGGATCGGGACAGAGGCGGGCGCGGGGGGGGGGGGGGGGGGGGGGGGGGAGGTTCAGCCCAGAGGAAAGCGGAAGCGGCCCGGGCGCGGCGCAGTGCCATCCAGCCGGGCGAGGCGCACGGCGACGCCAGGAGAGGGCGCGCGAGAGCTAGAGCGCCGCCGAGACGGGGGCCCTTCCCGCCCGCAAACGTCCCGGTGCCGAGAGCCGCTGTTGCGCACGCTGGAGTCTTTGCAACACGAACGTGAAACATTCTGCGCGTCCGTGTGCAGTCCGGGCCTCGCGCAGACTCCATTCCTGTCAGGAATTCTTTTTGATGCTCAGTTTGTCGCAAGTTTGGCCCGGGCGACCCTCCTCGAGCTGGCTCCCGTGCCCTTTGCCGTTCCCCACAGTTTCTGACACAACAGAGATGCTCCAGGCTCATCTTGACCCTCTGTGGATAGACAGCACTGGGAAATGCGAATACAATGTATAACCTATACCTGTGGATTTATTTATTTATTTTTTACGTAGGCTCCACACCTAGCGTGCAGCCCAACAGGGGACTTGAACTCACGACCCTGAGATCAAGACCTGAGCTGAGACCAAGAGTCAGGAGCTCAACTGACTGAGCCACCCAGGCGCCCCCATATACCTGTGGGTTTAAAACAAGAGTTCAGATTGGATTTGCCAGGTAGCTCTCTCCTCTCTCTTACCCGGAAGATCAGGATTTGTAAATCGAACTTACTGTCTTTGTCCTAGGATATAAAGCAGCCAGCTTGGACGTAACAGCACTAGCGTGAACAGAGACGCCTGCAGTGGGGAGCGGGGGGCGCGGCCTCTGCCCCAGGGCCTCCCCCTGCGAGAAGGCCCTGGCCCTGAGCGTGCGCGCCGTGCGTTGCGGGCCTCCTCCCACCGGAGGCTCCGGCCCAGCAGATGGCTCCCCCGGGCCTCCCGGGCGCCGACGCTGCCCCAACAAACCCCAGGTGCCTACGAACTTAGAGGCCCTGGCCTAGCCCGGCTGCAAGGCCAAAGCCGAATGCGGGCTCCGCCTGTTTGCCGCGGGGCCAACAGGGACACGGACACTTGCAGAGTAGCCAGAGTTAGAGACGCACCAGTCGCCCTATTAGAGACCTCAGTGTCAACCGTTTAAGGACTTCTTTGTGTTCCTCGGGAGTTCTCTTACACGTGGAACTGATGGAGCTTGCCTCCCGATGCCATACGCTGCTTCCAAGAAGGACTTTCACCATTTTTATTTGGCCAGGCAGACACATACATTCACCATAGGCTGTGATGGAGTTAATATAATGGAGAATATATATATTTTCCAATTTTAATTGTGGTAAAATGCACATAACATAAACTTTACCATTTTAGTCATTTCCAAGTGTACAATTCAGTAGTGTTAAATTTGGGGCAGCCAAGCGTGGGAACTTCTTCATTGTGCACAACTGCAACTCTCTACCCATGAAACACTTCCTCTCCATTCCCCCCTCCCCCAGCCCCTGGCACCCACCTTTCTACTTTCTGTCTCTATGACTTGGACGACTCCAGGGACCTCATATAAGTGGAATCATAGTATTTGTTCTTTTGTGGCTGCCTTTGTAGACTATATCTTTTTGAAGGTTCTTTATACCCAAACATGAAATAGTTTTAAATTACAGCAGAAATTACGTACGGTTTAAAGCTTGGCTCTGAACTAAATTGTAACTATGGACCAGATTGGAAAGAAAACACTTTTTCTCCAAGTAAAAACAGGAAAAATCGATTCAAAAAGACAAGGAAAAAGAAATGAAGAAAGGAAAAATGAAGCAACAGAAACCCAATAGCTTTTTCTGGAGTAAAATTTCATAATATTATAAATGAACAAAACTTGTGTTTCTTCTCATTGGAGGCATGGTGAATTTTAGTCCATTCAAATTTCACATATTTACACCAAAATTTTCTAGCTGTGACTTATGGATTCTGTTTGTTTGTGTGGATACAAAGCCCTCCGGGGATGAGCTGCAAAGGTCTGAGGATTACTGGTGAAGACAATACAAAGGAGGCTTGCGAACCAACAAGGCCGCACAGACCAGGAACAGAAGGACACACCCCTTGTGGCCAGGTGTGTGGTTAGGGCTTTGCTGTCTTCATAGCTGCAGATCTCTTCAGATTTTCTACTTCTTGAGTCCATTTTGTTAAGCGAGGTTTTTCTAGAAGTTGGTCTTTTCATCCAAATTTTCACACCGATTGGGATAAGTTGTTCAGCGTATTCTCTTTGAATAATGTCTGTGGGTCAAGGGGATGGCCCCTGTTTGTTCCTTACATCGGCCGTTTACGCCTGCATGCCTGATGTTCACAGCCTCCCTCCTGCAGCCGAACCCCCTGCCCGTGGCCCCGACTTCTCGGCTGAGGACAACCTCCGTCCCTGTAGTTGCTCGGGCCCCAAACTTTGGAGTCGGCCTTGACTCCTCCCTTTCTCCAACTGCTTCCACCGATGCCACCAGGAAATCCTGCTGGCTCTACCTGCAGAAGCTATCCAGAATCTGACATTCCTCCCCATCCTGCTGGCCTGGCCCTTCCTTGGTGAAGCCATCACCATCTCTCACCTGGACCCCCAGAGTGCTTCTCACCTGATTGCCCCACTTCTGCCTCAGTCGTTTCCCCTCTCAGGACAGCAGTCAGGTTACACTGCGTCACGTTTCCCTGAAAATCATGCAGTGCTCCCCATGTCATTCACCGTGAAAGCTAACATGTTAAAAATGGACTCCAGGACACACATGCTCTGGCTGCCAACCCCTCTCTGACCTTTCTTCTTCCTAGTCTCCACTCACTCACTCCGTTCCTGCCACCCTGATCTCTAGAACAGTAAGGATACTGTTCTTTGAACATTCCAGGCATGCTCCTGCCCCAGGGCCTTTGCACTTACTTGCTGGTTCTCTCCTGGGATGTCTTCCTCAGATCTCTGCATGGCTCCCTCCCTCCTTTCTTTGAGTCTTTGCTCACATAGCCCTTTCTCAGAGAGGCCCATCCTGATGCCCTAGGAAAATGGGCATCCATTCCCTTTCTACCCTGGCACCCCCAACCCCTGCATCCTGTTTTCCTTGTCCTGTTCTCCATCCTACTTATCACAGCTTACTTATGATGTCTGGTGTTCACATTCTCTTCCCCTGCTAGAATGGCAGCTGTAAGACGGCAGGGGTGTCCGTGTGTTTGTCCCCTGGGGTGCTGAGCAGTGCCTGGCCACAACAGGTGCTTGGTGGGTATCTGTGTAATGAACTGTTGACCGAATTCTCTGTACCAAATACTGTGCTAGAACTTTTCAAAAGGATGATCTCCTTCAAGCCTTACAGCAAGTAAATGTTATCCCCTCTTCCTGATAAGGACACATGCTCAGAGATGGTGACTGACTTGCTCAAGGTCACAGAGGGCAGGCATGGCAGCACTCCAGGAGGCCCGCAGCAGATGGAGTGAGATTAAGGGCCTGAGCTGAAGAGCATGGAGATTGGACCAAGAAGGGGACATCGGCCGTAGGGGGAATCGGTCAGCTGGAGGGTGAAGAAAATCTGATTGTTGTTGGGTTCTGAGGTGAGCAGTTCGGGATGCCATGGGACAGTCACAGGAATAGGGAAACTGTCCAACCCTTGCCTTTGGACCTTATACACATGGTGCATGTTTACAGATCTCCAAGGGACTCACAGTGGGAGAACTTTTCCAACCAGAAACCAAAAACGAAAGAGAGTCACATTTGGCCACATAAAAATTAAAATTTGATGTAGGTAAATCGATTCCAAAGTCAAAGGCAGTGGATGATCTTTGAAAACATGCCAAGTGAGAGAAGCCAGACACAAAAGGACAGATATTTAAGGAGTCCACCTCTATGAGGTACGTAGGGTAGGCAAACTCAGAGAGACAGAAAGTAGGACAGTGGGCGCTGGGGGCTGGGGGGGCTGTCAGTGTCTAACAGGGACAGAGTTTCAGTTTGGGACGATGAGAAGACGGAGGGTGGGCATGGCTGCACAGCACTGTGAATGCGCTGTACACTTCCACATGGTGCAGATGGTAAATTTCCCGTGATGTGTATTTCATCACACACACAAAAGTCAAAGACAAATGAGCAAACAGTTCCTTGCCCTGTACCTTTAGCTGTTACTGACAAAGCCAGAGCCAAGCACTGAATCGAGGGTCCTACTCAGCACCCCCACGCTGCATCACTTAGGAGTAGGGGGTTAGAGACAAGGCCGGCATGTCATCTTCCAGCCTGGCCAGGTGGCCCCAGCGGGCAGCGAGGGCGTGGTGACCAGGACAGAGTGGACAGTGTGGCACATTCGCCCCATGGGGGCTGGGGAGGGGAGTGAGCCCAAAGCCCCTCAGCTGTGAAAGGTCTCCTCCCCTTCCTATTTCTCCTGCTGCTCTTCACCCACATTTTGGCCCAGCCACTTGTTCTCCATCTCCCTCTCCAGTGCCCCTCCCCTTTCATCCACCCTTCGCCAGAGCGGGGGACCCAGCGTGGGCCTCGGGGAGCACACGTGGGCACCCAGGTGCTAGGTGACTTTCCAGGGCAGTAATCTGCTTTGGGCTAAAATGAGACTTGATCTTCTGTTAGCCCTAATCATCAATTAGCACCCTCACTCTGCAGAGACGTGACAGTCAGGGCCTCACGGCCATCTCCACCTCCTCCCTTCTCCCTCCGCGGGTCCTCAGGTAGACCCACGACTGAGTTCAGTCATTAGTGTAATGCTAGACAAGGGCCAGCTCCGGGGCTCAAGCTGGAGGCTCCCCCACATGCCCTGCTCCAGCTCTGCCAGACCCCCACCTTCCGAACAACAGGTGGCCCTGGGTGTCCGTGGTAGCCCCATGGGATGGGGGGCAGGCAAGATTGGTCATCTCCCTGCAGAAAGAGGGTGAACTTGGCCTGAGAAGGAGGGGTCAGCCCACCCAAGGCCACGCTGCCGGTCCCTGGCGGTGCTGGGAAGAGGCGATCCCGTGTCCAGTGCTCAGAAGGGGCCAGGTTGGGCAGTCACCTCAGAGGAGGCCCACTTCTAGTTCTGACATTCTCGGATGCTCTGATTCTTTGACCCTGGTGGCGGACAGACAGATAAAGCTCCCTGGGAGCCAGGAGGAGGAAAAGGTATAAACTGGGAAGTCACAACAACCTTGTTACATCAAGCTACTTTGTGAGGCCCGTGCCTCACGGGGCCCCTTGAACCTGCTGTGTTCATGCTAGGAGCCCCTGCTTTCCATTCCTTTGGGTAGGTACCCAGAAGTGGGGCTGCTGGGCCATATGAGGAATTGCCAGACCCCCCACAAGAACCCCTGTTCCCATGAGCAGTCACTCCCCATTGCCCACCCCCACCCCCAGCAACCATTCATCTGTTTTCTGTCTCTGTGGACTTGCCTCTTCTGGACATTTCCTATCAATGGAATCATTCGGTATGTGGGCTTCTGCGTCTGGCCTCTCTCACTCAGCATCATATTCTGCAGGCTTGCTCATGTAGCGGCGGTCAGAACTTCATTCCTTATTTTGGCTTAATAGCATTCAAGTGCATGGATAGGCCACGTTGTGTTTATTCATTCACCCGTCGATTCACTCTTTGACTGTTTTTACATTTTGACCTCCTGTGAATAGTGCTGCTCTGAGTGCAAGCTGGGGACATGTGTCTTCAATTCTCCTGAGTGTAAGTACTGGGGGAACACTCTCTTGCAGTTAGGCAAAACTCAGCTTCCCGGGTACCCCTGGGCAATGAGCCCAGCTTTCCTGGCCGCCAGTGGGCCCTGGCAAGACTGTGATCGGGACTCCTTCCTTCGATTCCACACGGAGCCCCTGGCCTGGCACCTGGCCCCCGGCAGGTACTGACCCGTGCTAGGAGCCATTCTCAGCATGGGCGGCCACACTGGGGCTCCATGGAGCCCCAGCCCCCAGCATGGCAGCCTAGGATTTCCCTCCACCCGCAGCAGCAGCCGTATCACCGGGAGTCTTAGCCTGCAGAGTCATGGCACTGAGAGTGGGAAGGTGACGTCACGTGCCCATGTCTTGGCTTTACCGAGCCTCAGGCCAACCCAAAGGAGGTGTCGAAGGCAGCTGAATTTCAGGACTGTGTAGAGAGGAGCTGGCAGGAACCACGAGAGAGGATGTGCTCCCCTGTAGACGGGGACAGGGGCTGCAGAATTAGGCAATCAGCACGTAATCAGAGCGCTGCCAAGCATGGGGCCTGCAGCCAGACTGCCGTGGGCAAAGAGGGACAGAGGAGGCAGCCCGTCTGGAACACTCTGTTGACAGGTTTGCTTTTGAAGGAGGTGTAGTCAGGAACAGTCCAAGGAAAGGTCATGAACTCAGGGGACGGAGACTTGAGCAGGTGGAATGTGAGTGCCTGTGGGCACCTTCAGGAGCTGCGGGAAGGCTGCTGGGAGGGCCCGGATGAGCACCCTGGTGACCGTAGGAGCTGTAGCTCATGGGGAGCAAGGGGGAGCCGGGAGCGGAAAGCGAGATGCGCAGTGGAGTCTCCCCCCGCCCTGCCCCGCCCCACGCCTGTCTTTCCCTTCTGTGGGGAGGACCCCCACCAGTACAACTTGCATCCATTTGGATCTACCCGTGGGGAGGCTCCACTTCCAGGCCTCAGCCCTGCAAAGCCTCCTGGCCTCCCCGCCCGCCTCCCAGGGCTTTCGGGAGAACTGGGCGGGAAAGGCAGATTTGGGCTTTGGGCTGCTTCCCTAACCCACACCCCAATCTGGAAATCTTGACCCTTGGGTCCAGCTGACCTAAGAGCGAGGTCAGGACAGTAGGGAGGAAAGCGCATGTCAACATGGGGGAGGGCCCACCTTGGCAAGCTGGGGGCTCCGAGTTGGGCTCCCAGAAAATCCTTCTGAGCCGCCCTCACAGGCTCATCTTAGGAGCTAGGAGGCAAGGGGTGGGGGAGGAGGAGGTCTAAGTCCCGGGCCCAATTAAGAGATCAGGTGGGGAAGGGTTCGGGGGCTTTTAAGGTGAGGAAGCCTGGGCTGATCCCTCAGGCTGGTATAAAGCGCCACGACCCCCAGGCAGCCCCAGGGCTGGCAGGCATTGGGGACAGGGCTTTCTGGAGCCATGACCCAGCGGTGGGGCCCCCAAAGTCTTGCGGACGGGCAGCCACAGCCCGGCTATGAGGACAGCACCCAGGCGAGCATCTTCACCTACACCAACAGCAATGCCACCAGAGGTGAGCGAGCAGGCACTGTGAAGGCTGGGTCACACTGGCTGGAGCCGCCCTCCAGGGACACCAGGCCTGAGTGGCCACACGGGGGTAGGGGCCCGCTGGCCACCCAGCCCACTCGGGAGACTTCTCTTCTGCACATCGTGGTCAGCCGATGGTCTTCTCCCTTAGTCTTTATGACGACATGAAATGGGGGGGGGGCTTTCTGAATATAAAAGGACACCATAATATGGAACATGCATTTTCAAACCACATAGGCTTCCCAGACCTTTTGAGAATCCCTGTCCCAGGGACGTTCATTAACTATTTCCTTGTGGCCCCAGGCTGCTAGTGAGCACTCATTACATTCAGTTCTGGTGTATCTACCTGGCTGCACTGCCCTGAGCTTCCCGGGGAAGAAGCCGGGTCTGACTCATTTTTGCATCTCCTGAAGCCAAAAGGAGGCAAACGGCAGGAGCGGGAGGCTGGGCAGCTGGCCCGGAGGAGGGTGAGTGACTTCTTCAACTTTAGGGTCGGAAGAGACGGTAGTGGTCATCTTGTCCAACTGTGCAGCTGGGGCCAGCAGCCTTTGGCTGTGCATTCTTGGGGAGGAGGCTCGCTTGGCTCCCAGGGCAGTTTTTCCTCTGCTGAGGCGGCCTGAGTTATGCCCTGGGGGGGGGGGGCAGTCCAAAAGCTTTGCATGCAAGCCCTGCGAAGAGCTGAGGACACTGGTGACCCCCAGCCCCTGGCCCCCCTTCCCCAGTCCCTCCTCCAAACCAAAGCCCATCTGTTCCTTCAAGAATGTCTCACGTGCCCTGGTTTCCAGAAGCCATACCAGCTCCTTGATGGCCAGGGTTCCCAGGCCAAACTAATTAAGAACCCTGAAGTTTGCTCTGACCTGACTGTCCGTGTCCCAGACTGTCCTCGATGGAGATGCAACAGTGCTCTCCCTGGAGGGCCATAGGACTTCATGGATGCCTGAGATTCCTTTTTGTACTTTTTTTTTTCTTTTTTTTCAAAAATTCAAGTATCTACCGAAGTGGAGGGAAGCATGTAACGAGCCTCTGGGTATCCGTCACTTATTTCATCTATAACTGCCTCCACGCACCCCTCCTGATTTCTGGAAGCAGATCTAAGGCATCACATCATTGCCTCTGTAAATCTTCAGGATGCACCTCAAAGGGGAAGGGACTCTTTAAAAACATAACCATAGTGCCATTGCCACACCCATAAGGTAACATTGCCTTGATATCATCAGATCTCCTAGTCAGAATTGAAAAAAAGGTCATACATTTTTTTCCCTTTGCTTGAATCAGGGCTCCAATAAGGTCCACAGGTTCAGACTGTTCGTTCTCTTTTCATCCTCTTTGAATTTAGAGGTTCCCCCTCTATCTCCTTGTAATTTGTTTGTTGAAGAAAATGAGTCGTTTGTCCCTGGACTCATCCACTTCAGACTTTGCTGATGGTTTCCCATGTGTAGCTTCCCACGCCCCTCCCACCTCGTTTGTCATTATGTTTGTGTAAATTGGTAGTTGATCTGAAGATCTGCTTAGAGGTCAGTTGGATCTGCTGGGTGTTTGGCAAGACCTCTCCATTAAGAGGGTGTCCCTTTTTCTGGGGTGTTGGCAGCTGCTGAAGCTCGATGCCCGGACCCATTAAACCACTGGGGATCGCAAAATGGTGACATTCTGGCTTCCATACCCCATCTTCATCTATTAGCTAGAGTACTTTGATAGAGAGAAACATGGCCTCATCTACTTTTGGGTTCCCCAGGGGCACAGTGTGTATGGGAAAGGCAGGAGAAATGCCTCGTCTTTCCTTTTATTGCTCCCATTCCAAAGTAATGACTTGGTTTCCCAGTGGAGCCAATTGGGTTTGACCTCTGTGTCTCCTTTTCTCCCACTAGGAATCCTGTTCTCAAGGGCTTTGGGTAGAAGAATTAGAATATCATTTAATTACTCATTTGCTTGATCTCAAACACACTCACAATGGTCTCAGAATAAGGACACCAACACTACCATCAACAACATGATTACCCAAAACTTAACAGTTGGACAGGTCTTTTTAGCCTTAGGCCCGAGTAGTCAAGCTAGTGTCTTTTCAAGTCCCTTAGAACAGTCCCTCTCTATGTGATTATGCCTCTGAGTGGATATGCATTTAGTTTCGTTTGTCTTATTTTTGATTTTCCGGGATTGCTTTTTAAAATTTAACGTTGATTTTAAATTATATAATAAAATATTTACAAGATTCCAAATTAAAATCTAGAGAACAAGGTATATTCAAGGAAATCTTGTTTCCTTGCCTGCCCCCACACCCAATTCCCTCCCCGCCGAATATTCTTTAGAACACCTTCGCCTGGGAGTAAACTGTGATACGCATTTCTGTACGAAATTTGTCCTGGAGATTTCAGGAGGGAGGGGCAGGCCGAGACATCTGCTCTGCTTGCACTGCTAGAGGACCCTCCTCTGTGACCTCCCGCCTTCAGAACACTCCTCTCCCCTCCCCCACCATGCACTGCCCTGTCCCTCTTGTCCCTGCCCTGCCCAATCTGGACTCCATGAGCTGTCTGGGAAGGATGCTCTGGCTGCCTCATTTTGAAATTATCCCAAAGCCGGAGTGTTCCAAACACCTCCCAGTTCCAGCCGCTGTTCTCAAACTAATGCGCTGTAGTTTCCGGGGAAGATCTGTTGGCAATTTGGGGGCGGGGAGTCTCTGTTCTCCAGTCTATCAGCAGCTCCATTGTTTCCCTCTGCTTCCTTCTGCATAGAAACCAGTACCATGCAGGCCTTCAGTACTCAGAGGTCTGGTCCCAGGGAGCCCGTGCCTAGCATGGTTGCAGATATCGTGGATGGGTTTCCAGGAGCTCCCTGTGAAAGGGGCAAATGAGGCTCGTGCACAGAGTACTGGAACATCGTGGGTGCTGTGGGGGCCAGTTGTGCTGGGGGGGCAAGATCTACCCCATCCCTTCTAGCCAGGGGACCCAAGAAAGCCCTACTTCTCTAAAACTAGTTTGAGTTGGGGTTTTGAAACACACAACCGAAGTGCCCTGGTAAATCTGGGGACTCTGCGTGGATGCTTTCCTAGGTGCTGTACAGCTTTGTTACATGGCTTACAACCCCTTCAAGTATTCTGCCAAAGATGATGGTGGTGAAAAAGGTCCTTCCAAGACAGAGACATGCGGAGCTACTGTGTTGTAATAAACAGGAATTAGCTCTCCTTTTCGTTCTGTGTGCATTTCCTAGGGCTGCCGTGACAAAGCCCCACACACCATGTGGCTCAAACAACAGGAGAAATTCCTTCCATCACAGACCAGGACAGAAGCCCAAGGTCCAGGTGTGGGCAGGGTTGGCTCCTCCTGGCGACTCTGAGGGACAATCTGCTCCAGGTCTCTCTTCTAGTTTCTGGTGGTGACTGGCCATGTGTGGTGTTCCTTGGCTTGTGGAAGCATCACCCGGATCTCCGCCTTCCTCCTCACATGGCCTTCTCCCTGTGTGCCTGTCTCTGTGTCCAAATGACCCCCTTTTATAGGGACACAGTCCTATTGGATGAGGGCCCACCCTAATGACCTCATTATAACTTGATTACCTCTAGGCAGACCCTGTCTCCAGATAAGGTTCCATTCACAGGTACTGGGGGTTAGGACTCCAACATCTCTTTAGAGTTGCGTGGAGATGGTAGTCCCGAGGGGCTGAGTTGACGCTCAGCTGAGGAATCTGGAAAGCCTTCCAGAGGACAAGGGCATCCGAGCTGGGCTTTATGGTACAAAAGAGAAGTGGACCCAGGTGCAGGGGAGAATGTGAGCAAAGATCCAACAACAGAGAGACATGGAGCCCTCACGGGAAGCAGCACAGTGGGTGCAGGGTTAGAGGGAACAGAAGCCTGCCAATGGCACCCCAGAGGGCTGACCCACATACTGGGGGTGGCAAATCAGATGGGGGAGTGATGCCTGGCATAGATGATGAGGAGTTCTACTTTGTTAAGGTCAAGGTGTCCAGCAGGCCATGGCCCCTGGCCTGAGGGACGGATGGAAGGAAGGTTGTTTGCAGATAGGCAAAGCTAAAGGGAAAAGGCTGACTGCAGAGGCAAAGGTAGCGGGCAGGAGGGCAGGACGATTGGCGGAAGGCTCTGACAAGGCAGGGAGGGGTGGGCTGGGCATAGCCGTGCAGTTGGGTAACACTGATGCCCAGCTCCTCCCCCACTCTGTACCTCCTGATCCTAGGTCCCTTCGAAGGTCCCAATTACCACATCGCTCCCAGATGGGTGTACCACCTCACCAGCATCTGGATGATCTTTGTGGTCATTGCATCTGTTTTCACTAATGGGCTTGTGCTGGCCGCCACCATGAGGTTCAAGAAGTTGCGTCACCCCCTGAACTGGATCCTGGTGAACTTGGCAGTTGCTGACCTGGCAGAGACCATCATTGCCAGCACCATCAGCATTGTGAACCAGATCCACGGCTACTTTGTGCTGGGCCACCCTCTGTGTGTCGTGGAGGGCTACACTGTCTCCTTGTGTGGTAAGCCAGCCCGGCGCCCAGGCTCGGGGAAGACCCAGCCCGCTGGGTGTGAAGGACACACTCACAGAGCAACCCCCCAGGTGTGCCCACGGTACACATTTGAAGGGAGACAGACCTGCAGGGGAAACAAGGCTGGGGTCATCATGGGGTGGGGGAGTGGTTGTAGTCCAACAAGTAGGTGTACTGAGTGCCTGCCCTGAGACAGGGCAGATATAGTACCAGGTAATCCCAGAACCATGTGGGAGGGAAGGGCTCTGGTCACCCCAAACAGAATTTCCATTCCAATCAGGGATGTGTGCCCCTTCAGCTCATCTGTGTTGGATTTCTCCAGGGAAAGAAGCACTTCCCATGAGAGCTTTTGGGATATTGAAACTAGATCCCAGATCCCTTTCCCCATGCCCATCACTAATATCTCTGTGGGCCTTGGCTCTATTCAGGCCAACACTGGCAGAGAAGAACCCATGTGCTGGGCACCAGAAGTACAGGATCCCTGCCCGGAGGTAGTCCCAAGTCCCCTGGCAAGAGGGGTCCCTATCCCAAATGGTGACCACATGGCACCATCAGTTCTCTCAGAGCACCTGGAGGAGACAATGGAGGACCTGAATCTTGAGCTGGGGCGAGGCAGTCAGGGAGAGCCGGGTGTGGTTGGCGCTTGACAGAGTGAGGCTGAGTGAGCAGGAGTGGCGAGGAGGCTGGAGCAAGAGCTGGGTCTGTCACACAGGGGGCTCCAGGTGAGGGGGGAGGGTTGCCATGAGGCCAGGTTCCTTTCTCTGGGGCCCACAAGGAAGGGGAGGACAGGCTGAGGGTTGCAGCTTGGTGTCCGTCCAAGAAGACAAGGAGCCCAGGGCCATGGCGCTCCGCACACGCAGCCTGGGTCTCTAGGCCCTCGGCTGTCACACCCGCAGAGGCTCGCAGCTGCTCTTCCGTTTGAAAAGTTTCCCAGAACGATCTGGTCACCATTCCTGGGCCCTTAGTTCCCACATCTAACTTGGGTTTGTCTAATTGCTACCTAAACTAATCTCCAATCCACATTCTGAGGAGGTGGACATTAGGAAGAGAAAAAAAAAAGACACTAGTGCTGTGAGGGCCTGGTGAAGGAAGGGGGACCCTGGCCCCAGATTTGAATTACTAGTGCTGTGAATAACACTGAATTTCTTTACCACACCACTCCTCCATTTTCTCATCTGTAAAATGGGGGCAGGACTTGGGGGCAAGATTTAAATGAACGTATTGGCCTCTCTCATAACCCTATGAGGTAGGTGCCAACATGAAGCCCACAGGACAGGAGCGGACACTGTCCCCCCGTATCTAACTGCCTCTCATTTTACAGATGATGGTCCAGCACTCTCCCAAAGGTACAGAGTAGGAGTGACCAGGGAAGGTTGGGCAGAGAAAATCTATCCCCCAAGTCCAAGTGCTCTGTGTACCTTCATGTCCACTCAAATCTGTCTCTGGTTCTGTCAGGATTCCCCACTCGCCTCTGCATCTGCTTGAGGTCTGTTTTCAAGTCAACAGAGATGACACTGAAATATAGTAATCAAAGTATTAAATATTAATTAGTGGCATAGTCCTTCGTTAAAATTATTAGTAAATGTATTATTTGGAAGTATTAATGATACCGTTCTTTATTAAAGTATCAGATAACTGGATCTGGCCGACAGCCACTGAAATTTCAAAATGGTAAGGAATACAGTGATATTGGGAAATGTCTGCCACCTCTGGAAAGTGACCAAGTCCCAGGCACTGCTAATGCCACCGTGCTAATAACGGAAGGAAATGCCCAGTGTCCATTAGAGGTTACTGGAAACAAAGCTGTCTTTTTCCTGCCCCAGTTCATGGAGCCCTGAATTCTGCCCACAGACCTCCAGTGTGTAAGCAGGACAGGAAGACATCGTCTCCACCTGCCAGATGGTGGGCGGTGGTGGGAAATCTGGAAACTTAAACAAGTGTGCATACTGGCAGAAGGGGGCACAGGTCACAAGACGCAGGTCCTGTTTCCTTGCCCTTGGCTGGGACCACAGCACCTCAGTGTGGTCATGTGGGTGTGGGCATGGCCATTGGGAGGCGTGTCGGCATTCGAAGAAAGGCTGGTGGCCAACTGAAAGAGAGCTAGGAATCAGGCCCAAGAGGAAAGAATGGGGAAAAGAGGGTGTTCGAGGAATTGACCAAGAGACCCACTGCCCCCTGGACCTGAATACACTTTTGGGGAGAATTAGGTGTTTCAGGTAGGTGGGGAGGAACCTCTTGATCTTGAAAACTGTCGGCTGGTCTGGATGGAAGGAGTGACATTGGAGGCTCAAAGCCCTCATCTGCCTGCTCTCCCCTGCAGGGATCACGGGTCTCTGGTCCCTGGCCATCATTTCCTGGGAGAGGTGGATGGTAGTCTGCAAGCCTTTTGGCAACGTGAGATTTGATGCAAAACTAGCCATCGTGGGCATTGCCTTTTCCTGGGTCTGGTCTGCTCTGTGGACAGCCCCCCCCATCTTTGGCTGGAGCAGGTAAGGATGCCAGCATGCAGGAAGGCAGGTCATTTAGGGCAGAGGGTGAAGGCTGGTGGGGAGGGTCAGACTCCCGATTCCATTTGTGACCTTGGGGCAAATTGCTTCCTGTTTCTGGGCCTCTGTGACCCCATGAGTAAAGTGAATATGGACCCAACTCTCCCTGTGACCCCTTTGAGGGTGCAGTGTCTACGAATGTATAAATCTGCCTGGCTGCAACATGGAAATGGGCCCCTGTCGTCTCTGAGCCTCTGGAACGGTCTGTTTCCCCTAAGCGTGAGCTGCTCGTGGGAGCCCACAGAGAAAGGTGACAAGCTCAAGCCTTGGGAATAGCTGTAAGTGAAAGCAGGGCCCTCTAAGCCACTCTGTCCCAGGCCTCTTTCTAGCACATTCTGAGGGGCCTCCCTTTCAGAGGCTGCTTGGGTTGTATGTACAGCAGGGCCTATAATAGGTCATTTGTGTCTTGGCCAGGCCGCTTCTTTGGGGGCTCAGGTGTTATGTGTATTTTACCACAATAAAAAAAAAGAAGGGGCTATGAGACCTAAAAATGGACAAAGGTTTACCAAAATTCTACCCAAGGGTTTCCTTTGGGGGCGATGAAGGTATTGGGGAAGTAGATAGAGGTGGTTGCACAACATTGTGAACGTACTAAATGCCACTGAATTGTTCACTTCAAAAATGGTTAATTCATGTAATGTGAATTTCATTGTGATTTTAAAAACCAAACAATCCTGGGGTGCCTGGGTGGCTCAGTCCATTGAGTGGCCGACTCTTGATTTCAGGTCAGGTCGTGGTCTCGGGGTCCTGGGATGGAGCCCCATGTTGAGCTTCGTGCTCAGCGGGGAGTCTGCTTGAGCATTCTCTCTCTCCCTTTCCCTCTGCCCCTCCCCCTTCTCTAAAATAAATGGATAGAGTTTAAAAAAAAAAAAAAAAACCCAACAATCCTCCAGCCCAGGTCATTGGTGTGCCTGGCCTGAGGGGTCCTGTGTTGCCATGCCTACATCAGGACAGGCTGCCAGCCCTTCTCTGCAGGTACTGGCCCCATGGCCTGAAGACATCGTGTGGCCCGGACGTGTTCAGTGGCAGCTCGTACCCTGGGGTGCAGTCTTACATGATCGTCCTCATGACCACGTGCTGCATCATCCCACTCGGTGTCATCATACTCTGCTACCTCCAAGTGTGGCTGGCCATCCGAGCAGTAAGCCCCCAAACCCTCCTGGCTTCACCCTTGCCTGGCAGGATCATGAGGGCCAGGGACGTCGAGGCTGGCACAAAGGATCACCCAGTCCTCTCTCCTGCCCTCAAACCACACATGAGTCCTGCAATTCCTTTGGAACTGCCACTACAGCCCTGGCTCCCTTGTCCTTGCCCCTACAAGATGGGAAGGGACTGTCCCCCGCCCTTCATGTGGGGCCCAATAAGGGAGCAGAGCTGCATTTCTTCCCTGACCCAGGACAGTTCTCCCCTGGGTGGAAAGACAGCCAGACCCGCAAGTGAAACCTGCGCATCAAAAGGTGGTTTTGAGAGACTGCCACCAGAGTGACCCTGTCCCCTTCACGGGGCTGTTGGGGCAGGCCAAGGAGTGGATTTGCATGTGCCATCTGTCCCCAAGACCCGCTCTCCACTCTCCTCACTGGGAAGTTGATCCTGTCTGCAGCCACCCCCTACCCCCTATGTAGGCAATCAGAGTGAGGCAGAAGAGGAAGAACACCGTACATAAGTTGTCCCCTTGTCAGCCAACTCACCTACAATTAGTTTGATCGGGATGCGCCATCTGTTCCTGTTGAGATCCTGCTTGGCACAGTTGGTAGAAGGCCCTTTGGGGTGGTGCCTTTCTGATATGAAGCTGCCTGTAACCACAATCAGATCAACAAGTGCTCATAAGCTCTTTCTAGAGTGAAGGCCACAAACTCCCTGCCTGCAGCCTGTGATGTGCCCCCTGCCCCACTTCCTCCCCCAACCCCATTGGCGGTCAAGGATCGGAAGCAACCTAGCTGGCTCCCGCAGGTTTCCAACCATTGCTTGAGCCATGTCAGCTCTGGGCTAACAGCAAGCAGTGGCCAGCCTCTGGGTCTCCTCCTGCTCAGCCCCTCAGACCTGAGCACTGGAGGGGACACACTGATAAGGGACCAGGTGGTGCTAGGGATGGCCTCCTTAGCTCCTTCCCAAACTCCTTATATGGGGCTTAGCCAAGCTAAGCCAAGAGCTTGGAAGGCCCTGGCTCAAGGCCGTCTTCTCTAGGGCCAGCTGTGGGCCACCTCAAAACCTACACAAGCTCCCTCAGGGCCAGCCCAGTGCAGCCTAAGCCAGGCTGCCGACTCACGTGGGTGGGAGCTGGCCGCTGACTGGCCCGGGTGGGCCCATCTCCTTCTCGCCATGACTCCCCATCGCCGGGCCACCTGTCTCTTGCCTTCTCCCTGACTCACTGCCCAAGCGATAGCAACAGAGTCCCCTGGGATAAAGAGCCCAGAGGGACCCGCCCACTCACTGTCCCCGGGCATGAATCTCTGTCTCCCCCAGGTGGCAAAGCAGCAGAAAGAATCTGAGTCCACCCAGAAGGCAGAGAAGGAGGTGACACGCATGGTGGTAGTCATGGTCTTCGCGTTCTGCGTCTGCTGGGGCCCCTACACCTTCTTTGCATGCTTCGCCGCTGCCCACCCTGGCTACGCCTTCCACCCTCTGGTGGCCGCTCTGCCAGCCTACTTTGCCAAAAGTGCCACTATCTACAACCCCATTATCTATGTCTTTATGAACCGGCAGGTAAGTCACATCGTTGGCAGGACAAACTAGAAAAAGACTGCAGAAGAGCCCAGTGATGGCTCCCACCTGAAATCATGTCCAGGGGAACCTGTTAATGACCTCCAGGACAACGACCAGGGAAGGCTCAGCACATGAAAGCTCAGCGAGCCCTCCCTCTGGATCCTTTCAGAGCCTTGACCTGAGGGTGGGCAGCTCCACAGTGCATCCCGTATGTTGCTACTCTTCCGTTCTGTTGGCCTCAGGGCTACCCTGGAGCTCGAACACCCAGGGGATGCCTGAACATGTCTACATTTACCCTACCTGTGCCCATTTTGCTTTTATAGGCACAACTCTCCTCTTAATTTTCATCTATCCATCTTTAAACCCTTTAAGAGGCCTTTCTTGGCTACACTGATATGTGGCTTTTGTGACTTTATGGGTTAGTTCAGGGGAACATGCTGTGGTCTTGCCCAAGGCCTTGCCACATGGTAGCCGTCATGGGCTGGCATATCAAACCTCAGCAGCAAATCGCCCAGGACTCCTAGACCTCTCGGAAGGTTACAGGTGACCACTGAGGTTCATCATCTTCCAAGCATAATTTGCCTTATTCTTCCTTGAATCCATCAAATCTACTTCATTAAGGCACAGCTGTGGATGTGTGAATTAATGGTGACCAGAAAGGTCCATGGGCCAGAAATACCACCTTCGCAGGGGCCTTGCATTGGCCTAGCATTGCACCAGACCCAGTCCCCATTCCTTCCAACTAGCTCTTCTCTGCTCCTCCATTTAACAGTTGCCCCATGGCTCACTCCCTCTGGCCTCGCCCTGACTCTCTGTAGAGTTCATTAAGCACACACTCTTTGGATAATGTTCAGGTATTTAGTAGGACCAGTACTGCAGTTGATTCCCCAGGACTCCATTGTTGGCACCTCAATACCTTGAGCGTAGTTCTATCCCTGGCTCCTATTTCCTGGCTTTCACATGGGTCTCTTGTTAGATCTGGTTCTTGTTTATGGAACCCTAAGCTATCTTGCCTTGTACTGTGTTTACTTGAGTCTTTCCATCCTCCCCTTCCAGAACTCCTTCTCCTAGATAAGACATCTGTACTTCTGGACCCCTCCAGGCTTTCAAACTTTGCTTTCACCCTTTCCACATTGTCATCCCTTCCTGCTGCATTCTGAGAGAATTTTCTGTAATGGAGCTCCATGAGGACAGAGAATGTTACTCTTTTTCTCCACTGCTGATCCCTCTGGGACACAGTCTGGCGCAGAGTGGGTGCTCAGTAGATAGATGTCAAATGAATTCCTCAGTTAAGTCAATTCTGCTATTTGGCCCATTTCTTGTGTTATTGATTTCAATAATTATGTGTTTTATTTGTGAGAGTTTTGATGTTGGAGGGAGCTGGAGGTAGTCAAGAATATACAGGAGATGCCTCTGGTCTGCATTCTTAAGACATTGTGGTTAGCTCAGTGATGATATGAGACATAATTTGAGAAATGAATACATTCTAGATCTCTTTAGGGCTAAGCAGCAAAGACTGGAGCCCTCTTGGTGCTGGAAGATTCTCTTGGTTAAAGACATGAGGTAGTGGCTAGACTGTTATCTACCTAGTCCTTGTGGAATAGAAACAAGATGACGATCACATTCTTTTTCACTAAAATGCCTCTGAGTCTCTTCCCAGACATTCTGGGGATGGGTCACCTTATGCATGGGCCCCTTAGCTGGCATCATCTTTGGTTACTGTACAAGTTTCCCGAGACTACCATAACAAAGTACCACAAACTGGGGGGCTTAAACCAACAGAAATCTATTCTCACCCAGTTTTGGAGGCCAGAAGTCCAAGATCAAGGTGTGGGCAATGTTGGTTTCTTCTGAGGGCTCTGAGGGTGAATCTGTTCCCTGCCTCTCTCCTGGCTTCTGGTGGTAGCCAGTAATCCTTGGTATTCTTTGGCTTGTAGACAAGTCACCCTGATATCTGCCTTCACCTCCATGTGACCTTCTCTTTGAGTCTGTGTCCAAATTCCCTTCTTATAATGATGCCAGTCACTGGATTGGGGCCCACTCTATTCTAGCATGACCTCATGGAAATGTACATCTTAATCACATCCACAAAGACTCTATTTCCAAATAAGATCACATTCACAGGCTCTAGGGGTTAGGACTCAAACATAGCTTTGGTTGGGGGGGGCAGTGTCATAATTTGACCCACAATAGTCACCATCAGATTCTAAATTAGATTACTTAGATGAATGGTCAGGAACAGACTATCCCCACGTGCAAGTAATAACCTCAGGCTTCCTCTATTCTCCGTATAGGATTCTGAATAGTAGCAGAGAAGGGGTTAAGTCATTCATTAAGTCATTAATGAATACGTTCCTCAGAATTCCCCAAGAATGACCTTTAGCAGAGTACATTCGTCCTTTCTGCTCTGTTGAGTAACACTTTCTGTCCTGCCAGTTTCGAAACTGCATCTTACAGCTTTTTGGGAAGAAGGTGGACGATAGCTCTGAACTCTCCAGCGCCTCCAAAACAGAGGCCTCATCTGTGTCTTCAGTGTCACCTGCATGAGTCTCTCCCAGCCATGACAACAAAAAGGTCTGCTTCCCACCAGAAAACAAAACCCCTGTCCCCACACCAGCACTTTGGCCACCCCCCCCCACTGCCTCTTCTTCTCCATCCCTGTGAAAGAAATGTAGTTTCTCTTTGCCAAAAACAACAAAGTCATAGGAGCTACCACTGCAGCCTGGGGACCCCTGAGCCTCTGAGGGTCTGGTCACTGGGTCACAAGAGGGCATGAGGGGGACAGAACTGCAGAGCCCAAGTTCCCAGATCAGCTTCAGACACTTTAATATTTTCCAAGCTTTGTGTCTGCAGATGGTATGGAAGGATCATGAGGAAGAGAAGTGCAAGGCGGACTGGTGGTGATGGAATCAGAAAGGGAGAGCTGAGAAGTCACTATCTAGGTAGGGCTGGCTGGATGCCCTTGACACCCAGGAAGCAGCATGAGCTAGCAAACCCAGGCCCTTTAAGTCCCATCTGATAGAGGCTTGGAGTCCTTGGAATACAGTCTCCATCTGGACGGGACCCAGGCCTGCCAGTCTGTGGCAGGGATGGCATGCCGCTTCTGCCAGGCCAGGGCCCCAAGGCCAATCAGCATGAGTGTGGTGCATGCGCGCAGGCGGGAATTCACCAGTGGCAAGGGGCAGGTGCACACGGTGGAGATGAAGCCCAAGAAGATGGTGGCCAGCGTGAGGAGCAGGCTCACGAATCGGAACATAAACTTCTGTGGACGGATCCTGAAGTTCTCCATCCTCTCCAGTTGTGTCACTTGCTGTAGAGTTTCAAGCTTAGATATACGGTTCTTGAAAGTCTCCATGACCTCCTGCACATGACAAGAACACACACCCTCATGAAGTGCAGTCACTTACCTGAGTTCCTATGAGGTACCCAGCAAATGTTGGTGAGCTGAAGATTTAGGAGGGAAGGCAAGAAACTAGAGCACTTACATGCTAAGGGCCCTGTCCTGTCTCAGTAACATCCAGTGTGGCCTAAGACTGAGAACCTGGCTATGCGAGAGCTCACCAAGGACAGGAGTAGGGTCTAAGGGTGTGGAAGAGAGTGAGGCTAACCATTACAGGTGAGGGAAACCCTTCAGCTGTGCTTGCTAACCGAGGGTCAAAAGCAGGGCCTTGCAGAGGGAGCTCCCCGCACCATCAGAAGCTGCTGGTGACTCATAAGCAGCCCCTCAGGTGGCTCTGAAGCACTCCCAAGTATGAGAATCGCAGAGCCCAAATTCCCAGGTCAGCTCAGCTGGATCAGGGCAGGGGGTGGGGCGGGAGTGCAGCATGAACAGAGAAATAGATGCTGCTCGCTCTAAAGCAAATGTGTGAGTTGCGACTGAACCCTCTTTCCTTAGTTTGCAGGGGTATCAGAATGCACCTGCTCATCCTTTGCTTCTCTCATCCCTATATCCTTCTCACTGGTCATTTCTTTAAAAGCTACCGCCCGCCCCCCCCCCCCCATGAGGTTCTCACCCATATCTCCTTGGCTCTCTCATAGGACAGATAGGCCATTTTCTCCTCCGTGCATGCCAGAGTCAGTTTGAGGTGGTAAATCTCATCCAGGTGCCCCTGCAGGTGCTCATTCACCTGTTCTTCCATCAGCGCTTGTCTTGGAAGCAAAAGAGAAAGTAATCCTCCCCTGAGTCCCCTGCCCAGAGGTTGTGCTGGTGGTGAGCAGCCCTATGTCAAGACTATAGTTGGGTTCAGATTGCTCCTTCCTCCCCTCTCCTCCTCCAGGTCGGCCTCAGATGCACAGCAGCCACACACACACTGATACACAGGTGTATTTCATAGACAGTTACTCTTTCATGACAGCTTTATAAAACTAGCCATAGACTAAAAGTTGTAGAAAGAAAACTCTGAATTGTCCATGCCTGCTATTAAATTCCATATAAATTCCCAGCACCAGTGTTTGGCAAGCAGTAGTTATTCCATAAAAGTCCATTGATTATAGGGATGGAGCAGTCACAAAAGACCACATATTGTATGATTCCATTTATATGAAATGTCCAGGGGCACCTGGGTGGCTCAGTCAGTTAAGCGTCTGCCTTTGGTTCAGGTCATGATCCCGGCGTCCTGAGATGGAACCCTGAGTTGGGCTCCCTGCTCGATGGGGCATCTGCTTCTCCCTCTCCCTCTGCCCCTGTCCCTGCTCGTGCTCTCTCTCTCTCATAAATAAATAAATAAATAAATAAATATTAAAAAAAGAGAAATGTCCAGAATAGGCAAATCCATAGAGGCAGAAACAGATGAGTGGTTCCTGGCGCCTGGGTGTGGGGAGTGGGTGGGGAGTGACTGCTCATGAGACAGTGTTTCTTTTTGGAGTGATGACAATGTTCTGGAATGAGACAGTGGTGATGGTTGTACAACTATGTGAATATACTAAAAACCACTGATTGTAAATGGGTGAATTTTATGGGATGGGAATTCTATCTCAATAAAGTTGTTATTAAAACAAAAACAGGGATCCCTGGGTAGCTCATTCGGTTAAGCATCTGCCTTCCACTCAGGTCATGATCCTAGAATCCTGGGATTGAGTCCCACATTGGGCTCCCCTCATTGGGCTCCTTGCTCAGCGGGGAGCCTGCTTCTCCCTCTGCCTGCTGCTCCCCCTGCCTGTGCTCTCTCTCTCTCTCTGACAAATAAATAAAATCTTAAAAACAAAACAAAACAAAAAATGAATTGTGGCAATGGTTGTATACTTAGTAAATTTACTAATGATCATTGAAACACAGAGTTAAAATGGTGCATTTTATGGCATGTAACTTATATCTCAGTAAACCTCTTAAAAACACAAACAAAACGTCACTAACCCGTATGTATTTAACCAGCTATGTGTATAAGTTATAAAGCATAAAAACATGCATGGAAAAGATAAGGGCCCAATGAGGTTAGTGAGGTAGGTGGAAGGAGGGTGGGGTTGGGAAGGGATGATGTGAGAGCTTCAAGTGAACCTTCTAAAGTTTTACTTGTTAATAAAATAATATGTGAAACAAATATGGTAAATGTGAAGATTTGAAAAACCTGTGGGTGGGTACACGGTCTTGATCATGTTATCCTCTACATTTCCCCCTGGGTTTGGAATATTTCATAATTTAAAAAAACTTTGAGGTTCTTCATTTGAGCACCAGGAAGGACAGGCCGGAGGCCAGAGGCCATGTGGCTTTTAGCGTCGTCATTTAGAGAAGAGCCAAGGAAGGCTTGTCCCATGGGTGCGGGGTGGGTGGTGACGCTGCAGAAGTGGAAAGGTACTGGAGAGCCCTGGAGACACAGAATGGCTGAAGCCTGGTACCCTGTGGAAAACAGGGTAATGGAGGGTGCGGCCGATCAGATCACGGGGTTCTGGCATGCACAGAACATAACCAGGGGTGCTGTCACACAGACAGGGAATATGCGGCAAGGAGGTCAGTTTGGTCCTGCTTCAGGGACTTGACTGACACCCACATAGAGTTGTCCCCCAGGCAGTTAATGAGCTTAAACAATCATTTGTTGAAAACCAATTTGTCAAGAGCTGGTTCATGACAGTGTTTCAAAGAACAGTCCATTAGTCCCTGCCCTACTCCTCGTAGAGAAGAGAGTGGACTGACAATGCCCACAGAGAGGGGGAGGCAGCACGGTCTCCACTTGAAAGGACATTCCCCATGCCTGTCTTTCCATTTACATGAAGGATTCAGACAGAACGTTCAAGATATTGGCTATGCTCAAGTACATATTCACGAATATACTCTTCACGGTTATGAAGTCAATGAATAGATTCTTCATTAATATATTTATAAGAATTTACAAATGTATTCTTAAATGCATTCTAGAATAGATTATCAAATAAGAAAATGTTAAGTCATAAGGATATTCTCGGAGTCTCCCCTCGTCTCTGGCCCCCAACCTCTGTGCCCTGCAGTACAGCTGACTCTCCTCCCTGTCCCTCCCTGAGTCAAGGACCCCTCTCTGTCCCACTCCTACAGCTGCAGAGGCAAGTGGACCACTCTAGAAAATGCCCTTACAGGGGCACCTGGGTGGCACAGTCGGTTGAGCGTTCAGCTCTTGGTTTCAGCTCAGGTCCTGATCTCAGAGTTGTGAGATCAAGCCCCACAAAGCCCCACAAAGCCCCCAAAAGCCCCACAGGCTCTGTGCTTAGGGCAGAGTCTGCTAAAGTTTCTCTCTCCCTTTTCCTCTGCCCCTCTCCCTCTGCCCCTCCCCTCCACATTCTCACTCTCTCTCTAAAATAAATAAATAAATCTTTTTTTAAAAGAGAGAGAAAACACTCTTACAAAGACAAAATGATGACCAGCCAACCAAAATGCCCCCGAAATCTTCCAAAGCTGTGAAAGCTGCCCTTGCCAATATAAATTGTCCTAAACTTTGTTGTTGTTGAAGAAGAGTATATTCTTGATCATACCTGAAGATTGGTTTTCAGCAAACTGAGCTAGAAACTAGTGGCTTGCAACTTGAAAGGTCTGAGATGGAGAAACAGATGTAGGAGGGATCAAGCTCTATGGGTAGGGTGGGGTAATGCGGCAGGGACAGAGTTGATCCTCCAGAGCAAATGTGAAATCACACACATCCTTATAGGAGGGAAGCAGAGGGAGCTTTTACACACAGAGGAGAGGCCCATATGAAGACAGAGCAGAGAGAGATGTGAAGATACTGCCCTTGAAGATTGGAGTGATGTGGCCACAAGCTAAGGAGCCCGGCAGCCACCAGAAGCTGGTGTGCAAGAATGTTCATAGTAGGGCGCCTGGGTGGCTCAGTCGTTAAGCGTCTGCCTTCGGCTCAGGTCATGATTCCAGGGTCCTGGGATCGAGCCCCGCATCGGGTTCCCTGCTCCACGGGAGGCCTGCTTCTCCCTCTCCCACTCCCCCTGCTTGTGTTCCCCCTCTCGCTGTCTCTCTGTCAGATAAATAAATTAAATTTTTTAAAAAAAAAGAATGTTCATAGCAGCTTTGTTCATAACAGGCGCCCCAAGAGTCCCAACATTTTAGATTTAGTTGTCATGTCCTACAAAAATCACATCCAAGGGGCGCCTGGGTGGCTCAGTCGTTAAGCAGCTGCCATCGGCTCAGGTCACGATCCCAGGGTCCTGGGATCGAGCCCCGCATCAGGCTCCCTGCTCGGCGGAAAGCCTGCTTCTCCCTCTCCCACTGCCCCTGCTTGTGTTCCCTCTCTTGCTGTGTCTCTCTCTGTCAAATAAATTAATAAAATCTTTTTTAAAAAATCACATCTAAAAGAGACCTATAATTCTGATTCATTATCTTATTTGATAGTGGGTTGCCCCGTAATATTTGTTTAAAGATTTATTTATTATTTGAGAGAGAGAGAGAGAGAGAGACAGCCTGAGCAGGATGGGCAGAAGGAGAGGGAGAGAAACTTGACGCAGGGCTCCATCCCACGACCCTGAGATCATGACCTGAGCCGAAACCGAGAGTTGGATGCTTAACCGATGGCGCTACCCACCCAAGCACACCCCCCCGTAATATTTTTAATTGTCCTTTATGGATTTTTCAAGCAGTGTAAATGCAGGTAACATTTCCCTGTGAAAATAGAAGAGGACTGATTCCCAAGTGCCTTCCCACCCCCTCCCACCATACACAGAGGTACTAAGGGACCACAAAGTCCTTACTTTACTGAGAATCTTGGTTCCTAAGTGAATCTCTCCTTCCACGGCCATGCTGTTGGGAGGATTAGAGCTAATGCAGTACCTGATGCAACAGACTGTGGGCATTGGGGGGGGGGGGACTATGGCACCACTGAAGGCCGGCAGGACCCTACGAAAGGTCGAAACAGGAATGGTGAGGGTCCTTTGACAGACTGAGTATGCCTTTTTCCCCCTATTTGTGGGCCCTAGTCTTGTCTTAGATGAAAATGCAATTGACCCACCATACAGTGGGGAGAAAGCATTCCCCAGACAAACATTTTCAGAATAAAAATCGCATACAGGACCTTTGGCCCCAACTCAACTATGAGCACAGGTGAAGGGACAATGGCCAGTGAGATATCCTGCTTCCCACACTATGCTATTCTAGCAGATGCAGGACCCCTCCCTGACTGATGAGGGGCATCTGCTGGGCTCACCACCACCGCAACTGCCTCTCACCACCCCAGTCAGAGCCCATGGCTTCTGGGACCACCTGGCAGGGCCCTGAGCTGGGGCCTCATTTGCCAGCAGAGGATCCAGGCAGGTGTGCAACAGCAAGCAGGGGATAAGCCCTCTCCACTGTGGGGCCCAGTTGCCCAGAGAAACACTGACCAGCTTCTCCCCCCTCTCCCTCCCCCTGACCCTCCAAGTCCATGTCCTCGCTCCCCTTCACTTTCCTGAAGACAGTCCTGGGGGCTGCTGTCCCCAGAGCCAAGGCCGCAGAAGGGGCTCCAGCTCACCTGCATTTCTCTTCCCGAAGGGACTCCAGTAACACCTGCAGGTCCGTCAGATGCTTCTCCTTTAGGCTTTCATAGGACACCTGGAGGCTGAGGTGGAGTTCCCTGACTTCTTTCAGGTCTTCCTTCATCTTCTGCAACGGCAGGTTTCGCTGCTGGGCCACGCACTTTGTCTCTGAGGGCTTCCCTTGCTGTGAGGCTGCGAAGTGACTCTCCAGGGGCAAGTGTCTTCCAATGTCAGGCAGGCTGGTGGACAGGCTGTCTTCCCCACCTGGGTTGGGAGGCTCTGCGGACGGCGCCTTCTGGCTGGGCTGCTTGCACTCGTCCAGGCTGCTTTCTGCCTTCGGCACTAAGCCCTTGGGCCTGCGGCCTTCCTCCAGCTCCTGCAGCTGCTGGTGACAATGACGGAGCCTTCGCTCAATCTGGTCAATGGTGGCAGAGGCACGCTGGTTCACCTTCTCGAAGGCCTGCCGGATGTGGGGGGCCTGGTGCCGGTCGGCTTTGGACACCAGCTTGAGGTAGCCCACAGTATTCTCATCCCGACTGGCCTTCTCCACTCTCAGCTGCTCGGAGAGGTAGAGGATGCGGTGCTTGACGCTATCCTGTAAGTTCCGGGCCAACTCCCCATCTGAGAGACTGGAATGGCCACTGGGGCCATCCTCAGTGGATGACAGGGACCTGCATGAGGGAACATTGGAGGGAACGGTTGCGCTTGGGCTCTTGGTGTATTCTGCCTGCAGTGGGAAACAAGAAATCATTAACAGGTACTTCGGTGAGCTGCAAATAGTAGAACTGGACTTGGTATTGCCTCACTCTAAAAATACTTAGGCGTAAGCACAGATTCTTACATATGCAAGATCTGTGCATTCAAGATGGGCCCAGCACAGGCCGGGGAGGTTAAGTTCAACTTCCAGGCCCCTCTCCCCTTCTTTTCAGCACCTGACTTTTTTTTTTTTAGATGTCACAACCCTCAGATCAAGAGTCGCACGCTCCTCCGACTGAACAAGCCAGGCATCCCCAGCACGACTTTTTGCTCTATGACTGTACCTCACTAGAACCCCCAGATGGCTAGAATCCTCCCTCCACACCTGTTCTGTCTGTTCTTGGACTTCCTTTCTTCCAAGAAATACTAACTGTATTGGTATAAATCTCATTGCTTTTTTTTTTTTTTTTAAGATTTTATTTATTTATTTGACAGAGAGAGAGAGAGAGACAGCGAGAGAGGGAATACAAGCCGGGGGAATGGGAGAGGGAGAAGCAGGCTTCCTGCTGAGCCGGGAGCCCGATGTGGGGCTCGATCCCAGGACCCTGGGATCACGACCTGAGCCGAAGGCAGACGCTTAACAACTGAGCCAACCAGGCGCCCCTAAATCTCATTTCATAAACAACTACTCTTGTAAAGTATGGAATAAGCGCATTCCCATCAACCCATACGGTTTCTTATATTGCTACTCCCAGGGAGATAGAAGAAGTAGGCAAGGAGATTTGCATCCTGAAAGGTTCATTCCTTCATTCAGTCATTCATTCAACACACATTTCCTGAACGCTTACCATGTGGTACAGAAGCCAGACACATTCCTTGTTCATATAGAGCTGATGGTCAAGGGTGAAAATGTCTATTGTAATGCAAATGAATGAGTCTCTCACATGGGCAAGTTAATAAACCACTTGGAGGGTCAATTTTCTCATCTCTAAAATAAAGATGCCCGGGGCGCCTGGGTGGCTCAGTTGGTTAAGCGACTGCCTTCGGCTCCGGTCATGATCCCGGGGTCCTGGGATCGAGTCCCACATCAGGCTCCCGGCTCAGCGGGGAGCCTGCTTCTCCCTCTGACCCTCTCCTCTCTCATGCTGTTTCTCTCTCGCTCGCTCTCTAATAAATAAATAAATAAAATCTTTAAAAAATAATAATAATAAAATAAAATAAAATAAAATAAAAGATGCCCATAGGAGCATAGCTGAAACACAGTGGACCAGAGCAGAATGGATGGTGATGAGCTAGGAGAAGTAGGTGAAGTCAGAATAGGTGGAGGAGTGCCTGGCTGGCTCAGTCGGTGGAGCATGCAACTCTTGATCTTGGGTTTGGGAGTTCGAGCCGCACGTTGGGGGTAAAGATTACTTAAAAATAAAATCTTTTATTTTTTCCCCCAATGCATGTAAACATTTATTGAAAAATAACTATTTTTAAAAGACTTTTATTTATTTATTTGAGAGAAAGATAGAGAGCGAGCCAGTGAGAGGAGGAGCAGAGGGAGAAGAGGGAGAAGCTCCCCTGTCCCCCCCTGGACAGGGAGCCCGACTTGGGCCTCAATCCCAGGACCCTGAGATCATGACCTGAGCCGAAGGCAGACGCCCAACTGACTGAGCCACCCACGCGCCCCTGAAAAATAACTGTTTTTAAAAACAAAAAAATCAGGGGTGCCTGGGTGGCTCAGTCAGTTGGGCGTCTGTCTTCGGCTCAGGTCATGGTGTCAGGGTCCTGGGATCGAGCCCCGCATCGGGCTCCCTGCTTGGTGGAAAGCCTGCTTCTCCCTCTCCCACTCTCCCTGCTTGTGTTCCCCTCTCTCTTTGTGTCTCTCTCTGTCAAATAAATAAATTAAATCTTTAAAAACAATCAGTAGGAAGTGGTATTGTTTTATATTAAAAAATAAAATCTTTTTTAAAAAAGAAAGAACAGGTGGAGCCTCCGTTCTGTTTCTACTTTTTAACTGTAAGAGCCTTCACAGCCATTTTCAGTCTGCAAAGGATTTCCTGGTGGTAAATCAGGAGTGATTATATTGTAATACATAAATTAGTTCTGTGTATTTTATTGTATGCAAATCATACCTTGATTAAAAAAATGTCATACCATTATACACCTAGCAGATTGGCAAAACTTAGACTAATAATAATAAATGTTGGCAAGGATATGGAGCAACAGGAACTCTAAATCACTCCAGGTGGGAGAGCAAATTGGTACAAGCACTTTGGAAAAGCACTGGTAAATTGTAAAGTTGAAGACATGCATAACAAATGGCCCAGCAATTGCATTAATAGGTATAGCCTTGGGAAACAGGTACACTAATGTTCCCAATAACCAACTACTAGAAATAACCCATCTGCCCATTAATAGTAAAATGTTCAAGTGAACTGTAAAATACTCAACAATATACTACTATACAGCAATGAAAATGAACTACAGCCTTGAAAACATGAATGAATAAGCATAATGTTGAACAAAAGAAGCTAAACACAGAAAAATCTATATTCTATATGGTTTCGTTCATATAAAGTTCAAAAGCAGACAAAACAAAATGATGTTGTTTAGGGACAATAGACAATAAAGCTATAAAGAAAAGTGTGGGGCGCCTGGGTGGCTCAGTTGGTTGGGCGACTGCCTTTGGCTCAGGTCATGATCCTGGAGTCCCTGGATCGAGTCCCTCATCGGGTTCCCTGCTCGGCAGGGAGCCTGCTTCTGCTTCTGACCCTCCCCCCTCTCATGTGCTCTCTCTCTCTCATTCTCTCTGTCTCAAATAAATAAAATCTTAAAAAAAAAAAAAAGAAAAGAAAAGTGTGGGCACTGGTAGCATAAACATCAGAATAGTGACTCCCACTAAATTGGGAGAAGGGGAATTGATCGGGAGAGACACGTGGAGGCCAAGGTGCTTGGCCCGAATAGTAGTTACAAGTAAGTTCATCTTATCATTATTTCCTAAAATGTATGTTGATGTTTTCTGTGCCTTTATATACAACTGCCAAGTTTCACATTTTTAAAAGTTTTTAAATGGTTAGGGCGCCTGGGTGGCTCAGTCAGTTAAGCATCTGCCTTCTGCTCAGGTCATGGTCCCAGGGTCCTGGGATCGAGCCCCGCATCAGGCTCCCTGCTCAGTGGGAAGCCTGCTTTTCCCTCCCCTGCTCTCCCTGCTTGTGCTCTCTCTCTGTCAAATAAATAAATAAATAAAATAAAAGTTTTTAAATGGTCAATAAGTGGATTTATAACACATTAGAAACAGCTGGAGAGAGAATTAGTAAATTGTAAAACAGAGCTAAAAAAGCATCCAGGGACACCTGGGTGGCTCAGTTGGTTAAGCATCTAATTCTTGATTTTGACTCCGGTCATGATCTCAGGGTTGTGAGATCAAGCCCTGCATCAGGCTCTGTGCTCAGCATGGAGTCTGCTTGAGATCCTCTGTCTCACTCTCCCTCTGCCCCTCTCCCTGCATGCTCTCTCTCTCAAATAAATAAAGAAAATCTAAAAAAAAGAAAGCATCCAGACTGTAATACAGAGGTACAAACAAATAGAAAATTTGAAAAAAATATTAAAAAACAGAAGGCATGGAAGATAGAATGAGAAAGTCTAACAAAATGAGGGAATGGCAAAATTTTAAGAGAGAATCACAAAGAACTTTCCAGGACTGACAAAAGACAGCTTCACAAATTCAAGAAGCCAAATAAATCCCAAACAGGAAAACAGAAATAGACCCACACCTAGACATGAGATTTTTAAAACAGCCAGATTTAAAAAGCTAATTACCTTTAAAACCATGACCTTCAGACTGAAAGCTGACTTCTTAGGGGCATCAATGAAATCCAGAAGAGAGTTGAGTAATATCTTCAATATGCTGAGAGAAAAGCTGTCAGAGAGAAAAAAAAATAGGTCATATTCAAATAATCGGAAGACAATGTCTTCAGACTTTTCAGCAAAGCACTGGGGACAAGAAAACAATGAAGTAATGCCTCCTAATTTGGGGGGGGGGATGATTTTCCAACCTAGAATTCTACACCAAAACTGCCTATTGTGAGATTAGACTAAAGACATGAAAGAGCTGAAATCCTTTACCTCGCCTTCATTCTTTCTCTGGAAGCTACTAGAGAAGGAGCACCACTAAAACCAGAGAGGAACCTAAGAACGAGGTAGAGATGGGATCTATAAAACAGGTCAAAAGGAAGCAAACAGAATCTCCAGGATGATGGAATGATGGAAGCGGTGCCCAGGCTGGCAGCTAGAGGGCAAGTCAAAAGTTTCCAGGAGAGGGGCGCCTGGGTGGCTCAGTCGGTTAAGCGTCTGACTCTTGGTTTCAGCTCAGGTCATGATCTCAGGGTCCTGGGATCAAGCCCCGTGTCTGGCTCGGTGCTCAGCATGGAATCTGCTGTCCTCTTATCCCTCTGCTGTGCCCCCCCACCTCTCTCTCATAAATAAGTAAAATCTTTTTTAAAAAAGGCTCCAGGAGAGAGCACTCCAAGGAAATGAAGTGCATGGAATGCTGGGCATCTTTGGCCAGCTGGAGAGGAGACATAGATGAGATAGGGGAAGTGCTGGCCAATGAAAAGTAGTAGAGACGAAGCAATGTGGGGGGGTGGGGTGGGCAAGCGTTAAGTCTAAGGTAAACAAAACACTGGGAGAGAAAAGAAAAGTCGTCAGAGTGATGGCTCAATTATAACCAGTGTTTCCATAGACTTGATAATGTGAACACCAATGATCTAACCCAGATTACTACATACCATATTAGAAGAATTTGGAGGGGTTGTGTGAGAGAGAGCTACATTATCATCTTCTATAGTGAAAAAAAACAATCAATAATTCCTAAAATATAAAAATAAAAAATAGCACTATAAACAATTTATTTAGGGGCGCCTGGGTGGCTCAGTCGGTTAAGCGTCTGCCTTCAGCTCAGGTCATGATCCTCCTGGGATCAAGTCCCGCATCGGGCTCTTTGCTCAGCTAGGAGCCTGCTTTTCCCTCTCCCTCTGCCTGCCGTTCCCCCTAGTGGTGCGCGCTCGCTCTCTCTCTCTCTGTCAAATAAATAAGTAAAATCTTTTTAAAAAAGCAAGTAGGGGACACCTGGCTGGCTCAATCCATACAGCATGCAACTCTTGATCTCAGGGTTGTAAGTTCGATCCACACACTGGGTGTAGAAATGGCTTAAAAATAAAATCTTTAGGGGCGCCTGGGTGGCTCAGTCATTAAGCGTCTGCCTTCGGCTCAGGTCATGATCCCGGGGTCCTGGGATCGAGCCCCGCATCAGGCTCCCTGCTTGGCGGGGAGCCTGCTTCTCCCTCTCCCACCCCCCCTGCTTGTGTTCCCTCTCTTGCTGTGTCTCTCTGTCAAATAAATAAATAAAATCTTTAAAAAAAATAAAATAAAATAAAATCTTTAAAAAAATAAAATATAAAGGAAGTAGGAAATAGAGAAGATTAAAATTTGTTAAAGACTGGCTCTACTGTGGAATTTAGATATAGGTATCATTAAAAACTCAAAATTGGGCGCCTGGGTGGCTCAGTCGGTTAAGCAACTGCCTTCGGCTCAGGTCATGATCTCAGGGTCCTGGGATCGAGCCCCGCGTCGGGCTCCCTGCTCAGCGGGAAGCCTGCTTCTCCCTCTCCCACTCCCCCTGCTTGTGTTCCCTCTCTTGCTGTCTCTCTCTGTCAAATAAATAAATAAAATCTTTAAAAAATAATAAATAAATAAATAAATAAAAACAAATAAAAACTCAAAATTGAGAGAATATGTTGGTGGAAAATTAAAGGTAACCACTAGAAAAAAAGCCAGGTACATAATATCCAAATAACCAAGAAGAGAAAAACAATTGAACTCTATTATTAAAAAAAAAAAGTAAGGAAAGGAGGCACAGAAAGAAACAAGATATTAGGGTAAATAGAAAATATAAAGTAGGATGCCAATAAGATGTGATTATCAGGGGCACCTGGGTGGCTCAGTAGTTAAGTGTCTGCCTTCGGCCCAGGTCATGACCCCAGGGTCCTGGGATCGAGCCCTGCATCGGGCTCCCTGCTCGGCGGGAAGCCTGCTTCTCCCTCTCCCACTCCCCCAGCTTGTGTTCCCTCTCTCACTGTGTCTCTCTCTCTCTCTCTGTCAAATAAATAAATAAAATCTTAAAAAAAAAAGATGCGATTATCAATGATTCTATACCATGCTCTTAAAGAGAACACTTAATACCATAAATATAGGGCGCCTGGGTGGCTCAGTTGGTTAAGCGACTGCCTTCGGCTCAGGTCATGATCCTGGAGTCCCGGGATCAAGTCCCGCATCAGACTCCCTAAAAATAAATAAAAAGCAACAGGTTGAGAAAAAAGATTTGCAATTACCTCTAATAGAGAACAGGCTAATCAACATAATATGTAGAAAATTCCTACAAATTAGGGAGCTAAAACAAACAATCCAGTATAAAAACAGTAAAGGATAGTGATAGACAATTCAGGAAGGACAAACAACTGGGATGGCAATAAACATACAAAAAATGTGCAACTACAAAGATATCAGGCAAACATAAATCAAAGCAATGACTGAATACTATTTTCTCATCCAGAGAATGCCACACATTAAAAAGACTAACAATATCCAGTGTTGATGAGGATGTGGGGAAATGAGCACTCATACTCTGCAGTAGGAGTACACATAGCTTTGTGGAGCACTTAGGCAATATCAAATGACATTTTCAATGCATGTGCCCTTTACCCAAGCAAAAACGCAGGAGCCTATTCGCATTCAGGGACATTTAAGGGCTCGGCAGTTTTGAATTAAGATGCTCCCCAGTATTTGAACTTAGGATATAGTGTTGTGGAGATGGTGTCATTCACTGGGGGAGCCATTCTGGTTCTTGTAAGATCAGCTCAAAGTCGGAGGGACCAGCTCTCTGAGACTACACTGTGACCCTGAGGAGATGGGAAGCTCCCAGAAGTCAAACTCCCTCAGTAAAGCTACAGGCTAGCGTTGGGCTAACGCCACCTCAAGGGTCACAAGGACCTTGCGGCTTGCCATACAGAAGGTTCTAGAAAGAGAAAAAGAGGTAGTGCAAAGACACCATGCTGTCTCAGGATAGCATGCCTCATCTGCTGAGAAGCCTGACTGGGGCAGGGCTGCTTTGGAGGGTGGGGGTCGGGGGCCAACAAAGGGTAAAATTCTAGCATGGCTTTCTTTTTTAATATTGTGATAAAATGCGTAAAACACGACTTCACCATTGTAACACTTTAAAGCGCATAAAAAAGGCCCCTTCACCACACTCACCATGAGCGGAACGACGGCAACATATAGTTCCAGATTTGTTTTATCACCCCAAAAGTAGATCCTGGACCACCCCCCACCCCCAGAGGCAGTCCTCTTTGAATTGATAACACAGTGAAATATATAAAGAAATTAAATTATTTCGATTAATGTCCCACACGCTAAGAACAAGTGTTCAAAAATCCATTTAGCGGAGGGAACGTTGCGCGGAGAGAGCTCTGCGCGGAGGGATCTGCACAGCACCGCACGAGGGGGCCGCACCACGCCGCGCGGAGGGATCTGCACGGCACTGCACGAGGGAGCCGCACCACGCCGCGCGGAGGGATCTGCACAGCCCGCACGAGGGAGCCGCACCACGCCGCGCGGAGGGATCTGCATAGCCCGCACGAGGGAGCCGCACCACGCCGCGCGGAGGGATCTGCATAGCCCCGCACGAGGGAGCTATAAAGCACTACCTCGCACACCCTACGGCATTCGCTCCTCAGACACCGACGCGGTGGTAGCGATGGCGGACGCCAATCCTAGCACCGCGACGGCCGCCGAGGAAGCCAAGCCTGACGCGAAGACTGTTCAGGTGCTGCGGGACATGGCCAATCGCCTGCGCATCCATTCTATCAGGGCCACATGTGCTTCGAGCTTCGGGTAAGGTTCCGTCGTCCAATTCCTCGTGGCCTTGAGCAGCCGGCCTGGCGGCAACAGAAGCCTGAGGTGAAGGGAGCCCTCGGGGGGCTGGGCGGGCTCGGTCGTAGAGGCCCCGTTTGGGACCGTGGGGGCGCAGATGGCGCGCCCGGGGGGGCCTTCCCGTCGCTGCTCTGCAGCGGCGAAGCTGGCGGCCCTGATCCTCAGGGCCTCCCCGCACTTACCAGGGAGGAGCCCGGAATGTGCGTGGGCAAGCGGGGATAAGTCCAGGGGCTCGCGGCCAGGCTGGCGCTGGAACGGGGTGCGTGGCCGGGACTTTCCCTGGAAGCTGTTGCGCTCGATGCCAGCGTCCCGATCCCAGTTTGGGGAGTGTAACAGAAGAAAACTATGGGCGAGTAAGAAGTGGAGAAAAGGAGATTTTTCTAGTCAGGTAGTGTTTTGTTGACTTCTGATCCAGTATTTTTAATGTAAGCTTTGTTGTAGGGTGCTTGTGTGGCTTTAGTGCAAGGGCAGTGCTAGCCTCAGCATGATTCGGTTCGCTTCAAGTTTTTTGGAAGAGTTTGAGAAGGATTGATGTTAATTCTCTAGATATTTGGTAGGATTCACCATCAGGTCGAGAGTTTTCCTTCGGCAGAGAGGTTTTTGACTACTGACTCGAGATCCTTATTAGTTACGGGTGTAGTTAGAATTTCTATTTCGGAGGCCCCTGGCTGGCTCAGTGGGTAGAGCTTTTGATTCTTGATCTCAGGATCATGAATTTGAGCCCCACATTTTCTATTTCTTCCTCGTTCTGCCTTCTTGAATTTTGTTTCTAGAAACTTTGTTTTTTTCGTATCTCAAGGTTTTTTTGTTTTCAAAGATTTTGAGAGCGTGTGCGCAGTGCGGAGGGGAGGGCAGATGGAGAAGCACGAGCGCGGGGGGGGGGG
>NC_058419.1:1383967-1395091 GCF_002201575.2 Neomonachus schauinslandi | reverse complement strand
GGGGGAGCGGGGGCTGGCGGAGAAGCACGAGGCGCGGAGGGGCACGACGGAGAAGCACGAGAGCATGGGGAAGGTGGAGGTGCACGAGGCGCGGAGGGACAGATGGAGAAATACGAGCGGGCGGGGGCAGGCGGAGGGGCGGACGGAGAAGCACGAGGTGTGGAGGGCCAGGCGGAGAACAACGAGCGCATGGGGCAGACGGAGGGGGGTGCAGGCGGAGAAGCACGAGCACGCGGGGGCGGGGTAGGCGGAGGGGCACGACAGAGAAGTCGACTCCTTGTTGAGGCGGGAGGCCGATGTGGGGCTCGATCTTGGGACCCTAAAATCATGAACTGAGGTGCAGATGTTTAACTTATTGAGCCACCCAGGTGCCCAGAAACTTCTTGTGGCCTAACCGATTTGTTGGCATAGAGTTCTTCACGGTGCTGTGTAGTTCTTTTTATTTCTGTACAGTTAGTAGTATTGTCCTTTCGTTTCTGAAATAAAATCAGTAATTTCATGGGGCGCTTGGGTGGATCAGTCGGTTAAGTTGTCTGCCTTTGGCTCAGGTCATGATCCCAGGGCCCTGGGATCGAGCTCCACATCGGGCTCCCTGATCAGCGGGGAGCCTGCTTCTCTCTCTTCCTCTGCCTGCCACTTCCCCCTGCTTGTGCATGCGCGTGCTTTCAAACGCTCTTTTTCTGTCAATTTTTTAAAAGTTATTTTAAATCCATTTTAGTACATCTAAAAACTAAATTTTTTCATTTTTAGTCTAGGGGAAAGATTTGTTAATTTTATCTTTTCTAAACCAACCTTCGTTTTTCTTGATTTTTTTTTTTCCGATGGGTTTTCTTGGTCTCTATTTCTGTTCTACCCTTTATTATTCTACTGGTAGCTTTGGGTTTACTTTTCCTAGTTCTTAGGTTGTAAAATTAGGGTTTTGATTTGAGATCTTAATTTTTTAATGTAAGTATTTACAACTCTTAATTTGTCTTAGCACTGCTTTTGTTGTATTCTGTAAAGTTTGGTATGCTGTGTTTCTATTTCCATTTTTCTCTAAGTATTTTCTAATTTCTCTTGTTTTTTTCTTTGATGCATTGGTTAAGAGTGTGGTGCTTAATGTCCACAAATGTGTGGATTTTTCTTCTTTAATGATTTCTAATTTGTGTTCGTGGAATAAAATATTTTGCATGGTATCTCTCTTTTAAAATCTTGTTTTTCATCCTGAGCTATAATGTTAAAAGTACAGTCTAGATGAATTTAACACCTGCATATTTTGGATTTTTTTTTACACTTCTATTTTGCTCCTTTCACTTTCAAAATTAATAATGGCTTGTGTTTTTTCAAGGTATATCTAGCAATTTTTATTTATATTTTTAAGGTATCTAACAATTTTTAAAACCTCATCATCCACTTAGGGAATAACTAAAAGGCAAGAGGTTTAAGTCTCCATTTTTTAATTGAACTTTGAAAGGAGATTGTTAACATACATGAGCTGGACCTTAAAATCTCTTCTGAAAGTTGCAGGGGCTCTGGGAAGTTGGTTTTGTTCCTGTCCTGTCCCCTCTTCCCTCCTGAATTAAAGAGGGACTGACTGGACTCCCATGTCAGCTGCCTTCCTTCTACGAGCAACTGTTACTTTGGCATTCAGTAAGGACCTCCAGTTACTCCGCCAGGAGAAACTTCGCTGGCCACCATTCTCTTTCTAAAAGATGATCATTTTATGGGCTCTCCATGGTGTTTTTTTTTTTTTTTTTAATTCTTTTCTGGCTTTATTGAGATGTAATTGACATACAGCACTCTTGAGTTTAAGGTATACGGCATGGTGATTTTATTTATATAGCTCATGAAATGATTATCACAGTAAGTTTAGTTAACATACATCTATACATATAAAAAGGAAAATTTTTTTCCTTTTAATGCGAATGCTTAGGGTCTACTGTCTTTCAAATATACTGTATAGCAGGGTTAGCTATAGTCATGTTGTATGTTACATATCTGGTACCTAAGATCGCACATTTGCACCTTTTGACCACCTTCCACCTTGGAGGTCGTTTTGTTTTTAGATCCCACATGTATGTAAGTGAGGTCATCCAGTATTTGTCTTTCTCTGTCAACTTATTTCACTTAGCATAATGCTCTCAAGATCTGTCCATGTTGTCACAAATGGCAAGATTTCCCTCTTTTTTTTAAGATTTCTCTCTTTTTATGGCAGATTAATATTGCATTGTATATATGTGCCACATCTTCATCCATCTATGTTAATGGATATTTTGGTTATTCCCATGTCTTGGTTATTATAAATAATGCTGCTGTGAACATGAGGGTGCAGATACCTCTTTGACATGGTGTTTTCATTTCCTTCAGATATATTCCCAGAGATGGAATTGCTGGATCGTAGTTTTTTTTTAATTTTATGAGGATCCTCCACACTGGTTTCCATAGCAGTTGCACCAATTTACAATCCCACCAATAATGCAGGAGGATTCCCTTTTGCCCCAAATTTGGCCATCATTTGATAACAAATGAGCAAATGATAACAAAAAGAGATAACTCTTGGGGCGTCTGGGTGGCTCAGTCGTTAAGCGTCTGCCTTCGGCTCGGGTCATGATACCAGGCTCCTGGGATCGAGCTCCCTGCTCGGCGGGAAGCCTGCTTCTCCCTCCCCCACTCCCCCTGCTTGTGTTCCGTCTCTTATTTTATCTGTCAAATAAAATCTTAAAAGATAACTCTTGGCTTTTTGATAATAGCCATTCTGATAGATGTGAGGTGATATCTCATTGTGGTTTTGATTTCCTTTTCTCTAATGATTAGTGATAGTGAGCATCATTTCACGTGCCTGTTGGTCATTCATATGTCTTTCTTAGGAAAATGTCTATTCATGTTCTTTGCCCATTTTTTTTTAAAGATTTTATTCATTTATTTGACAGAGACACAGCGAGAGAGGGAACACAAGCGGGGGGAGGGGGAGAGGGAGAAGCAGGCTTCCCCGCGGTGCAGGAAGCCCGACGCGGGGCTCGATCCCAGGACCCTGGGATCACGACCCGAGCCAAAGGCAGACGCTTAACGACTGAGCCACCCAGGCGCCTCCTTTGCCCATTTTTTAACAGAATTCTTTTTTTTGCAGTTGGGGTGTAGGAGTTTTTATATATTTTGGATTTTAATCTTTTATCAGATACATGGTTTGCAATATTTTTTCCCATTCTGTAGGTTATTTCACTTTGTTGATGGTTTCCTTTGCTGTGAAGAAGTTTTTTAGTTTGGGGACGCCTGGGTGGCTCAGTCGGTTAAGCGTCTGCCTTCAGCTCAGGTCATGATCCCGGGGGCCTGGGATCGAGTCCCACGTCGGGATCTTTGCTTGGCGGGGAGTCTGCTTCTCCCTTTCCCTCTGCCTGCCCCTCCACCTGCTTGTGCTCTCTCTCTCTTTCTCTGACAATAAAGAAATAAAATCTTTGTTTTTTAAAGGTTTTATTTATTTGACAGGAAGAGACACAGTGAGAGAGGGAACACAAGCAGGGAGAGTGGGAGAGGGAGAAGCAGGCTCCCCGCCGAGCAGGGAGCCCGATGCAGGGCTCAGTCCCAGGACCCTGGGATCATGACCTGAACCAAAGGCAGACACTTAACGACTGAGCCACCCAGGCACCCCAGAAATAAAATCTTTTTAAAAAAAGTTTTTTAGTTTGATGTAGTCCCACTTGTTTATTTTTTATTTTGTTGCTTGTGGTTTAGTTGTCCTATCCAAAAAAAATGAGTATGAGGACCCATGTCAAGGAGGTTTTTTTCCTGCTTTCTTTTAGGCGTCTTAATTTATTTCAAGTTCATTTCTGTGAGTGGCGTGAGGTCGGATTTCTAGTTTCATGTTTTCACATGTGAATATCCAATTTTCGCAGCACCATTTATTGAAGAGACTGTGATTTCTCCATTGAGTATTCTTGACTCCCTTGTCAAATATTAGTTTCTCATATACATATGGCTTTATTTCTGCTTTATGGTGTTTGTGTTTAATGATATCACAGATGATTTCAAACAAATTAAACAATATTCAAGTGTTTACAGAATCACTAGGTGAACTTGCCCCAAGTATACAGGTGCTCCGTTAATTGGGGGGGTGGTCTTGGAGGTCTTGCTCTTCCCAGAGAGAGAGGTTATGAGGTTACTGAGCTTTACAGCATCCTTAAAAGCCATGAACTTGGGAGGCAGGGGCCCTGCATCCCTTTTCCTTGGCTGGATTCTTCCATGCCTGGGAGAAATGACTGCTGCTTCCAGTCTGAGGAGCTTATGTACTAAAAGTCTCCGCATGCACCGTGTCCCTGGTGAGTAATTTACCTGTGAGAAATGACCTGTGCTATGTCTTGTCTTTAAGCCACCCTACATCCTCCAGCAGTGCTGCTGAGATCATGTCCGTGCTGTTTTTCCACATCATGAGATATAAACAGGACGATCCGGAGAACGTAGACAATGACCGTTTCATTCTCTCCAAGGTAAGCCCGCACAGGAGCCCAGGGCCTGCTCAGATGCTTGCTTTTTTTTTTTTTTTATTTCTATTTTTTTTTTAAGATTTTATTTATTTATTTGAGAGAGAGAATGAGATAGAGCATGAGAGGGGGAAGGGTCAGAGGGAGAAGCAGGCTCCCCGCTGAGCAGGGAGCCCAATGCGGGACTCGATCCAGGGACTCCGGGATCATGACCTGAGCCGAAGGCAGTGGCTTAACCAACTGAGCCACCCAGGCGCCCCAGATGCTTGCTTTTTAAAATGATTTTAAAAGCCACTGTGTGGTAATCAGGCCTGAAATGGGTTCTGTTTATCTTTTTGGTTATTATTTCTTTGCCTCATGTCTTAGTCTGTTTAGTCTGCTATAACAAAATAACCATAGATTGGGTGGCTTATAAACAATAGAAATTTATTTCTGACAGTTCTGCAGACTGGAAGTCCAAGGTCAGGGTCACATGGTCACATTCTGGTGAGAGTCTTCTTCCTGGTTGCAGATTTTTTATTATATCCTCACATAGGAGAAGGGAAAGTAGTCTTTCTAGGCCCTCTTTTATAAGGGTACTAATCCTATTTGTGAGGGTTCTGCCCTTGTGACCTAATCACCACCCAAAGCCCCCCCCACCTCTTGTATAAAATCTTTGTTTAAAGTGTTCTAGTAAGGACTACAGTGGTGGGAAGGATGACTTATGGCAACTTGCCACCCTTCCTTTCCTTTTTCGGTGCCCTGCCTTATCCCACCTAGCACTAAAGCCCCCCCCTTGATAGGGTCGTGCTCCAATACTCTGCCACCTGGGTAGAGGTGGGCAGCAGTGGATCTGACTTGCTTGAGCTCAAGGAAAATTGAGCTTAATTCGGAGAGATAGTCTACCTGTCAATAACCTTTATTTTTCACATCTCTGTAGATCTAACCTGACACAATGGGGGTCTTTCTCATTATACTTAGTACCAGGTACTGCATGACTTTGGGGAACAGGAAAGAGGAGTGATGTTAAAAGTAAGGTCAATCTAGAAGAATGTGCAGGTTTTTTTGTTTTTTTAAGATTTTATTTATACGACAGAGAGACACAGCGAGAGAGGAAACACAAGCAGGGGGAGTGGGAGAGGGAGAGGCAGGCTTCCCACTGAGCAGGGAGCCTGATGTGGGGCTCGATCCCAGGACTCTGGGATCGTGACCTGAGCCGAAGGCAGACGTTTAACGACTGAGCCACCCAGGCGCCCCAAGAACGTGCAGTTCTTTTGATGCTATCTGAAAGTTTGCTGTGTCCTAAGCAAAACTTTAAAATTCAACTGGTAGAGTACCATGTACAAACAAATCCCAGATCTGGGCAGTGGGAATTAGTTTAAAGAATAAAGACAGAGGGTGCCTAGGTGGCTCAGTCAGTTGACTGTCTGACTCTTGATCTCAGCTCAGGTCTTGATCCTCATGGTCATGAGTTCAAGGCCTATGTTGGGCTCCACACTGGGCATGGAGCCTACTTAAAAAAAAAAAAGAATAAAGTCAGAATATGGGTGTGGCTGAAGTATCTGGGGTCATAATTTTGACCATGTCTTGGTGTCTGAAATGTAATCTCAAATAAGGTTTATCAAAAAAATAAACCAAAATTTATGACTGTGTGTGTAAAAAGAGCAAGATGAAGCAAAAATGGTCTATTAGCAGTGAATCTAGGTGAAGAATATATGGGACTTCATTGTACTATTCTCAAAAATTTTTTATAAGCTTGATCTTCCTTCACAATAAAAACTGAACAAATGTAGATGTAGAAACACAGTATGAGCATTCAGATCTCTGGTTTAAAAAATGGTAAGATGGCTAGAGTATCCCATAACTGCTGCTATCGTATTCATGGTCATTGGCCTGAGAGCGATAAAGAGGCTTTCTGGTGTGCAGTAGCAGGCTGGGCACTGTTAGCTGCCAGAACTTATATATTCGTCAGATTTAAGAAGCAGATAAAATTGGAAGGAAGGAGAAAACACATAGGAGCATAGTCCATCATGGCATTGGCTGTGAGAATGGAATAAGTGGACTTGCTACAGCGAAGGAGCCAAGGTTTTCACGACTGGTGCTTCTGGGGCGTGAACGTCCAACACAAACAACTGCATTAGGAGGCTCACCGTTAAGGCCTGGCAGTACTGATACTGCTGACTGTGAAGTACTGTGAAGGCTTGTGAGGAGGGTCTTGTGATCCCCCAATTCTCCCCACTAGGCCTTTGTTTTTGATTTATCAGCTCTTGTTTTCTCCAGTCAAGGAGGCCAGGGAAGAAACCAGAAGGCTTTTTTGTAAACTCGTTCTTGGTGCCAGAACAAAGGTGAGAACTATCATCTGAGGGAGAAGTCTTTTCTGAGTGGACATAGCACGTAGTATGCATTTTTATTGTAGCTCTTGCCCCCCCCCCAAATTGTGAGTGTATGCCCCTACACCCAGCATAAGGGTCCTTAGAGAAGAAAAGGGAACTCCTGTGGGAGTACTTCCACAGTGCCAGGCATCATGCTGGTGTCTGCCAATCTTCTCAATCAGTTCTACAGCCTCCTGCTGCCTGAGGGGGACTCTTCGTCATACCCATAAAATGAAGAAGCCTTGAAGAAGTGGGCTCATTTACACACACACCCCGCCCGCTTTAAAGCCAGGGGGAAGCAGAGTTGGTCTGGGTGCAGAGCCCAGGCTCAGTCCAAGGGCACACAAGGCAACTGGGGGCCAGACCTTATTATGGGAGTAAGGCTAGGAACCATGGGGTGGAAGAAAGAGCTTCAGTGGTATGGTTCTACCGGGCTAGAGATACAAAACAGAGGGAGTCTCGGGGGGCACAAAGCGTGTGAAGAAAAGCTCGAGAAAGTTAAGAGCCCTGGGAGGAGCAGAGGGGTAGGGTGGAGCAGGACGGGAGAGGGATGAGACTGACAAGTACTATTGGCCCATCTTTGGTAGCAACACCACCTAATTCTTTGCTTGAATGGAGCTGACATTGGTGGGAAGGGTCAGACAAGAAACCTAGATAACCAGCATGTCAGATGGGGGCTGGAGTGGACAGGCTGGTGCAAGAACTTGGGCTCTACTTGGCAGGAGATGGAGAGACCTTGGACCGTTCTCTCTGCATGGTGATGAGTGGACAGGTGTTTTTTTTTTTTAAAGATTTTATTTATTTATTTGAGAGAGAGAGAATGAGAGAGACAGAGAGCACATGAGAGGGAGGAGGGTCAGAGGGAGAAGCAGACTCCCCGCCGAGCAGGGAGCCTGGTGCGGGACTCGATCCCGGGACTCCAGGATCATGACCTGAGCCCAAGGCAGTCGCTTAACCAACTGAGCCACCCAGGCGCCTGAGTGGACAGGTTTTAACAGGCTCCCCCGATGGCTGTGTTGAGAAGAGCTATGGGGGGGAAGTTTGGAGGTGGCTGCAGTGACAGAAGACGTTTGTGACTACTTCAAGGTGGTGGCAGTGGAAGCATTGAATAAGCTCAGTGTGTCTTTGGAAGCTTGGGACCTTTGGCACTGCCTTATGGCACCCAGAGGGTATTTTCTCCATGGGATAAAGATAGCTTGCGCATAGACACAGGAGGAGGGGAGAGGAAGAGTAGTGGTGTAGTGATTTATTTCTGGTACTTCTAGATGACCACTTCTGAAATCCCATTTGACCTGAGTTACAAACCAGGGAAATTGTAGTCATCTTCAGTGTTTTTGGTTTCTGTTTAAGAACCCACATTCTCCAAAAAGATTGAACATCTGGTTTGTGCATGACTAGATAAAAGACCTTATGAAAATGGCAAGGCTCATGCTTACATTTCCTCCTTTGCTCCTGGGCTCTGTTTAGGCTGCTGTGTGGAGAGAGACTGTCCTTTTGTATGTTCCCACGGGTTCAATTGAACTTGGATTACTATGGCTCCCCTTGTCTTGGTGATGTTGATCTGAGACTTGGGGTGCATGTAAGTGTGGTAAAGAGATAGATACTCTAAAGGTTGGGAGAGGCCATTCAAAAGAGCAGCCTGTGCATCTAGGTTCATTTGGTCCCTTCTCTTACAGAGACTTTCATTTGTTGATGTGGCAACTGGATGGCTCGGGCAAGGACTGGGGGCCGCTTGCGGGATGGCATATACTGGCAAGTACTTTGACAAAGCAAGGTAAGACACACTGAGTAACTGCTTACTTGTTTCCACCCCATCCCTCGGGCACTTTGGCTTTATTTATGGTTTATTAGTTTGGGAAGACGGTAATTGTTTTGAAAGTTCAGACTACCAAGTGTTCAAGCAGTAAAGAAATCGTGTTTCTGGAAACTGTTCTAGCTTCTCTGGTTGGGTTCTGCAGTGTAGAAACTGGTTTATTTCTATTATTTTCTAAGACAGCTTTCTATTTTGCATCTCCGTGAGCTTCATTATAGAGTGAGTAGCTGGTGCATTTGCATTAGGGACCCCTATATGTTAATAATCAAAGGGTTCTTTTTCTACAGTGGCTTTTTCATTTCTCATTATTGCTCTATTAGTCCCTATCCTGTGGTTAATAAATTTTTTTAAATTTTTGCAGCATTCTTGTGGGGTATGGGTTGTGTTTTATTGGTATTATTAACATTTTTGTGCTTTTGTTGCGGAGAGGTTTACCATTTACAACAGCACATATGCTCCTGAGGTAGAATGTTTTGATTGTTATGATTATTGTAAATAAATTTGTAAGATGAGAAATAGAAGATGGCAGTGCTTAAAACGAAGCTTACTGAGAAAACCTGTGTATTTAAAAGGTCATTTGGGTGTTTAAGGGGGCTACTTTCTCCCCATCCCCTCGTTTATGGATCCCAGAGAAATGGCAGAAGAACGCTAGAATGAGAAAACTAGCCAAAGGTGAAGTCCATCTTGTGAGGCCCAAGTTTTTAAAGCTGTGTTTCCTTAGCTGTCAAGTTTGGACAGAATTGACAATGGAAATAGTCTTAGGAACTTAATGATGTGAAGCAACTGTTTCAGTCTCAGTCTGTTCCTTTGTTTCTCTCCATGAAATATATTTGTTTGAGTGACCCAAAAGATCCCTAAGCACAGTCTTAACCTTTCTTGGCTTGCCGCAGCTACCGCGTGTTCTGCCTCATGGGAGATGGCGAGTCCTCTGAAGGCTCCGTCTGGGAGGCATTGGCTTTTGCTTCCCACTACAATCTAGACAATCTTGTGGCCGTCTTCGACGTGAACCGCCTGGGCCACAGTGGTTCCTTGCCCCTTGAGCACTGCATAGATGTCTATCAGAAGCGCTGTGAAGCCTTTGGGTAACTGTGTCCTATTTTATGTCATCTTCTTTCTGTCTAATCCCCCCTTCACGTTGTAATCTGGCATTCTCCTGGGTTGACAGGTGGAATACTTACGTGGTGGATGGCCGTGATGTGGAGGCACTGTGCCAGGTGTTCTGGCAGGCAAGTCAAGTGAGGAACAAGCCCAGTGCTGTAGTTGCCAAGACCTTCAAGGGCCGGGGCATTCCAAGTAAGCAAATGTTTCCTTTCTGCTTAGGGTTATTAAAAACATCTGTCTGCATAGCGATGTGGCAGAAGGAGGCTCAGGATGGCAAGGCAGACAAACTGGCTTTGTGCTCAGTGATTATGCCTGTAATATGTGCTGGAGGCTCTTGCTTGGCCCTCATAGATAGCAGGTCTGATTAGGATTGGAGGGGAAGCCCAGACCCCCAGCAAGTGAGCAATGGTTTTCTTTGTGCAGGAGGGAGTGGCTAGGAGGGTAGTCCATCAGTTAGAGAACTGGCGGAGAGTGATCTGCACAGGAGTGCAGAGTGAGAAAGAGTGCTACTATGTGCACGAACAGGTATGCAGGTAAGGGCATGCATACATGCACCCTTGCCTGCGCTGTCTGGGGGGACACGTAGGGAGCTAGTGAAGCAGCACCTCTGGGAAAGGTACCTGTGGAACTGGGGGTCAGGGAAGGAAGGGCGTTTTGAAAGTCTAATTGCAGATTTCAAAGCTGACACCTGAAATTATTCATTTCAAGTATAAAGAGTTGCAAAGGGCGTGATTGCTGGTGTGTTTTAATATCAGTGCTTTAGAATAAAACTGTTCTGTGACTCCTCCCTAAAATAGTCTTTTTTTTTTTTTTTAAGATTTTATTTATTTGACAGACACAGTGAGAGAGGGAACACAAGCAGGGGGAGTGGGAGGGGGAGAGAAGCAGGCTTCCCACGGAGCGGGGAGCCCGATGTGGGGCTCGATCCCAGGACCCTGGGATCATGACCTGAGCCAAAGGCAGATGCTTGATGACTGAGCCACCCAGGTGCCCCCTTAAGATAACAGTCTTAACTGTGGTATCGCCAGTTCAGTAAATGAACTTGACCAATTTGCTCCTGGGAGAATTCTGGGTATTATCTTTGCCTTCACCTCTCCCTTATGTGCCCCCTACATGCAAATCCAGTCTGTCATCAATTCTAATGGATTCTGCTCCTATAGTAAGTATATCTCAGACCTGCTCACTGCTCTCCATCTCCTGTGCTCAGACCCATGTCGTCTCTCCTTAATTATAGTCTCCCCAGTCCAGTCTCCACACAGCCACTGTGGTGATCTTTCTACATTTAAGATGTGATCAGTCACCTCCCCACTCCAAATTCCTCAGTGGTTTCATGTCTTGCTTCTGACAAAACTCAAACTCTTTATACCCACAGGATTTTCTTTTTTTTTTTTTTTTTTTTTTTTTT
>NC_058419.1:1367891-1383867 GCF_002201575.2 Neomonachus schauinslandi | reverse complement strand
TTTATTTGAGAGAGAGAGAATGAGAGACAGAGAGCATGAGAGGGAGGAGGGTCAGAGGGAGAAGCAGACTCCCCGCCGAGCAGGGAGCCCGATGCGGGACTCGATCCCGGGACTCCAGGATCATGACCTGAGCCGAAGGCAGTCGCTTAACCAACTGAGCCACCCAGGCGCCCCCCACAGGATTTTCTATGGTCCACCCTGCCTGTCTCTCCAGGCTCATCTCCCACACTCTCCACTCCATTCACCAGTATATGGGCCAGTGGCCCTACTCAAGAGCCTCTGGGACTTTTTAGGCGGTCCTGTGGGGCTGCAGTACCAACTCAGGCTCCCTGTGCCAGGTTTTTACTCCTGTGAGTCCTTGACTGACCTCTTTTCCATCAGGGTGTCTTTGAGATGACCTAACAGACACTCAATTACATACTTATGGAACGAATGTGTTTTATTTGGTCGCAGGTGTTGAAGATGTAGAAAATTGGCATGGAAAACCAATGCCAAAGGAAAGAGCTGATGCAATTATAAAACTGATTGAGAGCCAGATACAGACTAACAAGAATCCTGAACCAAAACCCCCTATTGAAGACTCGCCTCAAATCAATATCGTGGATATAGAAATGAGCTCTCCACCTGCTTACAAAGTTGGTGAGCAGGTAGGCAAACTGTTCTCTGCTTTTTTTAAATACACAGAGGGCTCTTCATGTACTCTGATCTCCATGGATGAACCAGTTATTAGATTGCATGATATGTAACTAAAGGTTACAAGCAATAGAGGTGGTTTTAGTATTTCTTTACTATTTTTTTTTTAAGATTTTACTAATTTTTTTTTTTTTACTAATTTATTTTTGAGAGTGAGTGGGAGGGAAGGGGGCAGAGGGAGAAGCAGACTCCCCACTGAGCAGAGCAGGGAGCCCGATGCAGGGAATCCGACGCCGGACTCGATCCCAGGACCCCGGGATCATGACCTGAGCTGAAGGCAGACGCTTAACCGACTGAGCCACCCAGGCACCCCTCACCAAACTGAATTATCTTAGCGGTCAGCTGATACTTATTAACACCTAGTCCTGCACAGCTTTTGCTTGCAAAATTCAGTTTGTGGTCTGGCAGTCTCATGTGCATGAAACTGCCACTGTTTTGTGTCTACTCTAAGGGTGGGGACCTTGGCTTCAAACTTATTCCCTAGATTACAGAAAGAAGTAGGTCAATTCATCAAAGACCAATTCTTCAAAAAAGAAACAAATTAGGCATGAAACCCTGAACATAAAGCCTTCTACCATGTTTATATTCTGCCTTTTGGTATATTATAGCAGACCCAAAATAGGCTGTGTCTTCAGGACCCAAGAAAACAAGGTGGTGATGAGCCCAAGAGGAAGGAAATATTTTCTAATCCTTTTTTCTTTTATTTGGAGACATTTGTAGCGTTGCTTATGTTTTCTTGTTCTGGTAATATGGGTTAAAATAAATGAATTTTGACGACACAAAATTAGAAAACAAAGAAAGGTGTTAATCAGGGAAAAGCACATATTAATGAAGGATACTTTGGCAACACTTTAACTGTTAACACACTTGGAACTAATAGTAGAACTCACAGGAATTTGTCCTACAGAAGTATGCAGATGTATCTATAAGAATGAATGTTGATTGCAGCACTGAATGCTGAGGAAATTGGAAATGACCCATCTAGAGGCTAAGAACTTGCCCAAATTATTAAAAAAAATTTTTGTTTTATTTATTCATGAGAGAGAGAGAGAGAGAGGCAGAGGGAGAAGCAGGCTCCCTGCCTAGCAGGGAGCCTGATGCGGGACTCAATCCCAGGACTCCAGGATCATTACCTGAGCCGAAAGCAGACGCTTAACCATCTGAGCCATCCAGGCGCCCTATTAAAATTTTTTTTAAAGATTTATTTATTATTAGAGCATGAGCAGAGGGAGAAGCAGACTCCCCACTAAGCAGGGACCTCTCCCCCCATCATGACATGAGCCATAAGTGGACACACGACTGAGCCACCCAGGTGCCCTATTACTAAAATTTTTTTAAGTTGTAAAGCAGCATAGAGTATAATTCTCCTTTGTGTAGAAAATTTTAAAAGGGGGCATCATAGGGGCACCTGGGTGCTCCAACAAATATTTGTTCATAGACCATTCCCAAAAAGATGCTACATAGACTCATCATTTCTGCCTACTTCTGGACAGGGGACTGGGTGGCTGGGGGACAAGAGATCAGGGAAAAGATGGCCTCTTTGCTCCATAGCCTTTCAGACCTTGAATTTTGTACTGTCTACATGAATTGTTTATTTAAAAAAAATAGGGGCACCTGGGTGGCTCAGTTGGTTAAGCATCTGACTCTTGGTTTCCGCTCAGGCCATGATCTCAGGATTGTGAGATCAAACCCCACATCAGGCTCTGAGGTGGGCATGGAGCCTGCTTGAGATTCTCTCTCTTGTCCTCTGCCCTTCCTGCTCCCCCAAAAAAATACATTTTAAGTGTTTAGATAAACAAAGACAAAGAAGCAAATTTTGTTTTTTTAATAATGACTTTATTGAGAGAATGACTCCCTATGTTATACAATCATCCATTTGAAGTGTACAATTTTAATGGTTTAAGCATATTAACCAAATCCTGCAACTATCACCACACTCGATCTTAGAACATTTCCATCACCCCCAGAAGAAACCCTACCCCCGGGGTGTCTGGGTGGCTCAGTAGGTTAAGCATCTGCCTTGAGCTCAGGTCATGATCCCAGGGTCCTGGAATTGAGCCCCACTTTGGGCTCCCTGCTCAGTGGGGAACCTGCTACTCCCTCTCCCTCTGCCCCTCTCCCTCAACTCATGCTCTCTCAAATCTTTAAAAAAAAGAAAGAAAGAAACCCCACAACCATTAGCAGTCATTCTCCATTCCGTCCAGCCCCTAGTAACTACTCATCTACTTTGTTTCTGTAAAGTTGCCTATTTTGGACATTTCATATAAATGGGGTCATATAATACGTGAAATTTTTGCCTGGTTTCTTTGCCTTAGCACAGTCACTGAGGTCCATCCCTGTTGTGGCATGTACAGCATTCCATTTTATGAATATGCCATACATTTTGTTTACCTATTCAATCCTTGATGGACATTTGGGTTGTTTCTACCTTTTGGCTGTTGTGAATATTGCTGCTTTGAACATTTGTGTACAAGTTTCTGTTGAGATATATTTTTCTCTTGGGTATATACCTGGGAGTAGGACTGCTGGGTCATGTGATAATTCTCTGTTGAACATTTTGAGGAAATGCCAAACCTTGATTTCTAATAGAAAAACTCAATATTGTGAAGATGTCAGTTCTCCCCTAAATTCATAAATTCAGTCCAATCTCAAATAATATCCTAATGGCATTTTTTATTACTGGTATCATGATTCTAAAGTTTTACGTTTTATTTTTTTGCAGTTAGCCTTATCAGTTTTATAGTTATAAAAAGTCACAAGCATTTGCATTTTGTGACATTTAAATTTTTTGATAAACTATATGAATGGGCCAGAAGAAGAAATTTATTTTTGAGAATCAATAGCCAGTGAGTCAAGTATGGATTTAAGATTGGCTAGCAACCCATTTTTAAGATCCTAAAGGAGATTATTGGTGAATCATGAATTTCTTTCTTAAGATAGAAGACAATTTGTAATCCACAAAATTTCACCTTCCTTCTAAATCTGCTCTAAAAAACTCCACTGTTTGACTTTTCCAGATAGCTACTCGGAAAGCCTGTGGTTTGGCTCTGGCTAAGCTGGGCCATGCAAACGATAGAGTCATTGTGCTGGATGGTGACACCAAGAACTCCACCTTCTCAGACATATTCAAGAGAGAGCACCCTGAGCGGTTCATTGAATGTTTTATTGCTGAGCAAAACATGGTGCGTGTGCTGTGGGCGTCCCTCTTGGGCCTTCACACTGACTAACAGTTGCCTACTGGGCACAGGAGGCCAGCCCCAAATTACAGTTTTCTTTCCATTTATAAAAGCAAAGGAACCAGAGGAAAAAAGTCTCTGAGGAAACAAGTAAAGAGTAGCCAGGCAGTTTGTGGGGTGGCTTCTGGGACTGCTAGGAGGGGCATAGTAGACTGCCTAGAACCATCTCCAGGTACGCTAAGGGCAGCAGGCCAAGAGTCACAGCCATGACCCCAGGGCTCCAGACCTGAAGTATCCCAAGCTTGCCAGCAGCTTTAGGTGTTCTTTAGGTGTTAGGAAGATCTGTCAGCATGGAGACAGCATTCCCTCCTCCTACCAGTTGACTGGAGCCAAGCAGGGATCCCCCTTTAGATGGGTGTCCACAGCCAGCTGGCTATGTCCCTGCCTCCGCCAGCCTGCACATTCATTCATGGTGCTTCTCTGGCAACCGTTCCAAGGGTGTTCTGATTCATCTTTGTGTTGCAGGTGAGCGTGGCACTGGGATGCGCCACCCGTGGTCGGACCATTGCTTTTGCTAGCACCTTCGCTGCCTTCTTGACCCGAGCATTTGATCAAATCCGGATGGGAGCCATCTCTCAAATCAACATCAACCTTATTGGGTCCCACTGTGGGGTATCCGTTGGTATGAGTTCTCAGTGCTTCCATAATGTTTGATTATTTATAACCTTTCTTTTTTTCATGCCATGTTGTGTTTTAAAAGTTCCAGACACTGGGTTACTTTTGAGAGGATTTCTTGGTGTTACTGTAAAGTGTCCACTCTTTCAGTCATTGAGAAACCATGATCTGTCCTGAGTGCCCATTATGTATCGAGCTGCATACTGGGTGTGAATCAGGCCACCCCAGCATCACAGACTTCCTTTCTGCTCTTAGTGTGGTGCCCTTTGTCTAAGTGGGGACAAGCAGCATGGGTCCAGGGAAGTGAGCACAGATTGCCGGGGCTCTCTGCCTAGGCTGAGCTTCCGGGTCAGATGGAACCGGAAGCCTTGAAGAGTGGGATGCAGAGGAGTGAGGCTGAGGCAAATATAGCTCTAGGGCATTAACCTGGCAGGACAGGCTAGACGGAAACAACGGGAAACAGGGAAATCAGAAAAAGGATTGAGATACGGTGTGCAGTAGAAGTAGATAGAAAGTAAGGGTGAATCTGTAAGAGTCTGAAGAAAGAGGTCAACATTTCTGACCGGTGGAGGAGTCCAAAATTGCACAAAAAGTTAAAGGTCTCCAGTAATTTCTTGCTTGAGAGACATCAGAGAGTTGTGTTCATGAATGACAAAGGACAAGATGTGCCTTTGGTGGAGTAGGTCCTCTACATGTGACAGCTTGTGTACATTGCTAGAATGCTGGAGGGGAGGGGGCCTGGGAAGTGGACTTTGGGAGTTCTCTCTGGGACTTACTGGGAGAAGAATGGGCCAGATGGTAGGTGCAGAGTGGGAAGAGAGAAAGGCCAACAGCATTTCAGGACTGAGCCAGGCAGACAGCCTGGCCCAGAGTCCAGGGTCAGGTGTAGTGTAAGTGTTTGCCCGGGGTCAGGTGTAGTGTAAGTGTTAAAATCAGTCAGCTAAGTGACGAAGTGGCTCTAGGTCCAACCAGAGGAGCTTAGGGTCCTAAGGTTAGATAGTTTTCCCAGGCAAGGCACTGCACAGTGACCATCCCTTTCCTAGCTGGAAGAGCTAGGCTGCTATGGTGTACATTGGGCTTTCTCTTTGCTCAGCATTTCTCGCCAGAAGCTCTCTTCCCAAGCATACCCTAAGACCCCCTTTACTTAAAACAGCACCCCCAAGAGTACCCCAAAGGTATGCTCAGCTACTTTGAAGGTCTCAAGAAATGAGTAAGACCACCAATATGAAACCCCAGTCTCTTGACGGAGAATATAGAAGAGGAGAGGAGAAGGAAGGACAGACTCTGAAGGGATCCTCCTAAGGAGAAGATGACAGGGGCACAGAGACTTGATGGGGCCAACTTGGCTACCAGAGCTCAGGGAAAAGAGCATTGAGTCACCATGGATAGCAGTGCCAGTGACTGAATGCCAGACATTGGCGAGGGTCAGGGCCAGATGAGACCACTGGTATTTTGATCTGGAAGGTCAATTAGGATCCTAACCCACAGTGTCACTGTGATGTCTCAAGGGAAATAAAGATGTGACAGCTCATTATAATTACAAGGCATCATGTTGACAAAAGAACGGTTTTGTAGTGTTCTGCTACAGGTGTGGGTTCCCCCCGCCCATGGCAATAAGTTGTTCCTTATCCAGCAGAGGGCAGGTTCCCAGTTGACCCTTGATGATGTCTTTGTTGGGCTGTGGCTTTGCTTTCTCAGGTGAAGATGGTCCCTCCCAGATGGCCCTGGAAGATCTGGCCATGTTCCGATCCGTTCCCAACTGCACTATTTTCTATCCAAGTGATGCCATCTCAACGGAGCATGCTGTTTTCCTGGCAGCCAATACCAAGGTATTTTTAAGGGGACATTGGTTCGGACAGAAAATGCTTCTGGGCTCTGCTACTAGTTTGATACTGATGGTTGGGTTTTCTCAGTTTTTTTCTCAGTGTAAAGATAATAGGTATTCATTGTGGAAGATAATGTTGTAGGATTCCTTTAAAAAAAAACAGAACAGTTGCCCAAAAAAGGTGATTACACACATAAAACGTGAACACAATCATGTTGTACAAGTGCAAAAGGATGCCAAACAATATCTGATGGCTCATACGGGGCAGGGCTCAGCATGAGAGAAGAGTGTGCCCTGGAGGCTCCGAGAAGGGGGCTGTCAGCAATGCCACAGGAGTGGGCTCCAGCAGGCTTGAATGCTGGTCTTAGATACACCCTATGCCGTCACCACCTCGTGAGATCCAGAAAGCTGAAGAGTGGCCAGTGTCTCCACTGCAAACCTCAAAGTCCTCAGTCCTAGTCTGCCCTCTGAACATTTTAGAAGGACAGCAGTATGAATTCTGCCTCACTTGTTCCTCTTCATGTTTCACCCAAGGGCAGCAGATGGACAGCCTAATTCCTGTCTAGAACCCAACTGCAGGGGAGACTAGAGGACAGAGTCTGTACCTTTTCATCTGCTCCAGCTAATGGTCACCAGACTCCCCTCAACACCCATCTTTGCACTCACCCATGGTCCTGCATAGACAGCCCTGGGCATGGTTGGGATAGGTTATGCAAGTTCCTAAGTATTTTTGACACATTAGAGACCTATGATTCTTTGACCTTTTTTTTTTTTTTAAACCACTTTAAGTGGGTTCACACTGTATGTATTTGTCTATACTTTTTTACTTACTATATCCCGGAAATTGCTTTATGTCTGTGCATATATAGAGTGATCTCCTATGGGCTGCAAGATCCCATTTCTTGAAAGTTCAAAAAAGGCAAAGCTGTGGTGATAGAAATTAGAGGTTGCTTTTCAGGTGGGGAGAGTGGAGAGAGACCTGAGGAAACTTTCTGGCAGGTGCAAATGTTATTCATACTCAGGTGATAGTTACATGGTGTGTACCTTTGTCAGAATTTGTGGAGTACTCCACTTAAGTAAATTTTATCTCAATAAAAGCACTGAATAGAATTGGTTTATAACGTGAAGAAATGAACAGAGTAAGTGTTTCTAAACTAATATATCAGTTTATAATGTGTAGTTTAAATATGTGTATAAATTACCAAATACTTTACACACTTGAGTATTTATGGTCTATGTGTTTAAGTTGATAAAAACGTATTTACTTACATTTTCTCATCGGTAAAATAGCAAGTCTTTTTATATTCCAGCGTGTAAGGTATTTCTAAGAACTAAGTATTACAAGTTATGGCAAAAATTAGTTACTTACTTAACATTGTGTTCTGGGCTTTGTATTAAACATGAGTCAGTGCTGTGGCCTGAATTTGTGTTCTGTGGAGACAGAACGAGTCTGTGTATTTAAGAAAGCTTTCCTACCATTGAATGTGACAGCATAGAAAGTTTGTCACTGAGGACATCTGCCCAGGTCCTACATAGGCTTTTGCCTGGCTTGGTAGTAATCTGATCAGGTGACACTGACCTGTTTGCCAGTGGTTGTAGGTGCTTATTCTTTGTTCCAAAATGTGCACTTTGTTAGTAAAAACTGTTAGTCTTCCTCCCCCCTCCCTCTTTTAAAACAGGTTTATTAGGGGCGCCTGGGTGGCTCAGTCGTTGAGCGTCTGCCTGTCTGCCTCCAGCTCAGGTCATGATCCCAGGGTTCTGGGATCGAGCCCCGCATCAGACTCTGCTCCCCGGGAAGCCTGCTTCTCCCTCTCCCACTCCTCCTGCTTGTGTTCCCTCTCTCGCGGTCTCTCTGTCAAAATAAATAAAATCTTGTTTGAAAAATTTTTTTTAAAGAACAGGTTTATTAGTTGGAAATTTAGTTTGATTTTTTTTAAATTGTGGCTCTGGTTTTATGCCCTAGGGGATGTGCTATATTCGGACCAGCAGACCGGAAACTGCAGTTATTTACACCCCACAAGAAAGCTTTGTGATCGGACAGGCCAAGGTAAGGCCTTAAAAGTTCTCCAGTGTCTTCTAGTATCCTTTCACGTGGAGAGAAGTGGTCTAAAGTTAGCACTAGGTATCCCCACAGTCGAGGTTTGATCCTTTCTTTGCTCTAGTTTTAAAAAAATGAATTGTGAGCTTTGCCTGCTTTTCCTCAGAAAGGAACATTCTACCACTGCCAGTCTGAGGTAAACTTTTCTTTTTTCCAAATGGAGTTTCTCTTTGTTGAACTTGTAAGGATAAAGTGGTAACAACTTAAAGGTACTTGAGTTTTTTGGTGTAAATTACCACAGCCTGAAGCCAAACAAATAATAGAGCCCATTTCAAATTAATAATAAATCTGTTAGATTGGGGTTTTGCAGATCCAAGCCAAGAATAAAAGAGAACATGAATGCATTGCCCACGGGCCTGATAAAGGCTAGCATCACTGGGTACTACTTCCGATCTTCTGTGTTCTCACAAGAGCCCTAGAAGCACAGATTGTTAGCAGCCCTGTGTTGTAGATGAGAGAAGGTAAGCAGCTTACTCAGGGTTCACAGTTAGTGAGCAGCAAGACCAAAACTCAGACCCAGGCATTGACCTGGCCTCTGTCGGGGCCATGTGTGCAGAAAACCAGCAGAGTCTGGAGAAAATAAGTGGCGCTCTGCTCCATCACCTGGAGAGCAGGGCTTACAGGTGTTTGGGCATGTTTCCTTCCTGCCTTTTTTAAGGCATATATATCATAAAGGAGATCATGCTGCATCAGATAGTTTTATATTTTGATTTTATCTTTTAAGCTTTTTTAGAATATCATTAATACTCAAATGTGTGAAAGAGCAATAGCCAGTCATAAAGGAGCAACATGTGACCTCTGACTTGATAGCTAACACCTAGGCTGCTGCAGAATTCGTTGTTTTTAGTGCTCAGAATGACTGAGCAGTGATTGGCTTTAGTGCCACAAAAAAGTGGGTTATCCAGAACATTCCATGACTTGCTCTACTACGTAGCTGGACAGCACTGAATGAGAAAGCGGCAGTACTCACCTTCAGTGTTAACTACAGGTTTTGTTGTTCCCTGCCCATACTCTCACATTGAAACTCAAGGATGTTTGCCTCTGAGGGTGGAGGGGGCAGGTCTCAGTGACATGTGATTTGCAGAGCTTTTTCATATGCTGTCTTTTTTTTTCCTCCCTAATATTTGCCCCATCCTGACAAAATGAAGTAAATTTCCTGATGGTAAAGGATGTGAGTTAAAATGTGTGTGATAATTTGCATGCCATGGATAATTCAATAGCTAGGTTTTGCAAAGAGGACATAGATACGGTGTGGGAGAGAGTGTGTGTGTGTTTATATGTATGCATATGAAAAAGCTAGGACATTCTCAATAGAATGGGGTGGCTTAGAAGCCCTGAATAGTTGTACTGTCAGCAGTGGTTCTTAAGCTACAAGGAAACCTATACAAAGGGATGAAATGAAGAATAATTTCAGATGCCTTTGGTTGGGTGGCTTTGGAGAAAATAAAACTCTACCAAAAGCTAAGCCCCTGTCTTTGCTGGCAGAATAGCAAGTGGTTAAGAGTGTGGGCTTTGACGTCAGACAGGCCTGCCTGCTAGCCTCAGTGTTAAGCTGGGAGAGTTCCTCCCACTCTGAGATTGACTTTGCCCAGCCACAGAATGAGCCCCCAATGCATGGGCCTTACAGGGCCCTTGGGCATGCAAGGTGCTGGGCACAGAGCATGTTGCAAATGCCCCAAAATGATCCCCGTTAATTTGTTCATTATCAGAGTCCAATCTGTGTGCATGCCCCAACAAGATGTCCAAGTAGTCCAGGGATGGTACCTTTCTAGACCTCTGTGAGTGAGTCTGGTCTGCAACATATGGTCCATACAACTTGCTTCTGGCCTTCTGCCTTTCAGATCCCAGTTTGAAATCCACCTTCTTTGCTAAAGGGTATTCAATAAGAACTTAGTAATTAGGCACCGTAAATTATGAAGCATGGTTAGATGAATTTCTAAAAATGAACATTAAGTAGGGTTTATCAAAAAGAGTGTCCTTGTTAGTGTACTGATTCAGCTTTTTTTTTTATAGTGAATTAAGAAGTGAAATTGGTAGGATTGGGGAAGAGCAGCATAGCAGTGTTCTCTTTGAGATGCATTCTGTGCATAGTAACTACAGCTTTTTTGTTTTATGGGCACAATACCAGGTCATCCGCCACAGTGTCAATGACAAAGTCACAGTTATTGGAGCTGGAGTTACTCTGCATGAAGCCTTAGCAGCTGCCGAAGATCTTTCCAAGCAAGGTCAGTTGGTTGTTGCTGGACATTGAAGTTTAAGGTGGGGCGAGGTAGGACTTGGGCTGCCTCATGTGCCCCAATTGGTCTGTTTCACATACAAAGCTGGATATTGATCTTCTCCAGATATTTCCATCCGTGTCATCGACCTGTTCACCATTAAACCCCTGGATGTTACCACCATTCTCTCTAATGCCAAAGCCACAGGTGGCCGTATTATCACAGTGGAGGATCACTACCCAGAAGGTATGTGCAAGGCTTGAAGATCATTTTGAAAGTCTGCTTTGGTGGGATGTGTTTTTTATTTCCATGAATGGAAGCATGACATGCCCCTGGGTATCATCCAGCCAGACACTCCTCTACTCTAACAACCATTATTACTGCTCTTTGCAAGTGTATTGTTGTGTAGGGGTCTCTTAATGCACCTACACTTGTTCCTTAGGGTGAGGCCATGCCCATACTCATTTGTATGACCTCAGCACAGTGCAGCGCCTGGTGCCCAGGTGGCTCAGTGGCAGCACAAAGGAGTGTCTAACTCAGCATTGTGAGTAGGGAGGGGTCTTAAAAAGCTTCACAGTTGTGCTTGAGTTTTGAATGATTAATAATTTGCTCCCCTCCCAAAAGGGGAATAGTGCCTTTGTAAGCAGAGAACACAGCAAATGCAGAAAAACTGTGTGACTAGGGAGAGGGGGCTGGGAAGGTTAGGTGGGACATATGAGGGAGTGGGGAGTTTCATATGTTCATGTGTCAGGGGCCCAAGAACACATCCGTGAGCCATAGTGATTTTCTAGGAGCACTCTCAGTGCTTTCACAGCTGAGGTTTATTATAGGGAAAGGACACACACCAGGACCCACGAGAACAGAAGACACAGGTCAGGAGTGGAGAACCCCACACCTTCAGTTCCTTCCCTCCCTTCCACGAGGGGCCTGCTGAGTGCTCTCCCTTCTCCAGTAGTGACAAATTGCATCACTGGAGACACAAGGAACCCACTCAAGACTCAGCACCTGGGTTTTATTGGGCACTGGTCACACCCCCTTTGCCAGACACACACCAAACTTCCTGACTCCCAGAGGAAAACAGGTGCTCACAGGGCCTCGCACCAGCCCATTGTCCAGGTGTCAGCCGAGGGCCTGCCTAGTCGTTCTTTTCTGTATAGTTTATTGGATGGTTTAATCATTTTGGGGTTCCTGAGAGCCTTAAGAATCTGAGCTTGTAGACCCCCTGCATCTGTGGAGCCCCAGTTGAGAGAGCTCCTGCTGTGGTGGGGCTGGGAGCAATTTGGAGACTCACAGGTTTTGTGGGGTTTTTTAAAAGACTTTATTTATTTGAGAGCGGGGAGGGGAGAGGGAAAAGCGGACTCCCCACTAAACAGAGACCTCGGTCCCAGGACCCTAAGATCATGACCTGAGCCAAAAGGCAGACACTTCACCAACTGAGCCACCCAGGTAACCCTGGAGACCCACAGTTTTGAATGAGGACTCTTCTGGCTAGTCAGAGGATGACTGTCCCATGAATCAGTGCCTAGTGAAAAATATTTTTACCAAGGAACCAGCAAATTCAAAGGCCTCTATACTTCGGGGCTTTAAGGCTGACTAGCCACTACCAGAATAGAGCCTCCTGTCCCTTGTTTCCCCAGGTGGCATCGGGGAGGCTGTCTCTGCAGCTGTCTCCATGGAGCCTGACATCTTGGTCCATCAGCTGGCAGTGCCTGGAGTGCCTCAGAGTGGGAAGCCGAGTGAGCTGCTGGATATGTATGGAGTCAGTGCCAGACACATCATAGTGGCCGTGAAATGTATTTTAATGAGCTAAAATACATTACTTGGCATTAGACTTGGAAGACTGGCTTCTCTACCTTACATTTATGCTTGTTGCCAGACTTACCATTTAAATCTATACAGTTATATTTTCTTAAAAATTTAAGCAAGTTAACTACTTTCCTGTTAAACCATAAGTACATATAAGTGTAACTCTCGTCTTTGACTCATTAATAAGATTACAAATAAGAGAATAGCTGACAAAACAACCACATAAAAGTTTTCTGATAAGACAACGAGTAACTGGGTTAGGGATCAACGTAGGGTAAGTTTCTTAAATGTGTATTGTAAGTAAAGAAAGTGTAAATTGCACTGTCAACTGCATCGCTCACATGTTGTGGCCCTGTAGCACCCTGCCACACACAGCTGTCCTCATCTGCTGGTTTGCGTGCTGCCCTCCTACCTGCAGCTTCCTGGGGACAGTGTGACTGTAGGTGCCCTGGAACCTCCTCTGGCGTTGGCCTTCATCTCCCCTGGACAGGGCGGAGGCTGTGGAGCAGCAGCGGAAGCTCTTCGGGTGTCCTGTGCTGTGACAAGAGGACACAAACTAGTTCTAGTCTCGACACTGCACTCCTTTGTGAGTGCGCTCAAATGTCTCATTTGCCCAGGAACCAAACTGTTAGCTCAATCATATTCATCTGCTAAAGGTACTAGTTAATGTTAATAAAGCATTTAAAAAACCCAGCTGTTTTACTCTATTTGTGCTTTGTATGTGTGATTTGGTTTCCTTAATAAAATTCTAATTAAGGAAGGAGTTTCTATCTAAACCAGGAAAGAGAGTTACGTTCCCCTACAATAGAAGCCCGGGGAAAAGGTATTAGGCGGGAGGTGTACCACTAGAGGATAGTGTATGGCTTGAGCTGACAAGAGGAATGTCTGATACGTCATGGTCCTGATTTTTACTGCCCTCATTCACTGGTCAACAGGGGTCTTTGTTCAAGAATAGTAGAGACCCAGACCCAGAACTACCCTGGCACATGGGAGTCCTCGTAGGGGCCTGCTCACTCTGCTCCTGTACTTTTAAATCACTGAACTGGTTTCCTGGCCTGTAAAATGAGCATGATGATTGCTGTGCTTGTTTCACAAGATTTCAAAAACATTTATTTTTGTGTAAGACAATTGATAGAAGATAAAACATCAATATACAAAAATACTAAAAATATCAAATGGATTTTAAAAAGTAACAGTTGATACAGGGTCACTGTAGAAAATTTAGAAAATACAAATTTTGACCTCACTTAACCATCTCACACTCCGTATAAGTCAGCCTTTTAAACTGCACAATTCAGTGGTTTTTTAGTATACTCACCCGAGTTGTGCAACTATCACCATGATCTGTTTTAGGACTCCCAAAAAGAAACCCTGAATCCCTTAGTAGTCACTACCATTCCCCTTCCCAGCCCCTGGCAACCACTCCTGTATTTTCTGTCTCTGGATTTGCCTCTTCTGGACATTTCATATGAGTAGAATTGTACAGGGTATGGCCTTTTGGGCTTTGGCTTTTCTCACTTCATGTAATGCATTTGAGGTTCATCCACATGGTAGCATGTGCCAGGACTCCATTCCTTTTTATGGCCACATAATCCTTCCTATGTATATACCACATTTTATTCATCAGTTGGACGTTTAGGTACTTCTCACTTTTTCTGTTGTGAATAATGCTACAAACATTCTTCTGTAAGTTCGTGGATGTGAATTTTCAGTTCTCTTGTGTGTATATAAATCTAGGAGTGGAGTTGCAGACCTCTAATTTCTGTTTACAACTTTTCGTGTGTGTGTGTGAGAAAGGGAAAAAAAAAAGTTTGAGGAGTGGGAGACTGATCATAAAGGTGCCCTGACGTGTAAAGCACTGGATACTCTTAAGGATAGCCATTAGGAATACAGCCAGAATGTATGGTCATGCATGACGAGCACCACATCTGCTCTGGTTCAGGTGTAAAATGCCCCATCTGGTGAGATCGACAACAAAAATAGAACAATAAATACAATCCATGATGAAAGTGCTGTTCCAAAAGCCTAAATTCAGGCCCCCACAGGTGCTAGGCAAAAACAGTAGGACCATTTGGTAACAGGCTGAGCGGAGCCATGATGAGAAAGAGAAGGAAATGGACTTGTAGCCAGCTTCGCTCAGCTATAGCTCCTGAGTACAGAGTAGCCAAAGCAACAGGAGGAGGAAGCACACCATCGAATCTTGTAGGTGCTAAAATAGGTCTGAATGTTGGAGGGGGTACACCCTTTTTGCCTCAGTTTTTTCACCTTTTGTAAAAGGGGATGACGGTGCTGATGATGGTGATAATATCTATCTCATAGGGTTGTGGCCAGGATTTTAGAAGTGCCATCGAAATGTCCCCACTGACGGCCTCTTCGTTCCGGGCGTATTCCTACTCCCCAGGCCCAGCCTCGGCCCGCCCCTCCCCCCCTCAATGCTCAAGCCCCTTTTAGGCCTCATCCCGGGCTTCGCAGTGAGTAGGCCCCGCCTTTCCCGTCCCTGGCCAGCCCTCTCTTCAGCAGCCCTGGCTGCTCGCACCCACCCCCAAACCGCCTGTGCCCTACTGGGACTCTCTCTACCCACCATTTGACAGCGCCTCAGTCCAGCCGTGCCCGCCCGGCCGGCCCTGCGCCCCCCTCAATACCCGGCCAATTGAGAGCTGGCGGCAGTTGGGTCACGTTGTTGGGTTTTGTCCCGTCACTCATTGGGCTCCAGCCAATCAGCGTTGCTTGCGCCAGGCGGGTGCAGGAGCGGGTCAACGCCCTGAACAACGAGCATCCGCGCGGGTGCTTAGCTGGAGCCCCCAGGGTGTGAGGCGCTGCAAAGCCCAGGTCCCCAGGGGACAAGTCGGAGAAGGGGCTCTGCCCTTAACCTTGGGCCAACCAGCGATGGACAGAGGTATGGCCAGAGAGAAAGGGACACTGGTGGTGGGGGGGTGATGGCCTTGGAGGGGCAGGGGTGCGGGGATGCTGGAGGGTGGAGATGGGTGGAAGTGCAAGTAGGGTGGTGGCAGAGGTGTGCAGCACAGTCCCTCCTGCACTAGCAACGTGAAAGGAAAATGAGACACGACACAGTGTTCCTCTTCAACTCAGACCTCTGGAGCAAATGGGGTCTGGGAGCTGACTTCTCTAGTCAGAGCACCCCACCCATAGGCACACCAGCCCAGCTGTGGCCTTGCTTGGCACAAAAAGCTAAGACAGGTACCTTCTACCTCCTTACTGAGCTGCCATCCAGCCATTCTTGGGATCAGAAAAGCAGTGGCCTGGAATTTAGGAATCCTAAAAAGGTCCCACAATTCATTCCCTATTCGGTGTGGAGGACAAATAGCAGAGTTACCCAACACTCAAGGTAGGAGCCCAGGAGTGCACCAGGGGAAGAAGGGGCAGAGATGCAATATGCCCTCACACTTAATACATTCCTGTCCTGGAGCATGCTGAGGCTCAGGGAAAGTGGTGGCACCCCCGTTCTCAGCTTCAACTGAGGCCAACC
>NC_058419.1:1355435-1357891 GCF_002201575.2 Neomonachus schauinslandi | reverse complement strand
ACTGGGAGCTGGTGCCTGCCACCACCTGAGCCGCCAGAGCCCAGCACGTGCCTGACACCGTCGGTGACGAAAAGGGGCCTGCCCCTCTCCGCCCCCGCCCCCACCCACTTGCCAGCTGCACGGAGGAGGCTGGGGGGCAGGGGAGGAGAGGGGAGTGTGGGGGGGAAGAGCAGGGGCCACACCTGTGCGCACAGAGAGGCGACCCCTACCTGCCTCAGGCAGGGCAAGCTGCCCCCGCCCCCCAGCCCCGGGGAAGGAGAGGACACGACGACACGGGCAGCACGGAGCCACCGGGCGGGGACGGTGGAGGTCCGGAGCCTCCCGCCTCCCGGGGGCCCGGGTGGGGGCCTCACAGCTCACCGGGCGGTGCTGCTGGGCGGGCTGCTGGGGTGGGAAAGCGCTTGCTGCCCCCCGGGGCCAGGACTGCCACCAGGCCTGGCAGCCCCTGTGCAAAGGGCAGAGAGCACACTCCTTGGGCGTTGTGGGCCACACACGAGCTCTGTTGCATATTCTGCTTTCTTACTCTGGCGTTCTGCGTGTTCTGTTTGCAACCCTTCAGAGACGGAAGAGCTGGCTTGGTCGGTTGAGCGCCCCACTCTCGGTTTCGGCTCAGGTCATGATCCCAGGGTCCTGGGATGGAGCTCCGGGTGGGGCTCCGTGCTCAGCGGGGAGTCCGCTTGAGGGTTCTCTCGCTCTCCCTCGCCCCCTGCCCCTCCCCCCACGTGCGTGCGCATGCTCCCTCTCTCAAATAAAGCAATCTTAAAAAAAAGGAAAAGCCTGGAAGGTCCGATGACACAAAAACTAAAATTGTCTGCCTGACCAAACACAAGCCCCAAACCACAAAGTCAAGGGACAAGTGACAAAGTGGGGGGAAAAATAGCAGCAAGATGTGACTCAGGGCCCATCTCGCGAACATACAGAGAGCTTGAAGCCGTCCACGAGGAAAAGCCCGATGACCCAGTAAGTAAAGGGGGTCGAGGAGGCGAACACGGAAAACGAAAGCCAAAGGCTGCTCCATCCGATCCCACGGCCAGGACTCGCGCAGGGGCTGCGGTCCCAGAGTTGCTCCTTCTGGGGACAAACGGTGGCCAGTGACCGGCCTCGCGCTTCATTCCCCTGCCGCTCCGACTAGACAACATGCCACCACGGAACCAAACAACCACCAACCACCAGCAAGACCGGCCAAAGTGGGAGGGCGGTGGTGTGGGGCATGGAGCAGGTCTGGGAAAAACATCGGCCAGGAGCTGGGAGACCACCTTGGTGAAGAAAGGCAGCGGCTTCCCACCAGCTAGAGGGCCGACCGCACGCACAGACCAGACAACTGTCAGGGCCGTTCTCGGGCAGACAGCCCCCTGTGCGGTCTCCAAGCTCCCCGCCACTCCCCCCTCCCCCAAATCCACGTTCTGGATCTCAGGGCCCATGTTCCTTTCCCATCCCCGAGCCCAGCCTTTGGGTCTTTCCTCTGCCTCATCAGAGAGTTCTTTCCATCCCCACTCCCGGGCCCCGAGCTGGTCTCCACCCCCCTCTCCAGATGTTACCAGCCCCAGTCTGGAAATTCCCGAGCACCTGGACAAAGCTTGACACCTTTCTCCCGCCTGGGCTGTGGGCGGTGCCCTGCAGCCCACCTAGGCAGGAAAGGGTGACTGCCACTCCATGGGAAGTCCCTGATCCCTCGAGGGCTAGCACCCTCCCGGCATCTGCCAGACCCGTGGGGACTCTGCAAAGGAGCCAGCCCCAGGGAGGGCAGGGAGCGCACACACACACACACCTAGGAGTCTCAGGCCTCCAGAGCACTGCTTCTCACGGCGGGGGCGTGGGGCGTGGGGGGGGGGTGGAGCAGAGGGGACGGTCTCAGACCAGCCGCCAGGAGCTTGTTAGAGGCACCCATTCTCAGGCCCCACCTCAGATCTGCAAGATCAGAGACTCCGGGGTGGAGCCCAGAGTTTGAACAAGCCCTCCAGGTGTTCCCATGCAGCCCTCCAGCGTGAGAGCCACCGGGATGGATGGTTCCTGATCGCACCCACTTCTAGAAAGGCTAGCTTTCTCTGCTGGGCTCACCTTGACTGACCTCCCCAGGTGAGAGGCAGGCAGGCACAGCTGATGATCCCAACCACAGGTGGTCCTGGAGCAAGGATGTGCTTGAGCAGGACTCCCTCCCAGGGGGCCACACCTGTCGAGTGACATGGGAAAGACTTTGTTACTTTCCCGCTGTCCCCACCCACAGAAGTGGGGACAGATACCTCTGGCGAACACCACCTTCCCGGGTACTGGCCCCAGCTCTGCCCACGTTTTCCTGGATACTAGGCGCGCGCGCGCGCGCGTGTGTGTGTGTGTGGGTTGCTGGGATCTTGGGATCTATGCTTTACAGAGAAACGTCCCATACACGCTCAGGGGCACTGGAACACACAGTGGGCCGGGCAAGGAATGTGTGTGTGTGTTGCGGGGGGGGGGGGGGG
>NC_058419.1:1355055-1355335 GCF_002201575.2 Neomonachus schauinslandi | reverse complement strand
GGGGGGGGGGGGGGGGGGGGCAGGGTCACAATCTGGGCCCTGGGAGGGTGGAGGTGCCCAGGAGCGCACAGCAAGGCCGCTCTCAGAGGCCAGGACTGGGAGGGGCTGGAGACGGAGTGACGGAGCCCTTTGTCATCCCGGTGGGGTCGCCGCCCTCCCTCCCTCCCCCATCACTAGGCCCCTGGGGACCCCAATACACTGTCCCTGGCCGTCTAGGGGCCGGACACCCTCAACGGCGTGGGGGCGGCCTGCGGGGAGCAGCGGGAGAGAAGCCGGACGG
>NC_058419.1:1339394-1354955 GCF_002201575.2 Neomonachus schauinslandi | reverse complement strand
AAAGACGGACCCGAGGGCGGTCAGGGCGGGGCCCAACACGCCTCGCGATAGAGGCTCCTCCTTGACCTCTCCGCGGAAGAATGGGTAGACCCCTTCCCCGTCCCCAGGTCTCGGGGAACGGGGCCTCCGGCCCGGTCCAGGACCCGGAGGGGCGGAGGGTGGAGCCCAGGGACGGAGGGCGGTGTCGAGAGGGCTGGGGCGCCGTCTAGGCGTGTTGGGCCCCGCCCTGACCGCCCTCGGGTCCGTCTTTTCACGTCCCTCAGCGCGCCCACCGGAAGCTCCGCCCCGCATGTGGCGGGGCACCGCCTTCCGGCCCCCTTCCGGCTAGCTTCGCCAATGACCAAGCTCGGCTCCTGCCGGGACCCGCCCCCAGGCCGCCTGAGGAAGCCCAGCCCCTGTGGCCTGACGGACACTTCCTCTGCCCAATCAAAGCAAGCCGGTCGCCTGCGCGCCCCTCTGGGCTCAGCTCCCGCGGGCTTCTCGCCAGCGGCGGGGCCCTGGGAACTGCCGGACGCCTAGACTGACGTCCCCGGCAGGGGGAGGAGAGTAGGGACTCTGTGCGGAGTCGCGCAGGTCGTCCTGTCTGTCCACGCCAAGCCCTGCTTGTGTGCTTTTGGTTTGAACTTGTCTCTTGAAGTAAAGAAACTCACGGGTAGTGACAGAGAGACGCCAGGGCGCCTGCCGCAGTTCCCCTAGGGTCAGCATGTTGCACGCCTAGTTCAGTTGCACACCAGGAAATGGCATGGGTGCCATCCGAGGGCAGCTCCGTGGGAGTTGCATCCGTGGGAGTTGCATCCGTGCGCGCGCGCGCGCGCACAGCTCTGCAGTTTTCATCACGCGTGTAGATTCACGTGACTCCCACGGGCATCCGTGTCCAGTTGGTTCCCTCACGAGGACCCCTCCTGTGGACCTGACATAACCACAGCCTCCTCCCATCTCCTCCCAACCCACGGCAAGCAGTACTGTATTCTCGTCCAGAATTCCGGGTTATTTGAACACTGTTAGGTAAATGGACCCATGCAGTATGCGGAAGGTATCCGTAACCTGGGATGGGCTTCCCCCCCCCACCCCTCCCCTCACATAATGCCCTTGCGATCCATCCAAATCTCTGCATGTATCCATACTTAGTTCTTCCTTCGTGTTGCTAGCTACAGTCCTTGGTGTGGATCCACCAGTCGGCTCAAGCATTCACCTCCTGAAGGACACCTTGCTTGTTCCCAGTTTCAGGCTTCTACAAATACACCTGCTACGACCATTCATGTACAAGTGTTCGTGCGATCCTAAGTTTCTATTTCTTTGGAATAAATGCCCGAGGGAGGGGCGCCTGGGTGGCTCAGTCGCTAGGCGTCCGTCTTCCGCTCGGGGGTCGTGATCCCAGGGTCCTGGGATCACGAGCCCCGTCGTATCGGGCTCCCTGCTTGGTGAGCCTGCTTCTCCCTCTCCCTCTGCCTGTTGCTCCCCCTGCTTGTGCTCTCTCTCTGCCAAATAAATAAATACGATTTTTAAAAATAAATAAATGCCCAAGGGTACGATCGCTGGGTCCTGTGCAGATGGGTGCTTAGCTTTAATGGTTTTACCTTTTTTTTTTTTTTTTTTGAGATTTTATTTGCTTATTTGACAGAGAGAGACACAGCGAGAGAGGGAACACAAGCAGGGGGAGTGGGAGAGGGAGAAGCGGGCTTCCCGCGGAGCAGGGAGCCCGACGCTGGGCTCGATCCCAGGACCCTGGGATCATGACCTGAGCCTGAGCCGGAGGCAGACGCTTAACGACGGAGCCACCCAGGCGCCCCCAAAGATTTTTATCTTTTTTAAGGAATCCTTACACCCAACGTGAGGCTCAAACTCTCGATCCCGAGATCAAGAGTCCCATGCTCTTCCGACTGAGCCAGCCGGGGGCTCCCGGATGCTTTGCTCTAAAAGGAACTGCCAAATTGCCTCCCACCGCGGCTGTACCATTTTCCATTACCACCCTGCATATTTTTACAGCACATAATTGAAATTTTTTACAAAGCAACATTATTTTAAGACACATTGTTAACAGTTGTTTCTCTCTTCCAACTATATTCTTCTAATGGAATCACCAACATAGTTATTCACAGTTTTACACCCTGCACATTTATTTTATTGTATTTATTTATTTTTCCACGTTTCATTGTGACTTTCTTTCCCTTAGCAATCGGTCTTTGAAAAACCTCCCACGTCAGTAAACAAATGCCTAGCTCATTTCTTCTCTGGCCGCGTGGTATTTGATAGCATACGTGTACCGTCATTTACATAACGAGTCCCCAGCTGATGGTACTTTTACCTTTTCTCGCTCTCTCTCCGCAATTCACCTTGGCGCTGCAACTTCCCACTGTGAACGTGTGTCGATCTCCCTCTAGGATAACGACCTCTAAGTGGAATTGCCAGGTTCAAAACCTACGGGCCTTTAAAATGTTGAGAGACACCAAGGAATTGCCTCCCCGAAAGAGGCACACTTGTCCTACACTAGGGCTGTTAGTTCTTTGTTACGTATGTTGCAAAGATCTTCCCTCAGGTTGTCTTTTGCCTTGAAAGACTAGGCTTGTTGGTTTGGGCTGTCAAGAAGTTGCGCACTTTTTTTAAGGATTTTATTTATTTTTATTTTTTTTAAAGAGTTTATTTATTTATTTGAGAGAGAGAGAACACATGAGAGGGGATAGGGTCAGAGGACGAAGCAGACTCCCTGCCGAGCAGGGAGCCCGATGCGGGACTCGATCCCGGGACTCCAGGATCATGACCTGAGCCGAAGGCAGTCGCCCAACCAACTGAGCCACCCAGGCGCCCTAGGATTTTATTTTTAAGTGATCTCTACACCCAACACGGGGCTCGAACTTACAACCCCGAGATCCAAGAGCCGCATGCTCTACCGACTGAGCCGGCCAGGCGCCCAGAAGTTAGACCTTTTTAGATAACCAAATGTATTAAATTCTCAACTGATGATTTCTGGGTTGCGTATCTTGGGCACAAAGGCCTCCTCCCACGTGTGAGGACCGTGAGGAGACTCGGGACAGAATTTACGAGTCCCTGTTGCCAACTCCTCCGTGACCCAGGCCGGCAGGTTGACCCGCTGGTCCAATCCCTGTGGCCCTGGACAGCTGGCCACAGGATCCGGTGCTGCCTGGGTAGGTCCGGGCGGGGGTGGGGGTGTGGGGGTGGGGGCTGGGGGCGGTGCCGCTCTGACACCCAGCTGCTGCCGTCCAGGGATGCCAGTCCAGTCTGAGAGAAAGGCAAGGAAATATGTAATGAGAAAAGGTTCGTTACGCTGTTTAAATGCATAGGTGGCCCGCAGGTAAGCAAGAGACGCCCCTGAGGAAGCAGAGCAAATGAAAACAGAGGAGGGAGCAGGGATGCGGCTGGGGCTGTGTGCAGGGGCTGCCGGGTTGGGTTTCCGCAGTGCTAGGAGTAAGGGCTTTCAGAAGGTGAGAGAGCAGAACGGAGAGCCCGCCTAAAATCAGTGTTCTTGGGGCGCCTGGGTGGCTCAGTCGGTTGGGTGCCCGCCTTTGGCTCAGGTCATGATCCCGGAGTCCGGGGATCGAGGCTCCCGTGGGGCTCCCTGCTCGGTGGGGACTCTGCTTCTCCCTCTCCCTCAGCCGTCCCCCCCCCCACCCCCCGCTTGTGCTCTCTGGCTCTATCTCTCCGTCAAATAAGTAAAATAAAACCTTTAAAATAAATAAGTAAATAAATAAAACCAGTGTTCGTGAAGGGCGACCTCGGCGGGCCGAAGGAAGGACAGGGATATAAAAAGAAGTGGGTCTGAGTGAGCGGGGGAAGAACCCTCCCACGCCAGTCCTAGTATCCACGGAACAGGGGCTGCCTTCCCCCGGCTGGCTGCAAGCTGAGGGGCTTCAGTGAACCCCCGGCTGAGAGAGGAACTGCCCCCCTCCACACCCCCACCACCCCCATCGTGGTAGTCCTGCTGGGCTCCTGGCAGAGCAAGCCCACCCTCCCTGGAAGAGGATACCTCACCCCAGGCTTCGCTCACCCAGGACTCCCCGGGGGGCCCAGCTGAAGATGGGTCAGTGACCTCCAAATGAAGACACCGCCCACGCTCCTGGACAATCCGCAGGTCTGTCAAAGACAGGACTGGCCCTACCGACATTCCCCAGGGTGTGACTCTCAGAGGCCAGAGAACGTAATTTCGGTAATGGCCGTGAGTGTTTGCCGTGGGCCTAGACTCCCCCCATCCCATCCTCCGGGAAGCCCTAGGAGGCTGTTAGCGGGGTCAGCCCCATTGTCCAGGTGAGGAAATGAGGAAAACACCACAGATGGGTTGAGCGGCTTCTTCGGAATCACTTGCTAGCAGGTGGCTGAGGCAGGGTGTGGATCAAGGACGTTGGGCTTCGAGCCTGACCCCCTTTTGTGGGCTATGCTCTACAGTCTGGCTCGCTCCCTCATTTGGAGATTCCTGGGGCACGTGTGGCACATCAGTATGTCCTGAAGGCATGAGAGGTGAGCCCAGGTGAATCTCCCCCTGGCGGGCCTTGGGTCAGCACACAAAAAAGGGAGGAGGGTGAGAAAGAGAACCACCTTCTGCTCTTGGGCTTCATCGTGGGGGTGGGGAGGTGCGGGGGCGGGGGGACTTCGAAACAGGGACTGGCATTACCTTCGAATTCTCATGAGATCAGAGAGCGGCGCTCACGGATATTTACGTATCGTTTGCACTGTTGTGACAGAAAGCTACTCCGACTCCCCAGATCTTCGATAGCCTCTGAGATACAACAACAGAAAGACACAGGAGAAGCATTCGAGTCCCAGACCAGGATGGAGTCCTGCATGGGCTCCCGGCTCAGCGGGGTGTCTGCTTCTCCCTCTGACCCTTCCCTCTCTCGTGTTTTCTCTCTCTCGCTCTCTCTAGCTCTCAAATAAATCAATACAACCTTTATATAATAATAATAATAATAATTAATAAAATAAAAACAAGAAAAGCATCCAGGCAGGTTTGAAAAAGAACTTTAGAAGTAAAGAAACACCGTCATTGAAATAAAAAATCCCAACAGATGGATGAAATCACAGATAGGTGCCGCTGAAGAAAAGATTAGTGACCTGGAAGATGGTGCCTCTGAAATTACCTCCTGCCCTGTTTCCCCTCCCGGTGGATAATGTGGTTTCCTCCTTCCCTGAGAAATTGCAGCAGCCCCTCTTCAGAGGTCCAGGCTCTGGCTCTTCAAGGCCCCCTCATCCTGGCTTCTAGGCTCCTGGTGACACCAACCTGTTCCCCTTGCTCTAGGGGCGGCAGGTTCCTCCCGTTTTATCTCCGTGACTCCAGTCGTCCGATCCGAGTGACCGACTGCTCATATTCAATCCCCTCCGTTGAGAAACTTTGTCTGTTTCTTGTATCCTGACTCATGCCCGACCGATACAGGATCGGAACTGGGAGTGGTCCCAGAAGATGGACCCACAAAGACGGAGTGTGGGGACGGGTCTGGTCATGCCCTTGGGCTGGAGTGCGGGGCTCGGGTCCTCGCCAACGTGCAGTGGGGCGTGAGGCGCCCGTGGCCGGCAGGGACCTCGTAATTTGTCAGGCCCTCACCTGCGGTTAACCGGGACGAAGGGCCCATCCTCAGTGAGCACCCCGGGGAGCTGGAGCGGCCGCTGCCCTGGACTGTCATGGGCGCTAGGGATGGCTGTAAAGACTGTGGTGTGGAGGGCGCCTGGGTGGCTCAGATGGTTGGGCGTCTGCCTTCGGCTCAGGTCATGATTCCGGGGTCCTGGATCGAGTCCCGCATTGGGCTCCCTGCTAGGTGGGGAGCCTGCTTCTCCCTCTGCCTCTGCCTCTCTCTCTCTCTCTCTCTGACTCTCATGAATAAATAAATAAAAAAAAAAACATTAAAAAAAAAAAAAAGACTGTGGTGTGGGACGATTCCCGAGTGCACCTGAGACTGCACAGAGAAAAAAGGACAAGTTCAGGTTCCTTACCTCTCAGCTCAAGTCACCGTATGATAACCAGAGAACTTCCAGGATGGCCCTAAAAATTCGCTCACTTCCTCTACCTGCAAGGGTTGACAGGGCTGAAAATCAAACACAGCGTTTAGCTGTGCGGGTTACAGAATCCCAAAGTCAGCTGAATTCCCAGCCTGTGTTTCTCATGTGAAAGGTAGGGCGGTGGTTGGAGGAGTGGGACCCTGAAGCCTGGCATTGGGACATCTGGTTGGCCTCAGTTGAAGCTGAGAACGGGGGTGCCACCACTTTCCCTCTGAGGCTCATTTGCGGGTGGAAGTTGCTGCTTTCCCATGTCTAAAGGACTGGCATCCTTGCTTGACAATGTGTCATTACCTCATCTGGGGTAGGTGCCTTGCAAGGGAACTCATGTTGTTTGAGACCCTGTGCAACAGTCCCTTTGACATTCAACCCATAACTACGGTGCAATCACAGTATGATCCATGGGGTGAAAGTCTGAACCATGAGGAAATAGCCCACACATCAATAAAAATCCCGAGATTTAACTGGTATCTAACAAATGAATCCTATTTGAACATCATGGCAATGGATTCTCAGGCTGTCAGACTGAGGTAAACTGAGATACTCAATGGTGCTGAAGTCACTGATTGCCATGTACTTAGTAGAAGTTCCAGATTGAATGTGGTAGCACATGAGCTGGTGGAAAATCTAGCACTACACTTGGTAGGTTGACTGAAACTTGGGACTCACTGGTGTCCTTTATTTGATGGATTTCAATGCCAGGACTGTCTTGGCATGAGGTAGACAAGGGAATCCTAAGTGTTAGGGGAAATAAAAACATAATGTGTTAGAGAGAGAGGAATTTGAGGGTATATTCATCACAGTGGATATGAACACCCCACCTCTAACTATATTCCATGGAATGCCCAGAAGCAGCTCTTTTTAGTGAAGCTTTGAGAGAACCTTTAGAGTGGGAACGCGTGCATCTTTTATTTATTTTTTATTTTTTAAAAGATTTTATTTATTTATTTATTTGAGAGAGAGAATGAGATAGAGCATGAGATAGGGGAGGGTCAGAGGGAGAAGCAGACTCCCTGCTGAGCAGGGAGCCCGATGCGGGACTCGATCCTGGGACTCCAGGATGATGACCTAAGCCGAAGGCAGTCGCTCAACCAACTGAGCCACCCAGGCGCCCCGCGTGCATCTTTTAACAGCTCTATAAAGATCGCCATGGGGGCGACTGGTGGGCTCAGTCGGTAAAGCATGAGACTCTTGATCCCTGGGTCGTGAGTTCAAGCCATATGTTGGGTGTGTGGTCTACTTAAAAAAAAAAAAAGATCACCATGAATGAAATAATGAGGCAGAGCGCTGCAACATGCTTGATATATATAACCCTAAATGCTCTAGATGGGAACAAATTATCCTGACTTTATTTGCTCCAGTGGAATCACAGGCTCTCACCCAGTTTCCAGAACCAAAGTCCCTTGATGGATGGGGAGCTGGGTGCCCTGGATAACACTCTGCACCATCGCTGTTAAGTGCAAACTACAAAGGGACCTGCAGGCATTTACTCAAGTGACTGCTTGTCCTGGAGAACAGGTGTGCTTGAGCAGGATTCCCGCCTTGGCAGGCCACACCTATCAAGTGACGTGGGAAAGACTTTTGTTACCTTTGTCCTAGCTCCACCTCCAGAAGTGTGGACACTGGCGGTTACTGAGATCGCTGGTCGCTCAAGCACTAATTCTGCCCACCTTTCTGGATGCTATTCTTGTTGGGGAGGGGCGCTTTATATCGAACCATTCCAGAGGCACACTCTCCAAGCGCTGGCACGCAGTGGGAGGGATGGGGGGGGCAGGGCCACAATCTGGGCCCTGGGAGGGTGGAAGCGCCCAGGAGCACACAGGATGCCGCTCTCAGAGGCCAGGACTGGGGCGCAGCCAGAGAAGGAATGACAGTGTTCCTTCGCAAACCTGGATGGGGCCGCCGCCCTCCCTCTCCAAGTCATCCCAGGGAGCATAATGTTTCTTTTCTCTGCCGGGTCAGGGTGGGCGGGGCGGGAGCTAAGGTGTATATGGGGTCTCTCGGGTCCCGGATCATGGGGGAGGCCTCTCCTTGGCCTTTCTCTCGCGAGAGGTCGCAGCCCCGCCCCGTGTCTCCCGTGAGCGCGGGATATGCGCAGAGTTCACAGCACAGCCAGGTCCGGACTCTTCGGTTAGGGCGGGGGAGACGTAGGCGGAGTGAGCCTGCCGCTCCGCCGACAAAGGAACGCGGACCGAGACTCCAGCATGGCTTGTGCCGTGGAGTCCTGGAGCCCAGAGGGAGGCTCGGAGGCCGGGTCTCAGCCTCGTGACCTCCAGGAGCACGCACGCAGCCGCCGTAAGCCCCACTCGAGGGTACTTTCCTTCTTTCAATTCCAGGAATATAGTCTTTTGATAGTTGGGGCAAAGCCTCGGGCAAGAGTTCTACGCCCAAGATGGCCAGCCGGAAACAGGTTTCGGGTGCCGATGTGGCGAGGCCAGATTGGCCAACTGGCCGCCCGTATGTTAACACGCAGTTGTGTCCCCGTTCTGCGCGTGTGCGGAGGCCACGCCTGCACACAGGCGCAGAACGCCCTGCGTCTATGGTCCGGGAAGTGTGACAGAGCGTCCACCCGCCCTGGCCAGGACTCTATGGTACCTATGCGCGAAGATAGCCCGCCTATATAAGGCATGCGCAGGCGTGAAAGCGCCTCTTTTCCTTCGGCGCGGTGAGTAGTAGAGACAGTAGATCTGTGAGGTGCCCTTGCTGATTCTCTGGCCTAGTTTGAGGCCTGTCCTCGTCTTCTGTCCGACTTTGTCTGTTTCGTTGCAGCCACTGAAGATCCTGGTGTCGCCATGGGCCGCCGCCCCGCCCGGTGGTGAGTGCCGATTCCGTGCAATTTGGTAGCTGTGAAAAAGGGAGAACTGTATTTCACTATTAAAAGCAATCCTGGCAGGAGGGCTCTAGTGCAGCTTTCCTGTACTGGAACAGACTCCACGGTTTTCCCAATACCTTCCGGGTCGCTTGGGGGTCTTCGTTTATACTATGTTTCTTTAAAAGTTCATGCCGCTCTTGAGCGTTTCCTCTATTTTGTTGAGGTAGTGGATTTACTATCCTGGAGTGCATATGTTCCGCCACTTTCAGGCTGGAAACGACGTCCGCCTTGCTTCCCCCCTGTCCTGGAAATTCGTCCCCTTTTTAGGCTCAATACTCTTTGAGGGCCTTTGTGTGCTATCCCGGTCTTATTTCCGGGCGACATGCCCGTCCCTTCTCGGGCGCCAAGGGCCGCCCCGAAAAGCGGGCTCAGCCGCGTCGTGTGCCCTGCAGGGGGCGTCAGAATCTCTTCACACGTGGTCCGGAGGCGGATTTAATGCCACGTGCCCAAAAGTCGGTGGCTGGCATGAACTGAGTTACTAATAGCAAACTTGGAGTGCTTTGAAGAGAGAGGTTTTTTGTTTGTTTTTCCTGGAAAAGCCCCTTTGGACCGTTTGACCTTATGCGAAGCATGAAACCATAATAAGGGATCAGATGAGATTTTTTTGCTTTTATGTTCTTAGCATGGGTATTCTCCTAACTTTTGACCACCTTGTTTTGACTGTGTCTTGCTTAGAGCTAATGTCCAGGGGTGGAGACAGCTGGGATTGACACATTGTTGTCCTCCCCATTCCCAGCTCTCCTTTGGTCTTAATTTAAGGGATTCCTCAAAGTGTTCATTGTTGGGTTCACTTGTGAACTGTAACTTTGGGTTTCCCCCCCTCCCCGCAGTTACCGGTATTGTAAGAACAAGCCGTATCCAAAGTCTCGCTTCTGCAGAGGTGTCCCTGGTAAGTAGTGGGAGAGCTCCCAAACTGGTTTTGCTACACTGACTCAGTTGCCCCCCCCCTCCCGACTTACCCAAGTTCTTTTCAGATGCCAAGATCCGCATCTTTGACCTGGGGCGGAAGAAGGCAAAAGTGGATGAGTTCCCACTATGTGGCCACATGGTGTCAGATGAATACGAGCAGCTCTCCTCTGAAGGTGAGGCAGGATTCCTTGTTAATCACTCCATCCCTTCTCACCACCCTGGTGTTATCAGTTAATCGTATCCAGTGGGGAGCCTTGGTCCGTATAGCCGATACAAATGTACTGTGAGAGCCAGGGAGGGTTACAGTAAATGCTTCTGTGCTATCTTGTCTCTCACTGCTGCCTCCCCCGTTGCCAACCTAGCCCTGGAGGCTGCCCGTATTTGTGCCAACAAGTACATGGTGAAAAGCTGTGGCAAAGATGGTTTTCACATCCGAGTGCGGCTCCATCCCTTCCATGTCATCCGTATCAACAAGATGTTGTCCTGTGCTGGAGCTGACAGGTGAGCTGGGTCCTGGGTCTCTGCCTTTTCAGGTGTTTTCCCATACCTTGAGGCCCTTGTTTGGCTTGATTTTTTTCATCAGGGCAAAGAAATGGGCCTCACATAAAGAATTTAGTCACCTGTAATAAAGCTAGGTTAAAGGCTACCAGATGGATTTTAATGGACCATTTTCCCCTCATACCACTGCACAGAACTGACTTGCAGAAACAAACATAAAAGGCATCGTGACTAAGATTTAGCCTCTTGATGACAGGTGAAAGGAGGTGCTTCTGAGGGAGTAGCTTTAATCCTGATGACAGTCATCTGCCAGCAAGCAGGTAGCTGAAGCAGTCACAGTTTGGAGGGCTTTCAGATGAGCCAAATGATACCTTGTAGGGACTGGCTAGTCTGTTTTTGAGTTTCCTGTTCTCTGCAGCCAATTAAGCCGACTGTGCTCTTTGTCCATGGGGGCCCAGTGTGCCATGGCTGCAAACAGTAGCCTCCTTGGTAGTGTATGCAGCCTGTTGATTGTATGGGTTGCCCTAAGGGACCTTGGAGACAGCTCTTCCAGTGGACACTGAGGTCTGACCTCATGCTATCTCCAATCTAGGCTGCAGACAGGTATGCGGGGTGCCTTTGGAAAGCCCCAGGGCACAGTAGCCAGGGTCCACATTGGCCAAGTCATCATGTCCATCCGTACCAAGCTGCAGAACAAGGAGCATGTGATTGAGGCCCTACGCAGGGCCAAGTTCAAGTTCCCTGGCCGCCAGAAGGTGAGTTGTGCTGAAACCACTGTCCTGCCTGTGCTTGCCCTAGTGTCCAGGCTTCTTGATGCCATTCTCTTCATCTCTCCCTAGATCCACATCTCCAAGAAGTGGGGCTTTACTAAGTTTAATGCGGATGAATTTGAAGACATGGTGGCTGAAAAGCGGCTTATCCCAGATGGCTGTGGGGTCAAATACATCCCTAATCGTGGCCCCTTGGACAAATGGAGGGCTCTGCACTCATGAGAACCTCGGCACTGCCCCCCCCGACTCATGCACACCAATAAAACCTACTTCCTGTCTGTCTGTGCATCTGGATTCATGGAGGGTTGGGGCTCTTTGGAAACTCTAAAGTCACGGTCCTTTATTTTGAGAAGAAGGCTGACAAGTTGGCCAGGACCAGCATCCTCTCAGTTGTCTAGTTAGGACATTGACTTGGACGTACCTAGATCAGATGTTGTCTGTTCAAAATTTCCCTTTGCAAGTCCAGTCTGTGATGAGTCCATAGGCATTGAGTGCTCCTTTAGTAAAGTGCCCTGCCCCCGCAATTAAAAAGGGCTTGTGGCCTAAGGCTGACTTGTGGCTGCTAGAGAAGCTCTCCCTGAGGATCCCAGACCAGCAACATAACTGGAAATGGGGAGAAGTGAAGACTAGGCATGGTTCCAGCCATGTTTCAACCAGCACTCTAGGAGATGGGCTCTCCGGTTAGCCCTTGAATAGTTTCTTGTGTTAGGTTGTAAGGCAGCTTTGACCCACACTCAGACCACCTGCCACCCCTTCTGGGGCCTCCCCTTCACATCCTTGACCACTTTGGCTAGTGTCCGACCTGACCTCAAGCTCCCCCCACCTGAAATGGCCCATAGGCAAGACGACCTTTTGGCAAGTAGTGTGCAGCTCCCCTTGGTCTGGGGATTCTGTGTGTTGTCTGGTACAGTTGTGTACCAGGGTTCCAAAAGCATTAGTTGGGCTCAGTATCACGGGGCAGCAAAAACAAGCCCCCGAGAATCCCTATGAGGCCTGATGGCCTGTGGTTCTCCAGCCAGAAGCGGGTCCTAAAGAGAGATGGTTCCAGAGTGGGCCACAGTGGTCACTGAGCGCCTCTGCCGCTTCCCCAGGCTGGGCTGGGTTGCATTGAATCCACTGGCCTTTTGTAATCATTACTTAACAGACATTTCTTTTTTTTAAAAGATTTTATTTATTTATTTGACAGAGACACAGCGAGAGAGGGAACACAAGCAGTGGGAGTGGGAGAGCGAGAAGCAGGCTTCCCACTGAGCAGGAAGCCCGATGGGGGGCTCGATCCCAGGACCCTGGAATCATGACCCGAGCTGAAGGCAGATGCTTAACGACTGAGCCACCCAGGCGCCCCCTTAACAGACGTTTCTAAGGTTGAAAATTACTTTTATTTTTGACCTTGAGATGATTCTAAACCATAAATAATTGTGTTTAAATGGCCCTGATAATCCTGCTAGCTGGTTTTACTGAGCTCTGTCTCTGGAAAATGAAGCTGGGGAAGGGAGGGTTCTACGATACCAACACCCTAAATAAGATCATTGGTAACATTTTGCTAAGTGTCCTGTAGTCCCTTTACCTGCACGAGCACGTACTCATACAGTTGCTGTTAGTTACATAAGTGGTGCATCTCTCTATGTGCCTGTAGCCTTGGTACCCAGCCCGAGCCACACCTCGTACACGTGCCCCCAGTGTGGACTGACCATACCCTGGGTGGGGTGAGGTTGGGCTGCACCATGGTTGTGAACATGGGCTTGACAGCAGGCAGCAGGGCTGTTTGAAGCTATTTTCATTTATGGGATTACAACAAGCTTCGTTTTCTGTTTGCTAGTTACTGTGTGTGTGTAAACTACTTATCGATCCTTGTGTCTGCTAGAATCTTAATATTGATTCATACGGATCCTGTGTGCAATAAAAATGGCCTTCTGGCACATTTGCTCCACGTATGTAATATCCCTCAATTTAGCTTTTTGTTCTCAGCGTGTAAGTTTCCTTTTTGTCCTATAATAAAATCTTTTGTTCTGCTGTGATTCCCTTTTCTGAGCCCTGCAGTTGAGCCAAAATCACCTGAGCCCCCTTTTCTCCCCCAGCCCTGGAGCCTGCTCTACTCACAGTCTTGACACTAGCTGGGGGCAGAGTGGCATGGGTCTAGCCTCAGGGCCCATGCCTCCCTCTACATTCTAATGCCAGGCAGGGGCCCAACCAAAGAGCAAGCCAAACCAAAGAAAAGGCAGATGGAGAAGGGTTGCAGTCCAGTGGGGTAGAGCTATAATCAGATGGAGGAGGGCTGCAGTTGAAGCTTCTCAGGAGTCTCTCCGGCTCTAGAGCAGTCGGGGAGCACGCCGGAGAGAGCAGGATTTGAGTCCTGAAGGCAGCACAGTCCTCACATCTGTGGGCAGCAGGCTTGGGGCTGGTTCAGGCCACCAGGCCCAGCGGGGGGAGCAGGAGTAGCAGCAACAGAAGGGCCAGGCCAAGAGGCTGGACCCTGGGTGCCGCCTGGTTCAGCTCCACTTCCACAGGGTAGTGGTCGCTGATGTTGAGGGCCTGGGGGTAGGCAGCAGGACAGAGTGTCAGTGCCGGGGCTGAGGGACTTCCCTGGGACCCCGTCCCGGCCTCCCCGCCTCACCTCCTCCTCGGTGAGTTGGAAGCTCCTGGGGAAGTTGAAGGCAGCCGCGGAGCGCAGCAGGCTCTGGCAGTGCTCCCCATGCAGCACTATGCGGTCATAAGCGCAGTGGGTGCTGGCCCGCACTGTGGTGTCCTCGTCGTCGTCAATCGCCCAGTGGAAGCCTGCCTCAGTCCGCAGCACCAGCTCACCCAGGCGCTTTTTGGTCAGGGAGGCACAGTCAGCGTTGAAGTCCCCAAGCGGGATCATGTCCTGGGGGGGGGGTGGGGGGGGGGGGGGCAGCAGCAGTCAGACCTGGCCACCCAACCCTCCTGTCCCCAGCCCTCCTGTGCCATCTGCCCAACCCTACCCTGTTGTGCCAGTGCTGGGAGACATCCAGAAACACGTCGTACAGGGCATTCAGCTCTTGCTCTACGGCCTTCGGAGTGGTGTGCAGCGGGACCAGCACCAGGCTGCGAAGGACTGCAAGCCGCAGGAATGGAGGACTCCCACCCACTCCTGGGCACTCCCCACCCAGCCTCTTCCCAGTAACCAAGCCCTCGGTACAGCCAGCCAGACCCTCCTTCCTGCTCCCACCTAGCAGGGCCACCCTTCTTCCCTTCCTACCTTTGCTGGGAAAAGTGAACCGGGCCACAAAGGGCTCCCGGGCAAATAGATCATCCTTGTCCTTGTACACGTAGGAATCCAGGACCTGTGTCTTGTGTGACCTGGGGGACCAAGGGATGAGAAGCAGTGGCCCCACATCACTGATTTGGTTTGCGAGGGGCCCTCCACTACCAGCCCTATTTCATGTGACCGCAGCCTCCTAGCTGCTTTTCTAGAACTTGTTTCTTATTGAGATATAATTCACATACCATGGAATTCACCTGTTTAAAACACACAATTCAATGGTATTGAGCAGCCCCAGAGAGGGGCTGCTCAAGAAACTGTAGGACCCGGAGTCATCAAATCTGCCAGGATAGGGAAACCCAGGGTCAGTGGCCCCGAGGCTCCGGGGTGGGGGGCAGATTAGACCCACAGAAGAATTAGGACATTCACAGCGTTGTGAAACCATCGCCACATTCAGTTTTGGAAACTACTTATGGCCCGAAAAAGAAACCTTGTACCCATGAGCGGTGGCTCCCCATTCCCCTCCTCTGCCGCTGGCGGCCACTGATCTGTTTTCTGTCTCTGTAGATTTGCCTGTTCTGGACACTTTGTGTGAAGGGAATCAAAGTAATATGTGGTCTTTTGTGTCTGGCTACTTTCCCTTAGCACACAGGTTTTCAAGGTCCATCCACGCCACAGCACGGCTCAAGCTTCTTCATTCCTTCTTGTGGCCAGGTAACATTCCAGTGTGTAAAGAGCTGATGGACACTCGGACTGCTGTTTCCAATCTGGGGCTGTTATGAGCATTTCCATGTGGATGTGTTTCTGTATCCCCCACCTCGTTATTTTGGAGTGAATTCTAGACATATGATTTCATCTGTATAAACAGGTCTCCTTACCTGACCACCCCCCTTGCCCTCTCCATCCTGACCCCCGAGGGCTCCCCTGCCCCAGGCTATCCCAAGGACTTAGGGCTATCTCTGGAAACTGGGTCTGCCCAAGGTCCACAACAAGCCCCCCCAGTGGCTTCCACAGGTGAGAGGCAAAGGAGCCCCACATCTATGCACGCAAAACGAAGGCCTTCTGCTGTAGGGACACGTGGGCATCAAAGCTGGCTAGGGTAGAGGAGAGTGAGATCCCCAAATAAACCCACTGAGGAGAAAAAGTGCAATGAGAAGGTGAGGGCCGCCCCAGGAGGAAGGAGCCCGTAGTTGTTGGGACTGCAGAGGCATCTCGCACTGGGCCAAGTGCCAAGCCCGGCCCGGCCACCATCTGTGCTTACCGGTAGATGTACACGTACTTCTCCGTGTATG
>NC_058419.1:1291358-1339294 GCF_002201575.2 Neomonachus schauinslandi | reverse complement strand
GGGGGGGGGGGGGGGGGGGGGGGGCAGATTAGACCCACAGAACCCTCCTCACCGGTTGAGTTCTCGAAGCAGGAGGGACATAGCACTGCCAGAAGTGTCCACCACCTCCTGCAGCACCATGATGTCGCAGCGAGCCAGGATCTGCAGGACCGCAGAAGGGCTGGCCCCACTCAGTGCCAGCGACCCCAGGAGGAAGGTGGGGTCCCTGGGGAACTAGCACTGGTGTGGCCAAGAGTGATACGGCTCTCTGGCTGAGGCCCACAGAGAGCACTGGGACCAGCAAGGACTTGGGAAAAGACCGGGTGCCACCCCAAGCACACTGCGTCCATGTTACAGAGGAGGAGACTGAGGCCAATGACAGGGAAGGAATGTGCTCCACATCTCCACACCCACGCCTCTTGATGTCCCCTCTTCTCTGGGAAATGCCCCTGGCCAGGCAGGGCAGGGGGATTTGGGTCGTGGGCACAGCTTTCCCTCAGTGATGAACCTACCCGAACGAAGGTGTCCATCACATGCTCTCTGGCCACCTTGGAAAGCGTCAGCCGCTGGGCATTGAAGGCACAGATGCGAAAGGCCTCAGCCCCACCAGGCAGGAGAAGCAGGAGCACGGCTGGGCAGTGCATGGCTCTGTGGGGGTTGCTGGGACCCTCTGGAGGAATCCAGGCCGTCCCGGGGTGCGGTCCCAGCCAGGCTCAGTTCTGCTTCTGGAAGGACATGGCAGCGTGGGACAGAGGAAGTGATGTTCATCCTGCTGCCCAGCACCAGCCTCCAAGAATGGCCAGCATCGCAGATTGCCTGCCTTTCTCCCTGTGGACAACTTCCAACATCAGCACATAGGGCTAGACTTTCATTCTTTTTTCCTCTGAATGATTTTAAGTGGGGCGCCTGGGTGGCACAGTCGGTTGGACGTCTGACTCTTGATTTTGCCTCAGGTCACGATCCCGGAGTCCCGGGATCAAGCCCCCGCATCAGTGGGCTCCCTGCTCAGTGGGGAGTCTGCTGCTTCCTCTCCCTCTGCCTCCTCCCCCTTGTTCATGCTCTGTCTCTCTCTCTCAAATAAATAAATAAAATCTTTAAAAAAAAGATTTTATTGGGGCGCCTGGGTGGCTCAGTCGTTAAGCGTCTGCCTTCGGCTCAGGTCATGATCCCGGGGTCCTGGAATCGAGCCCCACATGGGGCTCCCCGCTCAGAGGGAAGCCTGCTTCTCCCTCTCCCACTCCCCCTGCTTATGTTCCCTCTCTCGCTGTGTCTCTCTCTGTCAAATAAATAAAATCTTAAAAAAATAAATAAATAAAAAATAAATTTAAAAAGATTTTATTTTTAAGTAATCTCTACATCCAACCTGGGGCTTGAACACACAACCCTGAGGTCAAGAGTCTCGTGCTCCACTGACTGAGCCAGCCAAGTGCCCCTTGACTTCATTCTTTTTAATTGTGGTAAAATACACATAGCATAGAATTTACCATCTTAACCATTTTTTTTAACCATCTTAACCATTTTATTTTATTTTATTTTATTTTAAAGATTTTATTTATTTGACAGAGAGAGACACAGCGAGAGAGGGAACACAAGCAGGGGGAGCAGGAGAGGAAGAAGCAGGCTTCCCGCGGAGCGGGGAGCCCAATGGGGGCTCGATCCCAGGACCCTGGGATCATGACCTGAGCCAAAGGCAGACGCTTAATGACAGAGCCACCCAGGCGCCCCTTAACCATTTTAAAGTATATAGCTCAGTAGCATTAAGCACATTCACACTGTTGTGCAACCATCACCACCATCCATCGCCAGAATTTTCCCAACTTCCCAAACTGAAACTCTGTCCCCATTAACACTCGTTCCCTATCCCCCCTCCCCCCAGCCCCTGGCGCCCACTGTCCTACTTTCTGTCTCTATGAATCTGACTACTCTCGGCACCTCATAAGAGAGAAATCATACAGTATCTGTCTATTTGTGACTGGCTGATTTCACTCAGCATAATGTCCTCAAACTTTATCTATGTTGTAGCATATGTCAGAATTTCTGTCGTTTTTAAGGCCAAATAGTATTCAAATAACTGTGTGGATAAACCACACGGATTTCAACTGTATGGATAAAATATTCGACTGTATGGATGAACCCGGGTTTACTTTTTTACATTCCCACCAACAGGTCACAAGAGTTCGACCTCACAACTAATTCCAACTTTTCACCACCATTAGCAACAGGAGGATCACCTTCAACATCTCTCTCTGCTTGTGAGATGCTATCTTTAAGACAAACGCATTTTGCTCCCTCTTTCTCTTGGTTTATCTTTGTTTCAGATGCACCCAAACTTTGTCCTGTTATTTGGGTTCAGCCCCTTGCTTGCTCCCTATCTGTGTCATTCTCATTTAAGCAATGTAAGTCCCTCTACTTCTGTCTGCCTGCTTTTCTCTGTCACCTTTGTAACCAAACTCAAGGGGTTCCCCACTTGAGGTGCACCAAATTGAACACAACCCAAGGAAGTCTTGAAAGCAAAGAGGTTTTTAGTTCTTGTTATAAGTAAGGAGACAGGGAGATGACTCTCAAAGCACTCTCTCCCCATGAGGTTAATAACAGGAAGCTTTTATCCAGTGTATTAGGGGGTCGGTGCAGGGAGCTTACACAGGCAGTTTGGGTTCAATTGTGCATGCCTAGCATGTCAACATGTTAGTGCATACAACGTATGTTGAAAAAAGGGTGGACGGGGCGCCTGGGTGGCTCAGTCGGTTAAGCGGCTGCCTTCGGCTCAGGTCCTGATCGAGCCCCACGTCGGGCTCCCTGCTCAGTGGAGAGCCTGCTTCTCCCTCTCCCTCTGCCTGCCTCTCTGGCTACTTGTGCTCTCTCTCTGTGTGTCAAATAAATAAATAAAATCTTAAAAAAAAAATTTTAAAAAAAGGGTGGAAAACTCTGCTTATAGGAGAAGATTTTAGTATTATAATGAGCTAAAGGTAGTTACTTTAGGACAATGGGGTGGGGGGGTTCCATGCTCAGCTCCAATCCAGCTCAAACTGGCTCACATAAGCAGCTATCAGGCAAGACACACCTAGCAAGGGGCTATCAGGTGAAACACCTAGTTAGTTGGGTGTCTCCTTGGCTGGAACTGTTGGTTCTGCAAAATAAGCCATATTCCTTCTCTGCTTTTGTCCCTTCCTCCCTCCCTTCTACTGATAGCTCTCGGCCCTCTTATTTTTTTTTAAGATTTTATTTATTTGGGGGGGGGGTGGAGAGAGAGAGAGAGAATGAGCAGAAGGGAGAGGGAGAGAGAGAATCTGGAGCAGACTCCACACTGAGCACAGAGCCCCACACGGAACTCCATTTCACGACCCTGAGATCACCACCTGAGCCGAAACCGAGTAGGACACTTAACCGACGGAGCCACCCAGGCGCCCCTTTCAGCCCTCTTATTTGAGTAATTTCCCACTGCATCCCAGGTAACATTTTGTCACCTCCCTCTCTGCTTTCCTCTGTCTTTCTCGCCCTCTCTTCTCTGTTTTCCCCTCTTTGTCATCTAGTCTCTGCATCTCTTTCATACTCCTGGCTGGGCTGAATGCCTGTCTCTCCCTGGCCACCTGCTCTGTCACTCAGGCTGGCTTGGGTGCCCTGCCCTGGTTACTATTCTGGGATGTATGTGGACACTTGAGCAGTCCAGGGCTGTCAAGGGAAGGCTCGGAGGCTCTGGGGTCAGGGGCCCGCAGAAGGGCCAAGGTCAAGAAGAACCACAGTGACTGTTCCTGGCCTCAGCCCAAAGCCTAGCCCAGGCTCCCAAGGCCAACCCTTGGCCCCAGGGGTTCCCTTCCCCTCTCACCCCTGTCCTCAGGCCGGCGGGGGGTGGGGGGGCGCGTAACTTTCTCCCTCCCTCTGCTCAGAGGGCTCCCATACCTACTCAGACCCTCAGACCAGCTCGTATCCACGCCTGCTGGAGCTGTAAGCGGATCGCAACACCTCTACGGAATCTCAGCGGCCGTCTGGGCAGGAACCGTAGGGGAGAAAAGAGGAAGAGGCTGTCTTCCCGACCCACCCGTCCGGCCAGGCCGGTCGCCCCACCCTTCCTGGCGCTGAGGCTCTGCCCCCCAGGGCCGAGCGCTGGACTCCACCTTCCCGGACCCACGTGGAAGCAGGCGCCGGCGGAGGCCTGGAGCTGGGGGCAGATGACAGACCTGTGAGTCACGGAGAGTAATCGAGCCTCAACATTCCCATAATGAGTAGTTGTCTGTGCCAAGGGTGCGCGGGGAGGAGGAGCCGGCGCGCAAATGCAAAGCCGGAGCTGTGCTCTCCCAGGCCCAGCCCTCAGACCCCGACACGGGCTGCCTCTAGGCAGCATCTGGTACGGAAGACACAAGAGCCCGAGCTTGTGCCCGTCGTAGGGGAGCCCTGCGGCGAGCCTAGGGGCTCCCCCGCGGACAAGAGCCTCCTCTCCATGTCCTCAGGCCAGTTGCCAGGCGCCCCTATTTATTATTTTTGAAGCACAGTTGTATCGATTAAAAAAAAAAAATTGTTTCTAGGGTCGCCTGGCTGGCTCAGTCAGTAGGGCATGCGACCCTTGAATTCAGGATTCTGAGTTCAAGCCCCACGTTGGGCGTTGAGATTACTTAAATAAAAAAGAAGGAGGAGGAGGAGAAGGATAAGAAGAAAAATAAACAGACTGCTTAGCCGATACATGTTTCGGGGAAATAGAGGTGGTGGTTGAGAACACTGGAAATGTACTAAATGACGGAAAATACTATATTATACATAGTATCTTTTTATTATTTGGCATATGTTGCTACATATACATTATATCACATATTACATGTTACATATATATACACATATTGTACATATCTGTAATATTGTAACTGTAAAATTGTGTGCAGAAATTATGTAAAAATTACATAATGTAACATAACAGGTTATATACGTAAAATATGGTATAGAATATAAAATGCTACAAAATATTACAAAACGGTTAATTCCGTTTTATGAATTTTGCCTCAATAAAAAACAAAGGGGAAAAAAAACTAAATAAAAGTGCCCCGGGGGCGCCTGGGTGGCTCAGTCGTTAAACGTCTGCCTTCGGCTCAGGTCATGACCCCAGGGTCCTGGGATGGAGCCCCGCATCGGGCTCGCTGCTCGGCGGGAAGCCTGCTTCTCCCTCCCCCACTCCCCCTGCTTGTGTTCCCGCTCTCGCTCTCTCCGTCAAATAAATAAATAAATCTTTAAAAAAATAAAAATAAATAAAAAATAAAAAATAAAAGTGCCCCGTCAGCTCCAACCTTTAGTGGTGTCAGGTAATTGTTCTGCCTAGCCCAAGTTACCTATAGAGACTTTTCTGGGGACGAATTAAGGAGATACAAAGGACGCGTAGCCGCCAGCGGCCGGGAACCTACTTCTGCGCGGGAGCGGGGCGGGACGGGCGGGGCGGGGCCACCCGGCCCAAGGGCCCGCCCCTGCTGCCGTCAAGCGGCCTGAGAGCATTTTGCGACAGGCCGCTGGGAGCCGGCCGCCGTCGCTGGCTCGGTTTCCGGCGGGGGCCCGGGGCCCCTGGCTGCCACCGCCGGCCCCTCTCGCTTCTCACTGCGAACCCGACTCCTGACCTCGGTGGCGGCTCGTCTGTGGCGAGAGAGCGGGGGCCGGCCCGGCTCTGGCCTGACCTGCGAGGTGACCTTGGTCGAGTCCCCTGTCGAGCGGAGCCCGTCTGTGGCGCGGGCCTGCCGGGGACCCAGTTCTCCAACGGTTGAGGACACAAACCTAGAGCGGCCCCACAGGCTGCCCTGTGGCAGGGGAAGCGCCGGGCTGCCTGGGGGGAGCGGGGGAGCTCGGTCTGGGCGGCGGAGATGCCCCTGCGTGTGAAATGGCCGTTCCCCGCCGTGCCGCCGTTCACCTGGACTCTGGCCAGCAGCGTCGTCATGGGCCTCGTGGGCACCTACAGCTGCTTCTGGACCAGTGAGTGGGCCCGAAGCCGAGGCAGAGTCGGCCACGGCTCTCCACGCCCAGCCGGAGTTGGGATTTGGGGTTGTGGGCGTGGGTAGGGGCTAGTTTGGCTGGCGGGAGCCCTGGGACCCAGGGAGAATGAGGCCAAGACCTCTCCCCACAGTCCGTCTCTCGCCCCAGAGTACATGAACCACCTCACCGTCCACAACAAGGAGGTGCTGTACGAGCTCATCGAGAACCGAGGCCCAGCCACGCCCCTCATCACTGTCTCCAATCACCAGTCCTGCATGGATGACCCTCATCTCTGGGGTACCTGGCACCAGGGTTATGGGCACAGGGAGGCATGGAGAGAACCCGGGAGGGGACCAGACAGAAGTAGAACAAACTGACTTCTCACTGGGCTCTCTACAAATCCCTGGCACTCCTGTTTCTGGGGTGTCCTGCCCCAAGGATTAAAATAGGATTTGTGGCCCCTTCAGTATCCTCTCAGAAAATAACTTGGCAAGGGCCTCAGAAATTTGGAGGGACCGAGGGGGTGAGGAAACAGCTGCAGGGCAAAGTCTGATTGATGGCTGCTTTACTTTGATGCATCAGGCCTGTGGAACCCTCCATTCTCTAAACTGTTGAAGGTCCCACAGAGTATTGAAACAGATCTGAGAATCATAGGGTATCTGGTCAAGGAAGGTCTGGGCTAGAGGCTGGGAGACGTGTGTCCTGGTTCCAGGTTTGCCCCAGGCTGAGTTTGTACCCTTTAACCACCAGCCTCATTTGGGAGCCCACTTCACCACCTAGAAGTTCCTGCTCTGCTGACTTCACAGGGAGTGGCTTGGCTCCAGTAACCCAGATGGCGGGGTAGAGGGGTGCCCAGGGCTTTTATTGATGAATTCAGGAGGTTAGACTGTGGTAGAGCTCATGGGAAGCCAGTTGGTCAAATCGGAGCCTTTCAGAGCCCACCCTGGCCACTGGACAGAGAAGGGCCTGTAGAGTGCCACAGGCAGATACCAGGAGGCCAGGAAGGAGCTTTTAGAGCCATTCAGTAACCTGGACTGGGGTGGGGGCAGTAACAGTGGAGGGAGAAGTGTAGAAGGATAGGCAGTGGCAAAAGATATCAGGGAGGTAGGCAGGCCAGATGTGGGGACCAATAAGATATGGGTGGGGATGGGAGAGAGGGAGAAGCCAGGGACAACATGGGGTCCAGCCGAAGGGACTGGAAGATGCTCCTTTCAGCCATAGGGAAATGGTAGTGCTGCTGCCCCCGCTCCTCATTCCTGGAAACTGGGTGACAGAAAAAGATGCTCCCTAGGGACCAGGCAAGCTGGGGCATGAAGCGTTTCCTTCTCTAGGGATCCTGAAACTCCGCCACATCTGGAACCTGAAGTTGATGCGTTGGTGAGGAGGAATGGGCCCCTCTCAGTGGGCCTGGCAGGCCTCACCCGTCTCTGCCCAGATTTGCCCTCCTCCTGCTCTGCCCAGGAGGCGGCGTCCAGCAGTACAGGCAGGGCACGGGGTGGGGTTCCACAGGCCCTCCTGTGCCTCCTTTCCACATTGCCGACAACGTCAGGCATCCTGTTGCGGGGAGGGCAGGGAATTAGGGTGCAGGGGAGGCAGGGATGACTGCATCTGTCCCTACTTCAGGACCCCCGCGGCTGCAGACATCTGCTTCACCAAAGAGCTGCACTCCCGCTTTTTCAGCTTGGGCAAGTGTGTGCCCGTGTGCCGAGGTGAGCTGATCCTCCAAGAAGGGGCTCGTGGGCGAGTGAACGCAGGGAGGCACTTCTGTGGCCTTCTCTGGTTTTCTTCGGAGCGGGGACTGGTGGCTAGTGCTTCTGGCTGAGCAGTACTGGGAGTGGAGAGACCAGGTGGGACATGGAGCCTGGGCACAAAGGGAGCCAGGGGCCACTGCCCCACCGGTGTGTGTCCCAGTGGCATGGCTTGGCTGCACAGGTGGCACTGGCGGCTGGGGGCGTGAGGGCCTCGTGGAGAGCACTCCGTTCCTGGGACTGCCTGAAGGCTGTGTGAACCTGGGACTTTTGCATTGGAAGTCAAGGAGGCATTGGTGACTCACTGATGGCAGTGTGGTGTCATTGGTCTGTGGTGGTGGTGGCATGTGCTGGAAGCTGCTTGTGGGGTGAGGGTGTGACACTGGGTGACTACTCAGCACCTCTCGAGAGCCTCAGGAGGTAGGGACCATTTTGATCCCCATTCTCCAGATAAAGGGGATTGGAGGAACTAAGCCACTGGTCCGAGGTCATGGGGTGAGAGGTGGCAAAGCCAGGATTTGAATCCAGGTTGCTCTTTCCTCTGGGGAAGTACAGTATTTTCTAGGCAGAGTACGAAAGGAAAGGCATTCGAGACACAGGAACCACATGCCAGGCACTGAAGAGGTAAGCGATAAAGGTAGACGATGTAGGTTGCAGGCCAAATGTGAAGGTTCTCGAATAATCATGGTAAGAACTGTGGACTCTGTTCCCTCATCAGGGCAGTGATGTGCTTCCATCTGTGGTTCAGAGAGTGAGAGCTTCCTGGCTGCAGCATGGCTGGTGGATGGGAGCAGAGCCCAGTGGAGGCAGGGAGCCCAGTTAGGGGCTGTCTCAGTAATTCCGGCAGCAGAGGATTGTAGCTGGGCCTCTGGAGGCCGCTGTGGGGAGCTGGAGAAGGGGCCTGCTCTGCAGGCAGAGTTGACAGGACTTGTTGATAGATTGGGTATGGGAAGGGGTAAGGAAAAGATAGCTTGAAGATGACACTAGGTGACATCTGATGACACTGAGCCACTGTGAGGATGAGATGAAGGGAAAGCAGTGTGGGGGTTGGGAGGGGAGGTGAATTCTGTTTTGCACATGTTTCATCTGAGGAGCCTGTCACCTGAGGAGGGGAGCAGTCCCAGAGGTAGTGGGATGTGCAGTTCTGGAACTCAAAAGAGCAGTCAGGAATATGTTAGAGACTCAACCACTAACAAAGTCACAGAAGTAGAGGTAAGATTGCAGAGAGGGAGAGTGGATGGAGAGCAGGAGCCAGGACAGCACCTCAGGGCGGAAACAGAGACGCAGGCCACCAAGGCAGCAGGAAGCAACGGCCAGAGAGGAAGGAAGCAAAGCAGGGCCCCTTGGCGCCGGAGAAGCCATTTTTATGAAGTGGCAGCCGCAGGAAGTGTCAGGGGCAGGAGGGAGTGGAGATAGCAGGGATGACCACTCCTCCCAGAAGTTCAGCTGTGAGGAGGAAGAGAGAGGAGGAGGTAACCAAAGGGTGTCAGAGGTCAAGGGAGAGGTTCTTATTCTACTTGGTCAAAGTAAAACATGATGAAGTGTAATAAAGTAACCTCAAAAAATGAAGGGCTTTTAATGAAAAGCTGCAGTGCCTACCCCTCCAGATCCTCAGATCTCCTCCTTAGAGACAACAGCCTTGAACGCTTTCACTTCTTGCTGCATTTGAAGGCTATTTCATTTCTCTAAAACATAAGCAGAAGCTCCAAGTGTTGTGGCTAGTGACTATGGCAGTGTTTATCACACCCCACTCTGAGAGATGGGGACTCTGCTCAGGTTCCTGAGTCTCAGTTCCTCCCTTCTGCAACCTCACACAGAGGCCTTCCATGTCCACTTCTTTTTTTTTTTTTTAAGTTTCTTAAATTTATTTTTAAAGTTTATTTATTTTTTTAGCGGGGTGTCGAACTCATGACCCCGAGATCGAGTCACATGTTCCTCCGACTGAGCCACCCTCCGTGTCAACTTTTTGTCTTGTTCTTCTTTTTGATCTGCATCTAAGTTTTACTGTACAGTTAAAAACAGAAAACAAGGGACGCCTGGGTGGCTCAGTTAGTTAGGCGTCTGCCTTTGGCTCAGGTCATGATCCTGGGGTCCTGGGATCTAGTCCTGCATCGGGCTCCTTGCTCGGTGGGGAGCCTGCTTCTCCCTCTGCCTGCCGCTCCCCATGCTTGTGTTCCCTCTCTGACAAATAAATAAAATCTTTAAAAAACAAAAACAAGGGGCACCTGGGTGGCTCAGTCGTTAAGCGTCTGCCTTCGGCTCAGGTCATGATCCCACGGTCCTGGGATCGAGCCCCGCGTCGGGCTCCCTGCTTGGCGGAAAGCCTGCTTCTCCCTCTCCTGCTTCCCCTGCTTGTGTTCCCTCTCTCTCTGTGTCAAATAAATAAATAAAATCTTTAAAAAAATAAAAATAAAAAACAAAAACAAGGGCGCCTGGGTGGCTCAGTTGGTTGAGCGACTGCCTTCGGCTCAGGTCATGATCCTGGAGTCCCTGGGTCGAGTCCCGCATCCGGCTCCCTGCTCGGCGGGGAGTCTGCTTCTCCCTCTGACCCTCCCCCCTCTCATGTGCTCTCTCTCATTCTCTCTCTATCAAATAAATGGATAAAATCTTTAAAAAACAAAACAAAACAAAATCTTAATTCTAAGCACCTTCAGTGAGAGAAAGTGGGCAGGGAAAAGCTATTTATCAACATACATGACGTGCAGCAAAGATATAACAACATGTTAAAGGAAGTATCTGACATACTTGGCTTCTATGTTCCAAAATATTCCATTTCCCCCCCAAGGGTAGGCCTTACGATATGACATGAAGTATCAAAGTGATCTTGTACAAGCTGTACAAGTGAGTAGAAATACCATTTGCAAAAGCTAAATATTCATGTGTTGTTCCAAAATCATGGTAGTAGTATTTTTTCCCTTTTTTTTTTAAGATTTTATTTATTTATTTGACAGAGAGAGACACAGTGAGAGCGGGAACACGAGCAGAGGGAGCGGGAGAGGGAGAAGCAGGCTCCCGCGGAGCAGGGAGCCCGATGCGGGGCTCGATCCCAGGACCCCGGGATCATGACCCGAGCCGAAGGCAGACGCTCAATGACTTAGCCACCCAGGCGCCCCACTTTTTTTTTATTATTATTAAAGTACAGTTGGCACACGAAGTTGCATTGGTTTCAGGTGCACAACATAGTGATTGACAGCTCTGTACGTTATGCTGTCACTGTACAGCACTGTATTCCCTATGCTGTACTTTCCATCCATGTGACGTATTCATTCCATAACTGGGAGCCTGTATGTCCTGCTCTCCTTCACCCATTTTGCCCATCCCCAAACCCCTGCCGCTCTGGCAACCATCAATTTGTTCTCTGTATTTGTGGGTCTATTTCTGTTACTTGTTTTGATTTTGATATTCCACATATAAGTGAAATCATATGGTATTTGTTTTTCTCTGATTTATTTCACTTAGCATAATACCCTGTAGGTCCATCCATGTTGTTGCAGATGGCAAGATCTCATTCTTTTTTCACTTTTTTTAAGGTGGAGAGGGCCAGAGGGAGAGCGAATCTCTTGGAGCTCTCTGCTCAGTGGGGAGTCTGCTTCTCTCTCTGCCCCTCTCCCTGCTTGTGCTCCCTCTCTCTCTCTCTCAAATAAAATTTATTTTATTTTATTTATTTGTGAGAGAGAGAGCATGCGCGCACAAGTGGGGGAGCGGCAGAAAGAGGAAGCAGGCTCTCTGCTGAGCAGGGAGCCCCATGTGGAACTTGATCCCAGGACCCTGGGATCGTGACCTGAGCCGAAGGCAGACGCTTAACGACTGAACCACCCAGATACCCCTTATTTATTTATTTATTAAAGATTTTATTTATTTATCTGAGAATGAGAGAATACGAGAAGAGAGAGGGTCAGAAGCAGAAGCAGTCTCCCCGCTGAGCAGGGAGCCCGATGGGGGACTCGATCCTGGGACTCTAGGATCATGACCTGAACCGAAGGCAGTCCCTTAACCAACTGAGCCACCCAGGCGCCCCTATTTATTAATAAATTAATTATTTAATTAATTATTTTTTACGTAGGCTCCGTGCTTGGATTCAAAACCTGAGATCAAGAGTTGCATGCTCTACTGACTGAGTCAGCCGGGCGCCCCTAAGATCACATCCTTTTTTTTTTTTTTTTAAAGATTTTATTTATTTATTTGACAGAGAGAGACACAGCGAGAGAGGGAACACAAGCAGGGGGAGTGGGAGAGGGAGAAGCAGGCTCCCCACAGAGCAGGGAGCCCGATGTGGGACTCGATCCCAGGACCCTGGGATCATGACCTGAGCCAAAGGCAGTCGCTCAACCAACTGAGCCACCCAGGCGCCCAAGATCTCATCCTTTTTAATAGCTGAGTAATTTTCTGGGTGTGTATGTGTGTATACACCACATCTTTATTCATTCATCTATCGATGGACACATGGCTTGGTTCCATATCTTGGCTATTGTAAAGCTGCAATAAACATACGGGTGCATATATCTTTTTTTTTTTTAAAAAAGAATTTATTTGAGAGAGAGAACAAGCAGGGGCGTAGGCAGAGGGAGAGGGAGAAGCAGACTTCCCACTGAGCATGGAGCCTGATGTGGGGCTTAATCCCAGCACCCCAAGATTATGACCTGAGCTGAAGGCAGATGCTGAACTAACTGAGCCACCCAGACACCCCTGCATATATCTTTTTGAATTAGTGTTTTTGTTTTCTTTGGGTAAATACCCAGTAATGGAATTATTGGATCATATGCTATTTTTATTTTTAATTTTTTGAGCAACCTCCATACTATTTTCCACATCGGCTACACTAGTTTACATTCCCACCAACAGTGTACAAGCGTTTCTTTTTCTCCACATGCTTGCTAACATTTGTTATTTCCTGTCTTTTTGATACTAGCCATACTGAGAGGTGGGAGGTGATATCTCATGGTGGTTTTGATTTGCATTTTCCTGATGGTGAGTGATGTTGAGCATCTTTTCATGTGTCTATTAGCCATCTATATGTCTTCTTTGGAGAAAGTCTGTTTAGGTTTTTTAATTGGATTAATTGGGGTTTTGGTGTTGAGTTGTATAAGTTCTTTATATAGTTTGGATATTTGGATATCAACCCTTGATTGGAAATATCATTTGCAAATATCTTCTCCCATTCAGTAGGTTGCCTGTTTGTTTTGTTGATGTTTTCCTTTGCTGTGCTGTGCAAAAAGCTTTTTATTTTGATGAGTCCCAATATTTATTTTTGCTTTTGTTTCCTTTGCCTGAGGAGACATATCTAGAAAAATGTTGCTAAGGCCAATGTCAAAGAGATTACTGCCTATGTTTTCTTCTAGGAGTTTTATGGTTTCAGGCCTCACATTTAGATCTTTCATCCATTTTGAGTTTATTTTTGTGATGGTGATAGAAAGTGGTCCAGTTTCATTCTTTTGCATGTGGCTATCCAGGTTTCCCAGCACTGTTTGTTGAAGAGACGGTCTTTTCCCCATTGAATATTCTTGCCTTCTTTGTTGTAGATTAACTGATCATGGAAGTGTGGATTGATTTCTGGGTTCTCTATTCTGTTCCATTGATCCGTGTGTCTTTTTGTGCCAGTACCATACTGCTCTGATTACTACAGCTTTGCAGTATCTCTTGAAATTTGGGATTGTGGTACCTCCAGCTTTGTTCTTCCTTTTCAAGATTACTTTGGCTGTTTGGTGTCTTTTGTGGTTTCATACAAATTTTAGGATTATTTGCTCTAGTTCTGTGAAAAATGCCGTTGGTACTTTTTTTTTAAGATTTTATTTATTTATTTGAGAGAGAGAATGAGAGACAGAGGGCACGAGAGGGAAGAGGGCAGAGGGAGAAGCAGACCCCCTGCTGAGCAGGGAGCCTGATGTGGGACTCGATCCCGGGACTCCAGGATCATGACCTGAGCCGAAGGCAGTCGCTTAACCAACTGAGCCACCCAGGCGCCCAATGCCGTTGGTACTTTGATAGGGATTGCATTGAATCTGTAGATTGCTTTGGGTCATGTGCATGTTTTAACAATATTCTTCCAGTCCATGAGCATGGAATATCTCTCCATTTGTGTTATCATCAATTTCTCTCATCAGTGTTTTATAGTTTTCAGAGTGCAGGTCTTCCACCTCCTTGGTTAAGTTTATTCCTAGGTGTTTTGTTCTTTTTGGTGCAATTGTAAATGGAAATTGTTTTCTTAATTTCTCTTTTTGCTGTTTTGTTATTAGTGTATAGAAATGCAACAGATTCTATATGTTAATTTTTTATTTTTTTAAAGATTTTATTTATTTGACAGAGAGAGACACAGTGAGAGAGGGAACACAAGCAGGGGGAGTGGGAGAGGGAGAAGCAGGCTTCCCGCTGAGCAAGGAGCCCAGTGCGGGGCTCGATCCCAGGACCCTGGGATCATGACCTGAGCTGAAGGCAGATGCTTATTGACTGAGCCACCCAGGCGCCCCTATATGTTAATTTTTTTAAAGATTTTATTTATTTATTTGAGAGAGAAGGAGAGAGAGCAGGAGAAAGTGGTGAGCAGAGCCAGGGGTCTGCGAGGGTGCATACTGCAGGTGTCCGTGGCTCAGTGGATGAGGCTAGAGGGGAGGGGCAGAGGCAGAGGGAGGGGGAGAAGCAGACTCCCCGCTGAGCAGAGAGCCTGACGTGGGGCTTGATCCCAGGACCCTGAGATCATGACCTGAGCCGAAGGCAGATGCTTAACCGACTGAGCCACCCAGGCCCCCCTCTTATTTCTTTTTCTTGTCTGATTGCTGTGGCTAGGATTTCCAGTACGATGTTGAATAAAAATGGCAAGAGTGGACCATTGTTCCTAATCTTGTTCATCTTGTTCCTAATCTTAGAGGAAAATCTCTCAGTTTTTCACCTTTGAGCATGATGTTAGCTGTGGTTTGTCATATATGGCCTTTATTATGTTGAGTTATGTTCTCTCTAAACCCATTTTGTTGGGAGTTTTTATCATGAACAGTTGTTGAATTTTGTCAAATGCTTTTTCTGCACCTATTGAGATGATTGTATGATTGTTATCCTTCATTTTGTTAATGGGGTCTATAGCATTGATTGATTTGTAGGTATTGAACCATCCTTGCATCCCTTGAATAAATCCCACTCAGTTGTGGTGAATGATCCTTTTAACGTGTTGTTGAATTCAGTTTGGTAATATTTTGTTGAGGGTTTTTACGTCTGTGTTCATTGGGGATATTGGCCTTGTTCTCTTTTTTTTTTTTTTTTTAAAGATTTTATTTCTTTATATGACAGAGAGAGACAGCAAGAACAGGAACACAAGCAGGGGGAGTGGGAGAGGGAGAAGGAGGCTTCCCGCCGAGCAGGGAGCCCGATGTGGGGCTCGATCCCAGGACCCTGGGATCATGACCTGAGCCGAAGGCAGATGCTTAACGACTGAGCCACCCAGGCGCCCCTGCCTTGTTCTCTTTTTTGTAATGTCTTTGACTTTTGGTATCAGGGTAATGATGGCCTCATAGAATATATTTGGAAGCTTTCCTTCCTCTTCTATTTTTTGGACTAGTTTGAGAAGAATAAGTATTAACTCTTCTTTAAATGTTTGACAGAATTCACCTGTGAATCCGTCTGGTCCTGGACTTTTGTTTGTTGGGAGTTTTTTGATTACCGATTCAAATAATCATTTACTAGTAGCCTATTCAGCTTTTCTATTTCTTCCTGATTCTGTTTTGAACATGTATCTATTTCTTTTAGGTTGTCCAGTTTGTTGTTGTATACTTTTTCATGGTACTCTTTTATACTCCTTTGTGTATCTGTGGTATCAGTTCTTTCTCCTCTTTCATTTCTGATTTTATTTGGGTCCTCTCTTTTTCTTGATGAGTTTAGCTACAGGTTTATCAATTTTGTTTATCTTTTCAAAGAACCAGCTCTTGGTTTCGTTGATTTTTTAAGTCTATTTCATGTATTTCCACTCTGATCTAATTATTATTTCCTTCTTTCTGCTACCTTCGGGCTTTGTTCTTTTTCTAGTTCTTTTAGGTGTGAAGTTAGATTGTTTATTTGAGATTTTTCATGTTTCTTGAGGTAGGCCTGTATCACTATAAATTTCCTTCTTAGAACTGCTCGGGGCACCTGGGTGGCTCAGTTGGTTAAGCGACTGCCTTCGGCTCAGGTCATGATCCTGGGGTCCCTGGATCGAGTCCTGCATCGGGCTCCCTGCTCAGCAGGGAGCCTGCTTCTCCCTCTGACCCTCCCCCCTCTCATGCTCTCTCTCTCTATCTCATTCTCTCTCTCAAATAAATAAATAAATAAAATCTTAAAAAAAAAAAAAAGAAAGAAAGAAAAGAACTGCTTTTGCTGTGTCCCAAAGAATTAGGAGCATTGTAGTTTAGTATAATTTTGATTTCAAGCCGGATGGCTCAGTTGCACTAGCAGGGTTTAGCAGAGCTGGAGACAACCCCTCTGATGCACCCCTCCTACCGGGTAATGCTATCCCAGGTAGGGAAGCCCCCGCTCTCATGATACCCTGAGAAACTGTGGTGACTGCTGCTTGCTCCGTTAACTGCAGCCCCTGAGGGAGCTGCTGGGCCAGGGCCCCATTGGGTTGGCTTGGGTTGAGACTCCTGGATGCCTCACTAGCACCTTCTAAACACTCGGCCTTGCAGAGAACAGGTTAAAAGTCCATTTCTTGGTGCACTGACCTGAGATAGTCCCAATGTCTGTCTCCTCCTCTTTATGATAGGTCTCCCCTACTTGATAAGTCTGTCTGTCACAGTCCGCTATGTGGACAAGGTTGAGGAGATTCTTACTGCATGTAGTCACAGATTGTCTCCACAGGACTCCCAGTTGAAAGCCAGCACATAGCATTAGGCATCTGTATCTGTGTTGTTGCTAACTGCCAGGCCACCTGGGTCCAGTGTCATGGCCTCCAGGTGTCTCCAAGGTGAGTGTTAGCCTTGGGGGCAATTCATTCCCCCTTTTTTCAGCCTAGCAAGTTTGAGTTTTTCCCAACTCTCAGTGACACCATGTATTGCATCAAATGTTCTCCCTTTCCCAAGAGGCTTAGATAATGAGAGTCTAGTTTCAGGGGGAGCCCCGTGAGGGGCGAAGCGGTCAGCAGGAGGGAGGGATGGTGGAGGCTGAGGGCTCAGGCAGGGCTGGGAGGCCTGTGAGGAATGGCTGTGGGGACTGGCCTAGCTGAGACCTCAGGAAAGGGCTGCTGTCGAGGATCTGGGGCCCAGGTGCGGGCTGGAAATCATGAATAGATGTGGTTTGCTCCAGGCAGTGCCCTCTGGGCCAGGGGCAGCAGATGGTAGGCTCGCCCCAGGGGCGGTGCATCTGCATCCCAAGGAGAAAGAAGGCTCCAAGAGCTGAAGAGGAAGGGAGGGCAAGGAAGGTGGTGAGCAGGGCCAGGGGTCTGCGACGGTTCGAGACAGGTGGAGACAATGATGCTGCCTTGCACATGACGGGTACTTGGAGGTTTAGAGGTTATTATTGAACAAAGGATGTCGAGGGCCACAGTACAGCCAGAGTCCCCAGAGACAGTGACTGGAGGATGTCCATGTGGCCGGTGCAGTGGGGGATGAGGTCGTCCTTGAGCCGCTGCAAGCAGGGAGCCCTGGGAGAACGGGGACTGATGGTGCAGGCCTTTTCTCGGCAGGAGATGGCGTCTACCAGAAGGGGATGGACTTCATTTTGGAAAAGCTCAACCACGGGGACTGGGTGCACATCTTCCCAGAAGGTCAGTGCAGTTGGCAGGGTTGCACACCCCCCCAGCTCCCGAGCCTTACCTCTGTCCTCTCTCTCAACAGGGAAAGTGAACATGAGCTCTGAGTTCCTACGCTTTAAGTGGGGTAGGCACTGCTGCCTGGCTGGCTGGGATGGTAGCAGGACGGACGCAGGCGCCGACCAAGGGCTTGCCTTGCGGAGCTGGACCGGGGCAGTTGGTTTTCGTTGGAAGCGGGCAGGGCTGGCTTTGCTGTAGGCTGGCACTGGCGCTCTGCTCGTGCCAACATTTCCGCCTCTCCCTGGGCAGGAATCGGACGCCTCATTGCCGAGTGTCATCTCAACCCCGTCATTCTGCCACTGTGGCATGTCGGTGAGCATCCTTCTTGGGCCAGGTCTGCAGCCTGGGGATGGGGGCAGGGCGGGGGGGGGGGCTTCCCTAGGTTTGGGAGGGTTTCCACTGGGTGGCAGGGAGAGGGCACCTGGGGTGGCGGGGGCTGGGGCTTCATCTTTTCCCAGGCTGCCCTGCTCCACCCCATGCCTGCTTCCTGGCCTCTGTCCATTGTGCTGCAGGAATGAATGATGTCCTTCCTAACAGCCCGCCCTACTTCCCCCGCTTTGGACAGGTGGGTAGGAGCTGCTGACCCTCCTCTGTCTGTCTTGTCTGCCATCTGCCTCGTGTCCCCCACTCAGCACTACTGAGGCCAGATTCAGGAGGAGCTGAGCTTGAAGCTGCAACGGGTAGAAGGAGAGCAAAAGAAATCAGGCTGGGTGGGGGTGAGCTGTGGGGTTTGAGCAGAACAGAACATCTAGAGCATGGACTGCAGGACTTGAATGTCACTGAGCCTGACCACCTCGTTTTAAAGAGGGAGCGTGGCCATGAGGGAGCACGCAGCAAATTAGGGGCAGGACTTGGCTTCTGGCTCTCTGGGGTGGTTGGACCATGGCTGTGGGCACTCTCCCTGTTTCTGTCACCTGATGGTGGCTGGTCTCCCTACAGAAAATCACCGTGCTGATCGGGAAGCCCTTCAGTGCTCTGCCTGTGCTCGAACGGCTCCGGGCGGAGAACAAGTCGGCTGTGAGTTGTCTTTCTCCCCCGCGCCACTCTTTTCCCCCCTTCCCTGGGCTACCCTGTAGCTGTCTTAGTCTTTCCCGGCACCCTCAGCCTCCCAGGGCCCCTGGGCCAAGCTCCCCAAGGGCTGCAGGCCAGCCCCAGTCCTTCCCCTCAGGTGGAGATGCGCAAAGCTCTGACTGACTTCATTCAGGAAGAATTTCAGCGCCTGAAGATCCAGGCGGAGCAGCTCCACAACCACCTGCAGCCCGGGAGATAGGCGTCACCCCACCCAGATCCTGCCCTCGCTTCCTCTTGGAAGGGGGCGGCTGGCCGCCAGGCCCAGGAAAGAGGCAGCTCCAACCCAAGCCCCAGGCGCCTGCTCTCATTGCTGCCCTTGGGTTCTTGCCCGGCACAGCTGAACTGGGGGATGGACTGACGTTTTGAGGTCAGATACATTTTTTTAGACAGATTTGTGCATAACCCCCAATGGGTATCCTGTCCTAGTTGGCGAGCATTCCCTCTGCTCTGAGCCTCTTCAGTTGAAGGAAGGGTTTCAGCTGCTCCTCCCACTTGGCCACGAAAGGACGAAGAAATTTTGGCAGGGGCCTCCTTCTTTTCTTGCCTTCAGGTGTTCTCTTCCAGGCCTGCCATCAGGATGGAGGGTACTTGAAGGGGGGCAGGTGGCCAGGCCAGAACTTTGGGTAGGGGTCTGTGAGCCCTTGGCCTGGCATTCACCCACCTGCTCCCACCTGGGAGCTGCTCACCACCTCCTCAGGGATGGCCATCAGCCACCTCTTCCTTCTGCCCACACTTCCCACAGGCCTGGGGTCCTCAGGCAGGGCCCAACCCTGGGCTGCAAGCAGAAGAGCAGCCTTTTGCCACAAGTGGAACCCAGCTGAACGGAGCCTGCAGCAAGGGCCCGAGACCCTGTCACTTGCCCACGGGCCAGGGCTCACCAACTGCTCTGTCTTTTCCACCTCCCTGGCATCACTTGAGTCCCATGGGGCCTGGGTTTTCATGTTTTGTAACCAGTAAAGCATTTGTGTTGTGTTTGACCTCTGGCTTCCTCATAGGGGTAGGGATGGGAGGTGGCTGCTGGACAGGAAGGCTGGGCCCTTAGAGCAGATGGGCGTCAAGCTCTCACTCAAAACTTCAGTCATTCTCGGGGCGCCTGGGTGGCTTAGTTGGTTAAGTGTCCAACTCTTTTTTTTTTTTTTAAGATTTATTTATTTGACAGAGAGAGAGAGCGAGAGGGCACACAAGCAGGGGGAGCAGCAGGGGGAGAGAGAGAAGCAGACTCTCCGTTGAGCAGGGAGCCTGAGATCATGATCTGAGCCAAAGGCAGATGCTTCACTGATTGAGCCACCCAGGCGCCTCTAAGTGTCCAACTCTTGATCTCAGTTCAGGTCTTAATCTCAGGGCTGTGAGTTCAAGCCCTGTGTTGGGCTCCATGCTGGGCTTGGAGCCTACTTAAAAAACAAAACAAAACAAACCTTCAGTCATTATCTGTAATCCCCATAACAAAGCAGCAAAAGTAGGGATTAATCTTATTTCGCAAAGGAGGCAGAGTGAGGCTAATGCACTTGCTTCAAAACTCAAATCTAGTAAGGTAGGGGGAAGCAAATAGCAATTCAGTCCTCCCCAGGCTGGTTCCCGGGAGGGACAAGGTCTCTAAAGGGCCCAGCAAGCCACCATGAGCAACAAGCGCTGTGATGCCAGGTGAGAGGGGGGACACCTTGATTGAGCTTCAGACCCTCGGTAGGAGCAGAGGCTGGGGTGGTGGTGCTCCTGGTAGAAGCAAAAGCAAATCCTGTAGAGAAAAGTGAGCTTGGTTTAGGTCTCCAGCCCATCCATAAGTTAAGATCAACCCAAAACACTTCACAAAGATCGCCAAACATAAGGAAATGAAGCATCAACAGAAACAACAGGCCGAAACCTGTAGGAACTTCTGAAATTGACAGGGTCAGACAGATCACGAATAACAGAAATGTGGAAAGAAAGGATGGAACCACAAGAGTGAACCAGCGGAAATAGAAGATTCAAAGATGATCAGGACTGTAACTGTGTGTGAATCTGTAATTATTTCCAAATACAAGGTTTTTAAAAATAACCAGAAGGGGAGGGGCGCCTGGGTGGCACAGTCGTTAAGCATCTGCCTTCGGCTCAGGTCATGGTCTCAGGGTCCTGGGATCGAGCCCCTCATCGGGCTCCCTGCTCGGCGGGGAGCCTGCTTCTCCCTCTCCCACTGCCCCTGCTTGTGTCCCCTCTCTTGCTCTCTCTCTGTCAAATAAATAAAATCTTTAAAAAAAAAAAAAAAAAACAGAAGGGGAAAAAAATCACTCGGGCAGTGGGGGACACAGACTGTTGGCCAATTTGCATTTGCGGGTCCAAATATAATATCACTTTTCCCACATATATCCATTTGAACAAACAACTACAGATATTTACTGTATAGATGCTGCAATTTGATTTTTTCATATAGACAATTTTTTTAGAGTGGTTTTATTTATTTATTAAAGATTTTATTTATTTATTTGACAGACAGCGAGAGAGGGAACACAAGCAGGGGGAGTGGGAGAGGGAGTAGCAGGCCTCCCGCCGAGCAGGGAGCCCGATGCGGGGCTCGATCCCAGGACCCTGGGATCATGACCTGAGCCGAAGGCAGACGCTTAACGACTGAGCCACCCAGGCGCCCCTAGAGTGGTTTTATGTTCACAGCAAAATTTAGCTTGTCCTGGGATTGTGAAATCTACTAATACCATTCACCATATTAACTCTATAAAGGAGAAAACCCATATGGCTATTTCAATAGATACAGAAGATGCACTTGATAACATATTTGTAATTTTAAAAGTTTTTAGCAAACTATCAATAGGAGGGAATCTTTTAAAAATGATTTATTTATTTGAGAGAGATAGGAGGAGAGGGAGAGGGAGAGAGAGACTCTTAAGCAGGCTCTACACCCAGCACGGAGCCTGATGCGGGGTTCCATCTCACAACCCTATGATCATGACCTGAGCCAAAATCCAGAGGTGGTTGCTTAACCAAATGAGCCACCCAGGTGCCCCAAAGGGAACTTTCTTAATCTGAAAGAGTCTGTCTACAAAAAACACAAAAAACAAAAAACCTTTCTTAATCTGATGGAAACTATCTATAAAAAGAGCTAGAGTAAAAATTATTTTTGATGTTGAAATTTTAGAAACATTCTCTTCAAAATTTGGAACAAAATGAGGATGCCAATTTTCAACAGTGTACTAGTGGTAAGACAAGGAAAGGAAATCAAAAGGATGATGATTGTAAAGAAAGAAAGAAAACATTCATTATTTGCTGATTATAGGATTGTCTACATAGAAAACCCAAAAGAATTTACAATTTTTTTTGAAATAAGGACTTAGAAAGTTTCCCACCTATAAAATCAATATATGCAAGTACCGATTGTATTTCTATACACACACCAGCAACAAAGAATTATAAAATACCATTTTTTAAAGATTTTTTTAATTATTTTTTAAAGATTATTTATTTATTTGACAGAGACACAGCGAGACAGGGAACACAAGCAGGGGGAGAGGGAGAGGGAGAAGCAGGCTTCCGCTGTGCAGGGAGTCCGATGTGGGGCTGGATCCCAGGACCCCAGGATCATGACCTGAGCCGAAGGCAGTCGCTTAACCGACTGAGCCACCCAGGCGCCCCCAAGCAGATATTTGTACACCAGTGTTAAAAGCAGCATTAATCACAATAGCCAAAAGGTGGAAACAACTAAAGTGTCCATGGACAGATGAATGGATAAACAAAATGTGGCCACACACAGTGGAGTACTATTCAGCTACAAAAAGGAAAGACATTTTTTTTTTTTAAGATTTTATTTATTGGACGCCTGGGTGGCTCAGTTGGTTAAGCGACTGCCTTCGGCTCAGGTCATGATCCTGGAGTCCCTGGATCGAGTCCCGCATCGGGCTCCCTGCTCAGCGGGGAGTCTGCTTCTCCCTCTGACCCTCCTCCCTCTCATGTGCTCTCTCACTCTCTCTCAAATAAATAAATCTTAAAAAAAAAAAAGATTTTATTTATTTATTTGACGGAGAGAGAGACAGTGAGAGAGGGAACACAAGCAGGGGGGAGTGGGAGAGGGAGAAGCAGGCTTCCTGCTGAGCAGGGAGCCTGATGTGGGGCTCGATCCCAGGACCCTGGGATCATGACCTGAGCCGAAGGCAGACGCTTAACGACTGAGCCACCCAGGCGCCCCAAGGAAAGAAATTCTGACATTTGTTACAATGTGACTAAATCTTGAAAATATTCTGCTGAGCAAAATAAGCTAAACATAAAAGCCACATATTTTATGATTTGTTTCACTTGTTTGAGGTCCTTAGAGTAGTCTAAGTCATAGAGACAGAAAATAAAACGGTGGGTGCCAGAGGCTGGGGGAAGGGGGAGATGGGGAGGAAGTGTTTAGTTGGGACAGACTTTGAGTTTGGGATGATGACAATGTTCTGCTAATGGATTGTGGTGATGGTTGCCCAACAATATGAATGTATTTAATGTCACTGAACTGTACACTTAAAAATGGATAAAATGGTGGGGCGCTTGGGTGGCTCAGTCAGTTAAGTGTTTGACTGTTGATCTCAGCTCAGGTCTGGATCTCAGGGTCATGAGTTTAAGCCCCGTGTTGGGCTTCATGCTGGGCACGGAGCCTACTTAAAAAAAAATGGGTAAAATGGTAAATTTAATATTATGGATATTTTACAAGAAAAAAATTTAAAATAAAAAATTGGCTAAGATGGCAAACTTTATACTTCACTACAATTTTAAACAATCAGGATTTTAGAAATCATCTAATCAATCTGACAAGTTGATTCTAAAATTTATATGGAAGCACAATAGCCCAAGAAGAGCCTGTTGAAAAAGAACAGGTGGGAGAACTTGCCTTACCAGGCATCAGTTTATTATGAAGCTATAGTAATTGGGGCAGTGTGGTGTTGGATAGACAAACTGACCAGGGCGATGAAATAGCCCCAAGACTGATCCACAGCTATATGGACACTTAGTATACAACAAAAGTAGCATTTCCAGACAGTGGGTAAAAGGATGTTCATCTTATTTTTTTTTTTAAGATTTTATTCATTTATTTATTAGAGAGCGAGTGAGAGAGAAACAGCATGAGAGAGGAGAGGGTCAGAGGGAGAAGCAGGCTCACCGCTGAGCCGGGAGCCCGATGCGGGACTCGATCCCAGGACCCCGGGATCATGACCTGAGCCGAAGGCAGTCGCCCAACCGACTGAGCCACCCAGGTGCCCAAGGATGTTCATCTTAATAGACGGTACTGGGACAACTGCAGATCTCTATGGAAAAAAAGAAAGTTGACCCTACCCCTCACACCATCCATAAAAGTGTGAAAAACAGAACAATTTCTAAAAGATAATGTAAGAGAATATTTCCATAGTCTTGGAGGCAGGGAGAGGTTTCTTACAAAGGACATAAGAATATTAATCATAAAGGAAAAAATGGTAAATTTGACTATACTAAAATTAAAAAGTTGTGTTCATCAGAAAACCTCATTAAGAGAGTGAAAAGGAGGGGCGCCTGACTGGCTCCGTCGGTGGAGCGTGCAACTCCTGATCTTGGGTCGTGGGTTTGAGCCCCACGTTGGGCCTGGAGCCAACTTAAGAAAAAATGGGAAGAGAGGCGCCTGGGTGGCTCAGTCGTTAAGCGTCTGCCTTCGGCTCAGGTCATGATCCCAGGGTCCTGGGATCGAGCCCCGCATCGGGCTCCCTGCTCGGCAGGAAGCCTGCTTCTCCCTGTCCCACTCCCCCTCGGCTTATGTTCCCTCTCTTGCTGTGTCTCTCTCTGTGTCAAATAAATAAATAAAATCTTTAAAAATAAAAAAATAAAAAAAGAAAAAATGGGAAGATTGATAGGAGCAGGCATTTCACAGAAGAGGAATGACAAATGGTAGAGCTGAAAGAAAATATATACACCTTGTGAGTTTCCTGGGGCTGCAGTAACCAAGTACCACAAACTGGGAGGTTTAAAGCAACAGCCATTTCTTCTCTCCCAGTTCTGGAGGCCAGAAGCCCGAGGTCAAGGTGTGGGCAAGGTTGGTTCCTTCTGAGGGCTCTGAGGGTGAATGTGTTCCCTGCCTCTCTCCTGGCTTCTGGTGGTGGCCAGTAACCCTTGGTGTTCCTTGGCTTGTACACAAGTACCCCTGATCTCTGCCTTCCCCTCCACATCACTTTCTCCTCTCTGTGTCTGTGTCTTTTCTTCTTCTTCCTCTTCTTCTAAGATTTTATTTATTTATTTGACAAAGAGAGACACAGTGAGAGAGGGAACACAAGCAAGGGGGAGGGGCAGAGGGAGAGGGAGAAGCAGGTTCCCCGCTGAGCACAGAGCCCAATGCGGGGCTTGATCCCAGGGCCTGGAGATCATGACCTGAGCCAAAGGCAGATGCTTAACGACTGAGCCACCCAGGCACCCCTCTTTTTCTCTCTCTCTTTTTTAAAAGATTTTATTTATTTATTTGAGAGAGAGAGAATGAGAGACAGCATGAGAGGGAGGAGGGTCAGAGGGAGAAGCCAACTCCCTGCAGGGAGCCCGATGCGGGACTCCACCCCGGGACTCCAGGATCATGACCTGAGTCGAAGGCAGTCGCTTATCCAACTGAGCCACCCAGGCACCCCTCTTTTTCTCTTTCTTAAAAAGGCACCAGCCAGGGCACCTGAGTGGCACAGTCGGTTGAGCGTCAGACTCTTGGTTTTGGCTCCCGTCCTGATCTCAGGGGCCTGAGATCGAGCCCCACATCAGGCTCTGTGCTCAGCACAGAGTCTGCTTGAAGCTCTTCTCTCTCTCTCCTTCTGCCCCTCTGCCCCCTGCCCCGTGCTCTCTCAAATAAATACATCTTTAAAAAATAAAAATAAATACAAAGGCACCTGTCATTGGATTAGGGCTTGCTCTCTCGAATCCAGCATGACCTCATCTTAACTAATTACATTTCCAAGACCCTATTTCCAAATAAGGTCACATTCTGAGGTTTCAGGTGGGCATGAATTTTCTGGGACATTATTCAACCCAGTACATGTACCCTAGGACCTAGCAATTCCCCAGTTAGGTATATGCCCATTGAAAAGCACATATATATGCACACAAGACGTATACACAATTGTTGGCAGCACTGTTAGCCCTACTGACCAAAGTGGGAAACCACTCAAATGTCCCTCACCGGCGGAGGAGCTCAGTGGCTGGCAGAATATTTATCTAGGGGAATGCCAAGCAGCAATATTGCTATTAAGCGATGACTGGCATTAACCACCCATTCTTGAGCAGAGAATCTAGACGCAAAATCTAATACTGAATAATTCCATGTATAGAAAGTCCCCAGATAGACACAACAAAGCCATCATATTTAGAGATGCATGCTTAACTGCTGCTGTGGTCTGAATGTTTGTGTCCACCCCCCCCCCCCACCAAATTCATGTGTTGAAACCTAATGCCCTAATGGTATTAAGAGGTGGGGCCTGTGGGAGGTGCTTAAATCTTGAGGGTGGAGCCCTCATCATTGGGATTAGTGCTTCCTGACAGGCCCCTGAGAGCTCCTCTGCCCCTTCCACCAAGTGAGGGTACAATGCAAGATCTGCAGCCTGGAAGGGGGTCCTCACCCACCCTGCCAGCACCCTGATCTCGGACTTCCAGCCTCAAGCGCTGTGAGCAATAAATTTCTTTTTCTTTTTTTTCCCCTCTTTTTTCTTTTTACTATTATGTTTTAAATTTCTGCTGTTGATAAGCCACGCAGTCTGTGGTATTTTGTTAAAACAGCTGGAACAAATTAATGCAATTGGTAAAATCCTAAGAACCAAAGGGCAGATCATACAAGTCAGGTTCACGGTCACTTTGGCGGAAGTGAGAGGGAGGCGATTAGAGAGGAATGATAGGGGATTTGGGGGTATAGACATTCGAGTTCTTGGACTGGACGATGCCAAGGGAGTGTTTGCTTTGATATGTCATTGCACTGGATATCTTTGTTTTGTGCTTTTGTCCTTTTCCATCTTTGTGGTCAGCATGTGGGTCAGGCCAGCTGAGGGCAAGTAGTGGGCAGCGTGCAGGCAAGGCGAGCCTGGGAAGGGCTGCGCCGTGGTCAGGGTGAGTGGGCCCTGGGTGTGGATTCCATCCTGCTGGGGGCCCGCACTTGGGGTGATTGGGAATCCGGGAGTGAGGTGGCGGCCCCCTTCCTCTCATCCTCACAGCAAACTCAGCATGGGGCTCTGGGTTTGCACAGCAATGCTCCAGGGGGTTGAAAGGCTCCCACCGTGGCCACGGTGTCTTCTGATCCCTGGATCACAGCGATGGTGGGGGCATCCTTAAATCTGGCACCTCCAGGTCCTCTCCTGCCTGGCAGTGGGCAAGGAGAATTGCTCTTACAGGGAAGGAGAAGGCTGAATAATTGTGAACGGTGATATGCCGTCTCCCAGGGCACCTGAGACATCTGGCATTCGTAGGTCATGAAGGGCCTCACGGCAAAAAAAAAAAAAAAAAAAAAAAAAAAGGGAGCAACAGGAAGCACCCCCGGTGACGGCCCCTGAGAGAATGAAGCCATCTGTTGTGGAAGGCAGGACGGTGCCATTTCATCGAGCTCCAGTACAAGGAGACTAAGCCTTAGACTGTTTATGGGCACATACATAAGTGGTCAACCTGCTAAGAAAAACCAGAGAAAGGCAAACACCAAATTCAGGCTAGCAATGACTTCTGGGGGGAGGCAGAAAAATGAGATTTGGGAGACACAGATGCCTGGCCAAGGAATTGGCAGTGGCCTGTTGAAGTCTGGGGCAGGTTTATGAGGATTCCTTTTATTGCATACTTCATACACAGGTAATTAGATTACACGTATACACGTAACACATCCGTAATCTGTGTAGCACATAGATATTATACATATTTTGGTATACGTCCAATATTATATTAAAGCAATTTAAGAAGGCACGGGGGTGATGAGGGCCCAGAAGGGTTTTAATGAATTACTGAAGCTTTTACCCTAAAGATGAAGCCCACAGACAGAAGGTACTCATTGGTACTGTCAACAATTGGTGTGAATCACTCAGCTTAGATGTCACCTCCTGGTCAGACCAGCCTCAAGCGGGTGCCCCTCTGTGCCTCCCTCCGGGCCCTCTCTCCCCCTTTTCAACATCCATCATCCTGTGTTGTGACCTACTGTCCTGCATCTCCTCTAGATCAGATTGTGAACTTTGGGGGGGGGGGTGGTCCAAGTCTGACTCAGTGCCTGGCCCAGAGCAAGTGTTTAGGAAGCCTCGAGGGTCGCCACTCCAAGGACCTCTGACAACTCAGAGAGGAATAAAAGCAGCAACAGGTGAGCTCCCCCACTGAGGATGAGAGCATTTCGGCGACACTGCCGGCCAGCAAGATCACATTTGTGAGAAAGCCTTTGCTTCAAAACTTGATTTAAACAGTGCTTATTGTGTTCTTCAGTTTGCCCGTGGCCACTGGCTCCTGTCATTCTGTGTCACCTTCTCCTGGTCCCCAGGGCGTCCATCCCTGCCCTTGACCTCTTCTACTCCTTCCTGTGGCACTGCCATAGAACTTTCCTCCCAAACTGTGTGACTTGCTGGGTCTGTCCTGGGCCTGGAGGACTTCACCTACACTATGATGCCATTTAGGGTTCTTGTTTCTTTCCCCACTGGGCACCAGCCCAGGCAGATTCTCCGGGACTTCGGTGAGTGACTGAATGAGGGAGTGCAACTGAGCCCCAGGGTCGTGCGGTGGGCTGGTCCCTCCTTTCCCCACCGCTGGCTGCCCCAGCTCTGGTTCTGGCTCCAACTTCTCAGTTCAATTGCTCCCAGGGCCCCTGCCCCCATCCTGCCATCATGCCACTTGGTCAAACCTCAGTCCCAGACCAATGGCGAGGAACCAGCCTCTGGTTTCTCTAGCCTTCTCTCTGCCCCTCCATTACTCTGGCCAAGCTCCTGTCATCCTGTCATCTCTCTCCCAGAGAGGAGACAGCCTCCTACTGGTCTCTGCTAGCATTCTTACCCCCTCCAGTCTGCTCTGCTTACCACAGCCAGATCAGCCCTTTAAAATAAAAATCAGATAATGGTACCAGGGCTTCAAACCCCTCTGGGGCTTCTGGGGATAGAATAAGCTCCAGTGCAAACCCCTCCCTGCAGCTGGCCTGGACACTGCCATTGCCACTTGGGGGCCCCACAACACCCTAAATTTAACTGTTCCCAACTGGCTTTACCTCTCAGTCCCCAACTCAGAGAGACCCAAGAGCCACCTTTGGACAGTTTTCCTCGACCATGTCCTGTCAAGCTCACCTCTTCTCCCCAGGCAGAACTGCCACTGTCCCAGGCTGAGCCACACTTGTGACAACCACAACCACAAGCTCTTTCAAGCAGTTTCTCTGACAAGCAGAGGCAATCAGTGAGCTGTCAGCCACACAGGGCCGGGCAGTAGTCCTGCTGTACACTGTGAGCTGGCTCCCAGCATCCAGCCCTCCTGCGGGATCCCACACTGTATCAAGGGCTCTGCGTGCAAGCCAAATTCTGCTAACGAGAGGCATGGCCCTGCGTGTGGTGCTTTTCTTCAGCAGCCTCCTGGCTTAAGTCACAAATGTCCTGGTGTTTGAGCGGCAGGGGCGGCAGCTGCAGCGGCTGGGTGTACTGTCCCGGTGTCCAATCATGAGCACCCAACTTAACTGCAACCACATACAGTACCACAGTGGACCTCTCTGTAGATGCAGCTTGTGCTCAGCTGAGTATTTCTGTTGAATGGATCCGGAAAAGGGAAACTGCTTGGTTAAAGGTCATACACATTTTACAGTTTGTTAGATGCTGCCAAATTATCCCCCCAAAATGTTCTACTAACTGATCCTCTTACCACTGTGTAAGTGAGACTCTACTTCCTAACATCCTTGCTGACAATGGGCATTATCATACTTTCTTCTCTCTGTATTTTTATTATGAAAAATGCCAAACATACAGTGTATTGGTTTCCTTGGGCTGCTGTAACAGATTACCACAAACCAGCTGGCTTAAGACAAGAGAAATCTCTTCTCTCCCAGTTCTGGAGGCTAGAAGTCCAAAATCAAGGTAGGTGCACACTCCCTCCGAAAGCCCTAGGGAAGACTCCCGCCTCTTCCAGCTTCTGGCAGGTCCAGGGGTTTCTTGGCTTGGGGCTGCAACACTCTGTCTCCATTGTCACATGGCCTTCTGCCCTGTGTCCAAATCTTCCTCTTCTAATAAGGACACCAGTTACGGGGTTTAGGGCCCACCTGAATCCAGCATGACCTTATCTTGATCACATCTGCAAAGATCCTATTTCCAAATAAGGTCACACTTACAGAATGGATATGAATTCCAGGGGGTCACCGTTAAATCCAGTACATATAGCAAGGTCAAAAAAAGCTTACAGTGCCCACCCATAGATCCACCCCCTAGGTTCTGCCATTAACATTTTACTATTGTTGCTTTATCACAAACCTATCTGTAGTCACACTTCCCTCCATTTTATTTTTGGTGCATTTCAAACTAAGTTGCGGGCATCAGTTCACTTCCTCCTAAATCAATCAGTGTACATATCCTTAACAGGAGTTCAATATTTGATTATAGTTACCCGCTTTTTGTTTCTAATAGTCACCAATGTGAGAAATCAAAAATGGCACAGAAAAAGATAAAAAGTCTTTCAATTCGTTTGAGGCGGTGTCTCCCACCTTCTGACTCTAGCTGTCACTCTCTTTCCTCTCTTTAAAGCAAACTTCGAGAAAAGACAATCTACAACCATGTCTCCTTCCTCCCATTGACATCGCTCTTGCCAAAGTCTCCAGAAACAGTTTTCTGTCCTCATCTTACCTGCTTCCTGGCAGCAGTTGACACTGACATTGTTAATCTTGGTGTCCTTGAAACCACACTTCTCCCTGGCTCTTCCCCTCCTCCTTGATGCTCCTTTTCTGATCTCTCTTCTAGACCCTCCTCCTCCCTGCCCATTTTCAGTGCTGGACGTTCCTCTGGACATTATCCTGGGCCCTCTTCTCTCCTCACCTGTCTCAGGGAGAGTCCATCTGTAGGAAATTTTAAGCGGAAGGAAGATTAAAGCAAGGAGACGCGAAGCCCCGCGGGTGGGAGACCGAGGGAGCGCAACAGTCCCAGCCCCGCCCCACTCCCGTTTGGAGCTCGCGGTGTCAGTGGCGCGCGGTGGGAGCCGGCGGAGCTCCGCCCTGCCTCCTTTCCTACTTGGAGCGTGCGCGCCTGGAGACACGTACAGCCAATCCGTGAAAAGGAGCGGCCGTGAGTGGCGTGATCTTAACCCAATCATTTGTGGGCCTGGCGAGCAGGCCTGCGCCCGAGCCAATGGTGGCGCGGGGCGGAGCTCGGGCGGGGGCGATTGTCACCTGATCTGCGGCGGCAGCGGCGGCCCAGGCAGTGGAGGCCGAGGCTGTGATGGCGGCGATGGCAGCGTCTCGGGTGCAGGCGGGGACGCGGCAGGCCCCAGCGCTCTGGCAGATGCGGTGGCTGCCGCTGTTGCTGATGGCGGTGGCGGCGGCGGAGCAGCAGGTGCCGCTGGTGCTGTGGTCGAGTGACCGGTGAGCGTGGCGGGCCGGGCCGGGGCAGGCTGCGCTGCGCGCCGCGGCGGCTGAGGTGCCCTCGCCCGGCTCCAGGGCTGTCCTCAACGAGCGGCGGCCGAGAGGGGCAGGGGGGCAACTGTCCCTTCCTCGGCGGCCCGTAGTGAGCCAGCCGGGTCAGGACTCGGGGCCCCACGCATCACGATGGGAGCCCATGAGCTTCAGATCCCAAGCCCTGCGCCCCCACTTGACAGCACCTCTTCTGTCCCCTGCCAGGGACTTGTGGGGTCCTGCGGCCAACACCCACGAGGGCCACATCACCAGCGACATGCAGCTCTCTACCTACTTAGACCCCGCCCTGGAGCTGGGCCCCCGGAATGTGCTGCTGTTCCTGCAGGACAAGGTGCGCCCGCCCCAGCCCTCTCTCCCTCAGTCATCGGAAAGAAGTCAGGCCCCTCCCCCCAGGACACTGAGGCCCATTCCCCAAGGGAAGCCTCAGTGACCTTGTCCCAACTGTAGGGACGTGTGGCTCTTCTCTTGGGAAGGCCTGCAGGAGACGGTTCAGTGGGAACAGTGAGGGCCTTGAAATGGCACTGACTTAATCGGGTTGAAGCCCCGGGGTCAGAGGCCAGATGCCTACTGAGTACCAAGCGCTTATCTGAGCTACTCTCTGTGGTGGGGATTATCAGCCCTCTTCACAGATGGGAAGACTTACGTGCAAGGACGGTAAATGACTTGCCTAGGGTCACACAGCTAATGGGTGACAGAGTTGTGATTCTAACTTTAATGATCATAATAGAGATAATTGAAAAATGATCATTTATCGAGTGCTTCATATGCACTGTGCTAAGCTGATGTCATTAGCTTGGTTTTACTGCCAAGGAAACTGAGGCTGGTAGAGGTGCAACCATTGGCTGATGTTCCGTGGTTTATGCACACCACAATTGGCTCCAGCCTGAGTCTGTCAGACACCCCCCACTTGTGCTCTGGCACACAGTTTCCCTGCCATGCAGGTCTCTGCCTCCAAAGCAAGCATATGGACCACGAGGAGATTCTAGGGCAGTATAGAATTGGTGTTTGGGAGGTTATCGAGCCTCTGCTTATTCCTTCCTCAGTGGTGGCCTGTGTGGCTCATTCCTCTTGTGGTCTTGCTCTGTTGCTCTGTGGGCGGATAGTGCTGGTTATGCTGGCCTGTAGTCCTTCCACGAGGTGGTAAATAATGTAGTTAGACTGGAACTCAGTGCTCGTTCTACTATTTACCAACCTTTGGACGTCTGAGATAATCTGTGAATGCCAGTTTCCTCATCTGTAAAATGAAGATACCACCTGTATCAGAAGACTGAGGAGCAATTCTTACAATCCTTGTAAAACATCTATCCGGGGTCCCCTTATGGCATTCATCCACTCATTCATTTGCCAAATATGGACTGCCCACTGTGTACCAGGCATTAGGTGTTGGGGACATAGCAGTGAGCAGAATAACCCAAGCCCCTACCTGGAGGAAGCTGACATTCTTGTGAGGGCAACAGGTAAATGCTAAGTTGGTGTATGACATAATGTCAATGCTATAGTTCTCAGAGAAGAAGGAAGCAGGCCAAGGGAACAGAATGATTGATTGGCTGTTGAAGATAAGGATGATCAGGCAAGGGCTCACTGAGGAAGGATATCTGAACAGATACCTAAATGGAGGGAGGGACAGAGCCATGTGGGTATGGCTGGAAGAGCGTTCCTGGCTGAGGGAACAGTAGGTGCAAAGGCCCTGGGCAAGGAGTGCTCTTGGTGAGCCCATGAAAGAGCTGGTGTGGCTGGAGTGTAGTGAGGGAGAGAAAGGGGTAGGGAATGGTTAGCCAGGTAGCCAGGCGATGAGGGGGAGAAGGGTGGTTGCAGTCTAAATGTGGCAGGAGGCTTTAGGCAGTTTTGAGCAAGGAGTACCGAGAGGACACAGTGGTTCCTGGGCTTTCAGAATGAGAACCCAGGCAGCCCAACAGCATTAGGATTCCTGTCTAGAAGGGAGAGGAGGCTGGGCAGGTGTGTATACTAAACAGAATGAGGTTAGGGAAACTGATTAAGATTGCCTCTGGGCCTAACTGGGAAAAGCCAGAGGAAGCTGGGAGTCGGGGTGGAGGGGCAGGAGTTGAAGGACATCTCTAGGTTGTAGAGGAAAAGGACTGTGGTCATGGTTACTGTGGTCTGCAGTGCTCAGAAGACTTCAGTGCTTTCTCCAGCATATTCCAACATCTTCACCTCTCTCCCCCCTTCCACCAAAACCAGGCAGGGAAGGAACTTCTTGCTCTCTTTTAAAAAGGATCTTGTCCAGACTGGACATAGGCAGTGCTAGCCATTGCAACTGGCCTGCAGGTTCCCCTTTTTTGTGACTTCCGCCCTGGGGGTGGGATGGGACGGTGGCGGGGCGGGAGGGGCCTGCAGTGAATGTTCCTCGCTGCCCCGTAACCCCTCCCCCAGCTTCCCTATTCCCTACCCAGTTCCTCATCTGAAGGCAGGTGGCTGACTCTTAATCCTGAGGTTACCACAAGTCAGCTGCCCGCAGATTTCCTCCCAACCCCATGACTCTCACCCTACCAGGAGGGTGCTGAAAGACAAAAAGAGAACCTTCCATTCCTCCACTCCCTACCCCCAAACGTGCCTTTTTTCAATCTTCTGACCAGAACCTATCTGATTGTAAATGAGATTTTGCTGTCCCTGCAAATGTGCAGGGAAGGTGTCTGCCCCTGCCCTGGCCCCCCCTTCTGAGGCGTCTTCTCTGCTTCCCTACTAGCTGAGCATTGAGGACTTCACAGCCTATGGTGGCGTGTTTGGAAACAAGCAGGATAGTGCCTTTGCTAACCTGGAGGTAAGAGTCCTCTCTCAGCCAAGGGCCATGGGGGCTGTCGTGCACTCCCTCCCCCAACACAATAAATACTGTCCCCTTAGGAACCAGAGGTGCTGGCTTTGGGGGTAGAAAGGCCTGAGGTGTCAGGGGCCAGGAATGTGGGGTGTTTTCTTCCTGACCTCGAATAAGACCCCAGTGTGGGTATGGGTGTGCCTTGCCAGAGAGGGCTGCCAGAGAGGTTTGGGGGCTGGCCCAGGCCCACTGGTCCCTTGCTAACTCATCCTTCTGCCTCTCCCTGGCCCCCAGAATGCCCTGGACCTGGCCCCTTCCTCTCTGGTGCTTCCTGCTGTCGACTGGTATGCGGTCAGCACTCTGACCACTTACCTGCAGGAGAAGCTCGGGGCCAGCCCCCTGCATGTGGACCTGGCCACCCTGCGGGAGCTGAAACTCAATGCCAGCCTCCCGGCCTTGCTGCTCATCCGCCTGCCCTACACATCCAGGTATGTCCCAGCCTCAGAGCCCAGAGAGTGGTGAGCACAACTCAGCCAGAGGCAACAGTCCTCCTGTTCAGTACCTTGAAGCCGTATCAGGAGGTGCCTTGTATGTCTAGAAGAGGCGGGAAGGACCTCTGGTCAGCGGTGAATCAGGCGTTAGTGCCTGGTACTGAGTGACGCCGACGTGGGCCCTGCTGGTGGGGGGCTAACTCCCCTAGCTGGGATGCGTCCACAGAGTGGCTGGCAGGGCCTGAGTGTGACCATGAAGCTGGGGCAGAAGGGGCAAGGGCAGGGCCATGTAGTGAGCGGAGGTGCAGAGGGAGGAGTGAGCGTGGCTTCCAGAGCCCCCCAACTAGAGTGCGCTGCTGAATGGGGCTAGTAGGGAAGGACGGTGGCCTGGAGGAGGGGAGGGGAGGTGTCCCAAGGCGGTGGGGAGCTGTTTGGACTGCGGGGCTCTAATGCGCTGCCTCCCTTCCTCAGCTCAGGTCTGATGGCACCGAGGGAAGTTCTCACAGGCAACGGTGAGTGGGGCCAGGGAGGGCACACATCTTCCAGCCTCATCTAGCCGTTGGCTGCAGAGAGCTGCCTCAGAGCTCCTGAGTCCCTCTCCACTCCCAGGGTGGCCCTCCTGCTTCTCAGAACAACTGGCAGCTGAGCAGAGAAATGCGGAACCCCCCCACCCTGCCGCGCCAGGCCTCACCCCTCTTCAGCTGGGGTCTTCCGTGTGAGAGCCCGTGGAGTCAGTCTCCACTCCAGCAGTGCGAATCTTAGTGTTTGGGGTTTAATAGACCAGCAGTGTTTCAAAAACCAGTGCTGAGGACTGCTCTTCTGCTATAAAGGACAGTCATTCCCCAGGGAAAGGTCATTGAAAACCTATAAGTGAATTTGGAGTTTTCTAGATCTCTTGGTCTTTTCTCATTTAATTTAGTTAGGGCTTGGCATTAAGGAGCCGACTACTGAGGCCGTAGGTATCCCGGGGAGGCGGGGGGGCTGGGGGCAGGTGGGGTAAGTAGTAGCTGCTCTTAGGGATCCTTGATGGAAACTGAAAACACTAGTGAAGGTTGATGGGAGCCAGCTCTGTGAAGGTCTCAGTGTCCCACCACAGAGGACATGTCAGTTGCCAGGGGTGGGAGACTTGACGGTGCAGACATCTGGTGGTCCCTACCTCAACGAGGTGATCCCACTAAACAGCATCAAGAGAAGCCATTAATGTGGCACATGGAAGGGCACAGCCTCATGTCTGCTGTCCCGTGCTGTGGGACGGCCAGACGGTGTCTAGCAGGCGTTGCGATGTTACTGTAAGTAGCTGCCCGTGACCTGGTTCTCTGCTCTCCCCATTGCTCCTCAGATGAGGTCATTGGGCAGGTGCTGAGCACGCTCAAGTCTGAAGACGTTCCATACACAGCAGCCCTCACAGCGGTGCGCCCTTCCAGGGTATGTAATGTACCCTTCGGCAGGGCTCTGGGAGGTGTGGGCAGAGGCCACATGGTGAGTGGGCTTGGAGGGTGTGTGGCTCGGAGTGGAGGGCCTTAGGGGGGCTGGTTTCTTCCCTGGGCCTGTGGGGGGGGACGAGGATGAACCGGAAAGTCATGCTTCCTCCTTCCAGGCTGCAGCTTTCCATCTTGCCCAGTGGGCCTTATGGGCTGGCGTATTTGGACAATACGTCCCAAGTTTTCCTAATTTGGAGAGACTAGGAAGATCTCAGCGGCTTAGGGGTCAGCCGGGAAGAGCTTTCTGGAGGAAGGGCCTCTGAGTATGAGTAGTAGGACTGCAGCTGCTGGAGAGGGTGCCCGGTGGGGACAGTGAGGGCAGGTGGCTTGGTTCTGGGCTGTGCTCTCAGGGCCGCTGAAAGAAGGCTTGTGGGTTTTCTGTGCAGGTGGCCCGTGATGTAGCCATGGTGGCCGGGGGGCTAGGTCGTCAGCTGCTGCAGAAACAGTCAGTGGCAGCTGCGGTCCATCCCCCTGTGAGTTACAATGACACTGCCCCTCGGATCCTATTCTGGGCCCAGAACTTCTCGGTGGCATACAGGGACCATTGGGAGGACCTGACCTCCCTCACCTTTGGGGTCCAGGAGCTCAACCTGACGGACTCCTTCTGGAATGACTCCTTTGCCAGGTAAGGGCAAGTACCTGTCACTGCAGGTGGGTGTGTGTGCTGGGGGGTCGTTCACTGTGGGAAGCAGGTGGGATCGTGGGGTGGGGCTGGTGGAGGGCTCTTGGGATGGGGCTTGCTCAGAGTTTTGTCTCTCCATGCCTTCTAGTCCTTGCCTGGAACCTTGGTTGTTAACACTTCCCAATCACTGGGGAACCTGATACTCCTCTCTCCCACCCCACCCTTGAACCGCCTCACGGTGACTGCCCAAGGGTGTCTACCAGGCCTGAGTTAGTTCTTCGAGGGCTTCTGTACCCTCCCTGTGTGGCGAGAGAGACCACCTTTATCCCCAAAGTCCAATCTATGCTTCTCAGCAATCCCAAGGGGGAGTTGAAAGGAGGGGCAGTGGGCTCAGGGAAACCAGAGGAAGGTGCTTTTAGCTGGAGGTAGGGAACCTGGGTGCTGGTTTCTGACCTCGATGTGATGGGGCCTCAGTTTTGCCATTTGTCAGGTGAGGACACTGCCTCTTCAAGGTGGCTCTGAGGTAGAGTAGACCTGAGGGACTTGCTCTACTGCTAGATGCTAAAGGCCCTCCTAGAGCCTGACAGCTCACCTCTTACTCTGGTCCTGCAGGCTTTCACTGACCTATGAACAACTCTTTGGTACCACAGTGACATTCAGGTGAGTCTGAGGGGCGGTTGACATGTGGGCAGGCCGGCATGGCTCCAGCCTGCCCAGCTGCCTGACACCCCACATGGCCTCCCTCAGGTTCATTCTGGCCAACCGCTTCTACCCAGTGTCTGCCCGGCACTGGTTTACCATGGAGAGCCTCGAAATCCAGAGCAACAACTCTGTTGCCCACTTCAATGCCTCCCAGGTCACGGGGCCCAGTGTCTACTCCTTTCACTGCGAGTATGTCAGCAGCCTTAGCAAGAATGGCAATCTCCTCGTGCCCCACAGGCAGCCCTCTCTCTGGCAGATGAATCTTCAGGACTTCCAGGTAGGGAACGTGGGGCCCAGACTGGGGATAGTAGGAGGGAGGGAGCAGAGACCTGATGAGTCTCAGCATCTCTGGGTCTGGGCTTGGGCTTGGGCTTGGGCATGGGGGATGGGAATGTAGTTGAGACGTCTGTCCCCGCAGTGCTCTCATCCCACGAGATTTGGACTACCCACTAACTTGGGAACCCCAGCCCTCACTGGGTCTCCCTCTGTGTGGGGTCACACGGTCCTTTGCATCCCCTAACAGATCCAAGCCTTCAACGTGACCGGCGAGCAGTTCTCCTACGCCAGCGACTGTGCGGGCTTCTTCTCCCCAGGCATCTGGATGGGGCTACTCACTTCCCTGTTCATGCTCTTCATCTTCACCTATGGCTTACACATGATCCTCAGTCTCAAGACCATGGACCGCTTTGACGACCACAAGGGCCCCACTATCTCTTTGACCCAGATTGTGTGACCCTGTTCCTGTGGGGGGGTTGCAGGCGTGATGGTGTCCAGGTTGTTGCTTTCCCACCTCGAGGCACACTGGACTGAAGGGCTTCCCCTCTTCCTACCATAGCATGAACCCCACTTCCCCTCAGCCTGTCTTGTTCCCTGTTCAACTCACTGAGGGGCTTCCCACCCCCCATCTGTACCAACAAGGTGTACATATTCTTCGTAGATAGTAGACAAATCCCCCAGGCCCAGTCATCATAGGGGGGAGAGGACATGAGTTCTAGGGCCCCCCACCTCCCCCTTATTTATTCTCATCTCTGTATCTTCACCCCTTGCTGTTTATAGTGCTTTTGTGTAGCAAATGCTCCCTCCCCAGGCTTGATGGGGCTCCCTGTAGCAGCTAGAAGCTGGAGTTTGGGGGGTGTGGAAGTACTATTTAACTGTCCTGCTTGCCTGGTGTCATTGTTTTTTGGTGATGTTGTGCTAATAATAAGCAGTACACTGGGGTTTATCTCTGTGGCCTGAGAAGGAAGGGACCTCCACAGCAGCTGGCCTGGGTGTGATCACTGGTTTTCTGGCATGTTCCGGCCAGGTGCTTGGCAGGAGCCTGGGTTTCTCGGTGGTTTCCTTCTTAATGAAATAAAGACAGGTTGCCATGCTTAGAACTCTTGTAACTCATTTCTGCACTGGGCACGAGGGGATGCGCTTGGCTAAGGGCTGCAGGAGGAGGCGCCCGGATGTAACGGAGCCAGGCCAAAGGGGAGGCCGGCGGGTCCTCATTAAGCTGGGTCCCTAACTGGCGAGGGTACGGAGGGGCTGCGGCGCGCGCGGGAAGGGCGCGGCGGCCAGTGCCTGGGAGTGGGGGGAGACCGTCGTGACAATAGCTGGCTTCCTCTCCCGAGGGGGCCGCCCCCGGCTGCCGCAGCGGCGCGCACCCGCCGCGCCCAGCCTCCTGGGGGGCGGGGCGGGCGGGTCGCGCGCGGCTCCCGCGCACGGATCCCTCGCGGGGCGCAGCACCGGCCGCCCCGCCCGTCCCTCCCGTCCCGCCCCACTCCAGTCCCCTCAGGGCCCTCGGCGAGCGGCGCCGCCTGCGGAACCGCGCTGGTGCTGGGGCCCAGGCCCAGGCTGCGCCTCCTGGGAGGCGAGTCGGGGAGGCGGTGGCCCCTGCTGGCGCGGCGGGGCGCGGGGAGGGGCTGGGACTCTTTGACGCGGCGGAGGGGTCAAGCGGCGTCGGTCGCCGCCATCTTTGGTCCAGTGCGGCGGAGGCGGCAGCGGCAGCGGCGGCGGCAGCGGCGGCGGCAGCGGCGGCGGCTGCTGTGGTGAAGGAGGAGGAGGAGGAGCGACGCGCGCTGGCAGCTAGGCCTGACCATGGACGAGGAATACGATGTGATCGTGCTGGGGACCGGCCTCACCGTAAGTGCGGCCTCGTTCTCCCGGGACCCCACATCGCCCCCTCCTCCCCGCGGCGCTGCCGCCCCCGGCCGCCGACTCCATCCTGCCGTCACTGCCGTCCGCGGCGCTGCCTCCCCGGAGCTCGGGTCCCCAAAAAGACGGCCCCGTGCCCAACGTCCCCCCCACCTCCCCCGCCCGCGACATCGTCTTTCTCCGCCGTGGCCCCGTCTCCGAGAAGCACCCCTCTACTTAGCTGCCCCCTCGACTCCTCGGGCCCGACCCCCCAGTCCCTTCCTCCCTCCCTCTCTCTCAAGGCCTCCTGGGCCCGAAGACGCACCCCAAGTCGGCCTGAGGTCCCCCCGCCGTGCCCCCGACCCCCCCCCCCCCGGCCCCCCCCCCCCCCCCCCCCCCAGCCCCCCCCCCCCAGTCCTGCGCTAATTCTGGTGGGGATGAAGTACAAGGACCCTGGGTAAGGGGGTCTCGCCCGGTTGGGCCCTCATCTTGCGTTCTTGGCTTTTTATGGGGCCCGAGGACCCAGGGAATGTTCCAGAAGGAGGAGCAGTGGGGCCAGTGAGCACATTCCCGCTACCCCACCACGGTTTCCCATGGAGATTACAGGCTGGGTAGTATTTGCAGCCTTTGTCCTTGGCCTGCTGACAGTAACTGGTGAGGGTGTTTATCTTTCCTCTTCCCCAAACCCTGTTGGACCACTCCCCTGGAGAGACTCCTCTTCCTCAGTCAGGATGCAGAAGCCCCTCCCGAGGCTGGGCAGGCACAGGGTCAGAGGCTCCAGTCCTTTGAGAAAAGAGCAGCCCAGGGTGGGGCCTGAGATTGCAGGACAGTGTTCAGCCTTTCTTCACTTCCCTTTCTGGTGCCCTTGGCTGTTCAGCTGGATCTCCTGTGTGGCTCCTTGTGTCTTTTTTGCCTTTTAGCATGGCCCTACGTAGGTAGATGACTTTCTTGGCATGGTAGTTGCCAGACCATCCCTGTGTCTGGTGGACACTCTCTTTTTCTCAGCACCTTCGTTATTTCTCCTCTGTTGTTCAACCCTTTGGTCAGCAAAGTTATAAAAGAGACTAGTCAGATGAAACTGTCATCCCTGATTTTAGGCCAGGCGGCCAGCCAGGGGTGGAAGGAGCTTTCACTGGAGCCGAGTCTCTAGCTTTGCTCTCCTCTCAGGTTTAGGGTGGGGAACAAATCAGGGCTGCTGGTGGGAATGTGGGCAGGTGGGAGTGCAGTGAGTGTTGCCCTCTTCCCCAGGAATGTATCCTGTCGGGCATCATGTCCGTGAACGGCAAGAAAGTGCTGCATATGGACCGGAACCCCTACTATGGGGGTGAGAGCTCCTCCATCACACCCCTGGAGGAGGTGAGGCTGCTGGGCCTGGGCCCATCCCCCATTAGCCTCTCACACAGGGTGTCAGGGTAGCTCCCCAGGTTTTCTGGGAAGGGGGGCAGGGGCAGGAGGGGGTGGTCCTTGAGGTGTCTCTCTTTCTCCTGCTTGCAGCTGTATAAGCGTTTTCAATTGCTGGAGGGGCCCCCTGAGGCGATGGGCAGGGGACGAGACTGGAACGTTGACCTGATCCCCAAATTCCTCATGGCCAATGGTGAGAGAGATGAAAGAGGTATTGTGGGGGGTGAGTAGGAGGACCAGAGTAGGATCAGGCTCCAGAAAAGGGGCAGCCATACCAGCTAGGGAACTTCTGGGGGCGGGGGGGGGACTGTGCTGATGTTGTTTTCACCCCACCACCCCACAGGGCAGCTGGTAAAGATGCTGCTGTATACAGAGGTGACGCGCTACCTGGACTTCAAGGTGGTGGAGGGCAGCTTTGTCTACAAGGGGGGAAAGATCTATAAAGTGCCATCCACCGAGACTGAAGCCTTGGCTTCCAGTGAGTACATGTTCCCTGAGCCAGAGAATCATGGCGAGGGGCAGAGCAGGGTGCCCCTTGCCCAAGGTCACATTCCCCATGTACCATAAGCCCCCTTGGTCTGTCCTCCCTCGACTGCCCTGAGCCTCACAGTGGATGCCAGGAGGGAAGTCCACACGCAAAGAGGATGCATGGGTGGTTGCTCTTTCTTAAAAGACTTCAGCCTTTTGACAGGGGTTGCACTTGACCGGCGAAACGTCCCCAGGTGTTGGAGCTGGGAGGATCCTCAGAGCTTGTCCAGTCCAATCCCCTCTTTGTACAGATGGGGAAATTGAGGCCAAGAAGGGCAGAGGGGTTTATTTAAGGTTACACGGTGCTCAGCAACAAAACTCAGCTGGGAGTGGGGTGTCTGCTTTCTTGGTCTGCCTGGTGGGAAGGAGAGGTTCATGTTCTGTGGCGTGAAGGTTCTCCTCACATTGCCTCTACAGATCTGATGGGCATGTTTGAGAAACGGCGTTTCCGCAAGTTCCTGGTGTTTGTGGCAAACTTTGATGAAAATGACCCCAAGACCTTCGAGGGTGTTGACCCCCAGAGCACCAGCATGCGTGACGTCTACCGGAAGTTTGACTTGGGCCAGGATGTCATCGACTTCACTGGCCATGCCCTGGCCCTCTACCGCACTGATGAGTGAGAGGAAGCTGGCATGGCAGACTGCCCCTCGTCTGGCCTGCACCCTGCCCTCCCCGTTCCTGCGTGCTGCTCCCTTGACCCACCCTGCACATTTCTTGCACTCAGCTACACGCTTATCCACTGTCTTTTTTGTTTTTTCTGTGCATTTATTTGACCCATAGTCTTTCCCAGGCCACAGAGGGTGGTGGGAAGGCTGGCCTGGTGTTTGGGTGGGGGTGAGCTGGGGGTGCTGCTGCTGGAGCCTCTTCTTTTGACCCCGTCCCCCCAGCTACCTGGACCAGCCCTGTCTTGAGACCATCAACCGCATCAAATTGTACAGTGAGTCCCTGGCTCGGTACGGAAAGAGTCCTTATTTATACCCACTTTACGGCCTTGGTGAGCTGCCCCAGGGCTTTGCAAGGTGAGGACGTGGTTTTTTTCTGTTGACAATACTAAATAAGACTAAAGCCAAGAATGGAAATGGCACCCTTGAGCATTTCTGTAGCATTCGAACTTTCCCATTGTGGTCTAATTTACTTCATACCGTGCTTGGGTGACAGGGTGGGGGGCGGTGTGCTGCAGCAGGCAGCTGAAGTTCAGGGTTGAAAAACCAGGCCTTCACCAACCGGGCTTGCTTGGCTCCCAGCCCGAGTCAGGCAGCACCAGGGCTGGGCCTGGGCCTTTGAACCTTGAGTCAGAGGGCTTCTCCAGAGCCCTTTGTTCTGTTCCCCAGACCGTTCCCGTGAGGAGCTAGCTGTACCTTCATGCCACCCTCGTACTAGCCCTTTGCAGAATATTCTAGGCTGAAGCTCCAGAGAGGAAGGAGCACTCCAGATTCAGTCCTGCGTCTGTGGCAGTGACGGAGCTGGGAAGAACCACCAGGTCTCCTGAGCTCTGCCTGCCTAGGGCAGCCTTCTCTGTACCCCAGTGCTGGTAGGGGGAGGGCACCCTGTCCCTGTTTTCCTCCTGGGAAGGGGACTCCACCATCGTTCTGCACACCGCAGATTGAGTGCCATCTATGGAGGGACATACATGCTGAACAAACCTGTGGATGACATCATCATGGAGAATGGCAAGGTGGTGGGTGTGAAGTCTGAGGGAGAGGTAAGCCTTCACCACAGTGCAAGCATGATGGTCTGGGTGGGGCTTGGCCTTCTTAGAGGCCCTCTTCCCAGTGACTCTGGCTCTGCTGGGTCCGCTGCTAATCAGGTCTAAGAGCCTTGGGCTGGGGACCAGAGCTCCAGAAGTCCACATAGCCGTTTCCATTGATGAGAGGTATCTCAAACCCACGTGCTGTGTCAGAGGTCCGGGGAGTGTTCTTGAGCACAGTGTCTCAGCAGAAGGGTTTTCCCAGCCCTGCATATGGGGGCCCACCTCCCTGAGGGACAGGATGAAGCTATATACTACAGGAGGGGCCGGGGTAACAGCTCAGAGGAGTGCAGTGCCAGCCCTCAGCGTGGACTCAGCCCCACAACCACCTAGGGGAGTGTTTGGATAGGTCTTCTGGTGTTTTCACAGGTGGCCCGCTGCAAGCAGCTGATCTGTGACCCCAGCTACATTCCAGACCGAGTGCGGAAGGCCGGCCAGGTTATCCGCATCATCTGTATCCTCAGCCACCCCATCAAGAACACCAATGATGCCAACTCCTGCCAAATCATCATCCCCCAGAACCAAGTTAACAGGAAGTCAGGTAGGTTGAGTCCCAGGTGACTGCCTCCAGTGTGTTCTCTTTGGGGTGGCTCTGCCTCTCCCCATCATTCTTGGGGCTGTCTGCCTGATTCCTGCATGGAAGAATGGGGACCTACATAGCAATCCCCATGGCTTGAGGCCCTAGCGATTGGGTAGCTTGGACTCTCCTCCTCTGTGAGAGTGGGTTTGGATGCTGCTTGCTGTGCAGGGCTGGGGAGGAGTGGGTAGGCAGGCCTGAATTGGGCCGAGCCTCCAGGGGCCCTCTGTGCCCATGTTAACGGAGCCCCTTCTTGTGGGCAGACATCTACGTGTGCATGATCTCCTACGCACACAACGTGGCTGCACAGGGCAAGTACATCGCCATCGCCAGCACCACGGTGGAGACTACAGAGCCGGAAAAGGAAGTTGAACCTGCCCTGGAGCTGCTGGAGCCCATTGACCAGAAGTGAGGGGCTGAAGGGCTGGGGCCTCACTGAGGGGAAGGAAGGGAGCCAAGGAGCTGGGGGGGGGGGAAGCAGAGACCAGGGAGAGTAAGGCTTGTTGTGAGGTCTTTCCCTTCCCTTCTCTCTGCTCCTCAGGTTTGTGGCCATCAGTGACTTATATGAGCCCATTGACGATGGTTCCGAGAGCCAGGTAAGCAGGCCATCTCGGCCCCGGCTCCTAGCTGCCCACCCAGGGCCCCTGCCCGACTCACCCTGGCCCTGGGCTCTGGATATTTCCAGGTGTTCTGTTCCTGCTCCTATGATGCCACCACACACTTCGAGACAACCTGCAATGACATCAAAGACATCTACAAGCGCATGGCAGGCTCCGCTTTTGATTTTGAGAACATGAAGCGCAAACAGAATGACGTCTTTGGAGAAGCTGACCAGTGATTGACAACCCCCCTCCCCGCACACACCCCAGCCCTTGGTGCCCTCTCCCCTGACCTAAGTCTGTTCTCCTTGAGGGCTGGGGAGATGGGTGTGGCTGGGCACCCCGGTTTCCAGCATTCTCTGCTTCCCCCACCACATTCTACATTCCTGTCACCCACCTCATTGATTCACTGACCAAATCCTTAACCTTAGCGATGGTCTGGGAGACGGGGGGTTGGATAGTATCCTCTTTCTTGGCCCTTCCTTATTCTGGGAAAAGAGGGTTCATTTCCTTGTGTGTCTCTCCCCCCTCCACTCCTAATTCTTCTACTCTGTTTGGGAAGAACGTGGAGGAAAAGCTGACTTCTGTCCCCACTGCTCTTACCCCCACTGTAGTGGCCTTTGGAGATGCCCCCTGCCTCCCCCCACCAACTCTCTTGTGTGTTGGAGAGAAGGGGCCCTCCCAGCACAAAGTTGCATTCCTCCCCCCCCTCGTTAATTTATTCTAATTTATTAACTTTGGCCCACCCGATCTGAGAAGGGAGCACTGTGCCTCTCACCCGCAGCCTTCTGGTGCGGCCTGGGAGGGGAGAGGGCTTGGGTGCGGCCCAGTTGGAGGTTGATCTTGCTGTTTTTGTTTCTTGTTCTTGTGTTTGTGTTCTCTGGCATTTGCTGAGAGAGAAAAAAAAAATGTGAGCAAAGCAGAAGGAGGTGGGAAAATGGATCCAAACCCCAGTATGCCCTGCCCCACCCCACAACCTTTCCCTTAGTGGTGGGAAACCCTTACCTTGCAAAGTGAATGTGTCCCCTTCCCCAACCTCTAGTGTATTTCACAGAAAACCTCCCAATAAAACTGTGTTGAAACCTGGGCCCAGATCTTTTGTTTTGCTTCCCAAAAAACTGGGCAGTGGGCGGGGCCTCGGCTCCCTGGGCTGTTCGTTGTATTGGTTCCAGTCTGTGGGTTAGCTTTGCTGGGGATGGGTGTGAAAGGTAATCACCTTCATCAGGGAATTAGCTCCTGAGCCAAAAGGACCTGTATGGAGGAAATAGGTCACGTTGACTTGCCCAAGGCCACCTGGCAAATTAGTGCTGGCACCGGGACTGCAACCCCTGGGGGTCAGTGTGGCGGAAATAGGGAGAAGGGGGTCTGGCCTAGGGCAGGGGTGGAAGTGGAGAGGGCAGGGTCCTTGTGTCCAGGTCAAGGAGGAGGCAGAGGGCACCCAGGCCCAGCTTCATGGCCTGGGGAAACAGGAGACTGGGGCCCAGTCTTGGGTGGGGGAGTGAAAGAAAGGAGTCGGAGCCAGGGAGGCCTCAGGCAGGGAGGCCGCAAGGGCACTGGAGTGGGGTGTGGATCTGGCCTTGGGCTGGGCTCAACATTAAGGAAGTGGAGGGTCTTGGGGGCCCAGGCTTGGGGTCAGCAGGATGAAGGAGGACTGGGGACCCAGTCTCGGACCAGGAGTTAATGTCGAGGAATTGATGGGGAACCAAGGAAGCCAGGGACGGGTCCAGCCTCCGGAGGCCAGCCGGGCGGGGCGGGCGGAGGGGCGGGGCCGGGCGGAGGGGCGGGGCGACCGCGCGGCCCCTGGTGCCCGACGTCACCGCGCGGGCGTCAGCTGACTGCACGGCTGCTGCGGTCTGCAGCCGCTAAGGCTCCACCAGGCCGTTGTCGCCGCTGCCGCTGCCGTCGCCGTCGCCGTCGCCGCCGCCATGGCTCAGTACAAGGGCGCCGCGAGCGAAGCGGGCCGCGCCATGCACCTGATGAAGAAGAGGGAGAAGCAGCGCGAGCAGATGGAGCAGATGAAGCAGCGGATCGCGGAGGTGCGGGCCAGGCCGGGGCGTCTCGGAGCACGCGCGCCGCCCGCCGCCCCGGCCCTCTGGGGCCCCGCGAAACCCGGGGTGGGGGGAGCGGGCGGACGCAGAGCCCCGGTGGCGAGGCGGGGCGGGACCTTTGCTCGCTCACCTCCAGCAAAGGGCAAGAAGCGGTCGGGCGACAGTCTGCTCATCTGTAAAATGTGCCCAGAAGGCTGAGACGAGCTAAGCTTGTGACAAGCCTCCAACTGGGCGGAGCCATAGTCAGTGGTCCCATTGGTGGAATTTGGGCTCCCCTCGTGTACCTGGCCCCTCAGCCCTGAGAACGAGGCCTCTGGATGCCAGGAAAGTCAGGCCCCACGGGCCCTGGCCAATCCACTGGCCACTGAGCCTCATTCCAGAGCCCTTTGCACTGGGACAAAGGCAGAGTTCAGTGTCTGGGGTGCGAGCGGTTCACTAAGGGCTTTAGTCAGTGGCCAGTGGTGGTGGGCTGTCAGGAAGAAAGGATTCCTCTGCTGGGGCCTTTTGGGGAGACTTGTCCGAAGAGCAGGCTACCTTAGGTACTGTGGAAGCCAGGCCCAAGCAAGCAGCCGCATGCCAAGGCCTGGCTCAACCTTACTTCCCGCTGGTGCCCCAGCCCTGCTGTCTCAGTGTGAACTGTTTGGCCCGCTGGAGTTGCATTTCTCTGCTGGCTCCCTCCTTTGGAGGCCACCAGCCAGAGAGGGACCTGTGTGGTACCAAGTGGGATGGGGCTGGGCTGGAGTGAGGTCTCATGGGAAGCTGTTGGCAACATCTAGGGCCAAGAGGGAGCAACACTGCTCAGTGGGGGACTAGGCCCCTTGACCACTCTTCACTCTCTCCTGTCACCCCTTGGCTTGGGTCTCCACCTTCAGCTTAAAGGCTAGGTATGAAAAACACCAAAGGCAGGTAGAGCCTGTGACCCCGGGCCACTGAGGGAGCTCTGGTCCCCAGCAGGAGACATGGAGGGGCCAGAACAGCATGGAGGTCACAAAAAAACCCACCTCATTTCGCATCCTCAGCACTGGGAGGGCCCCTCATAGACCCATGGAACCTTCCTTTGACAAAGGAAAGAGGACACATTTTTCCCAAGGTCACATCATCGTGAGTCCAGAGGCAGACCTGGGACTAGAACCCAGGTCCCCACTTCCACAGTGGGGTGGTGGGTGGCCCTCACTGCTCTTCTCCCTTCCCAACAGGAGAACATCATGAAGTCTAACATTGACAAGAAGTTCTCGGCACACTATGACGCCGTGGAGGCAGAGCTCAAGTCCAGCACCGTCGGTGAGTGAAGCTCGTGCATGCCCCCCTTTCCTGGACCGGAGGCCTGCCGCTTTGCTGGCTCCGGGTGACCGACCCCTGCTCCCATCTCTCCTCACTTCACAGGTCTTGTGACCCTGAATGATATGAAGGCCAAGCAGGAGGCACTGGTGAAGGAGAGGGAGAAGCAGTTGGCCAAGAAAGAGCAGTCGAAGGAGCTGCAGCTGTGGGTTCCTGTCATTTCGGCCGACAGTCCTCCCCTCGAGATACAGCTAGTGCTCGGGGCAGGCCAGGCTGTTCTTGCCCCTCGAGAGGGGGCCTGCCCATGAGCTTGAAGTGCCCCAGGCTGGGAGGACTGCTCCGGGCCTGTGCCACGCGGGCCCCACACTGAGCACACGGGCAGCCGTGGGTCAGGGAAGGAGCCTCAGGGTGGGGACGTGGGGCGTGATGGTGCCTGTGCCTTGGTAGGAAGCTGGAGAAGCTACGAGAGAAGGAGCGCAAGAAGGAGGCCAAGCGGAAGATCTCCAGCCTGTCCTTCACCCTGGAG
>NC_058419.1:1265096-1290958 GCF_002201575.2 Neomonachus schauinslandi | reverse complement strand
GGCTGCCAGAGGGAGGCTGCTGCCCAGTCAGGAAGCCTGCAGAAGCTGCCCTTCGTAAGTGCCACGAAGGATGGGCTTGCGGTGATCCTGAAGTTGTGTCTGTGCTGCTAGGTGGCCACCGAGCACGTAGCTTGTGTGGCTGGGACACTGAATCGTTAATTCTGTTTGATTCATTTCAGGGTAAATTGATACAGCCACAGACATTCAGGGGCAACATAACTGGACAGTAGAGTTCTCAGCCGAGGGACAAAGGGGTGACAGGGACAATTCGGGAAGGCTGGGTAGCAAGGGGGAAACCAGCATGGGGCCCCCGTGTGCCAGCAGCGAGGCAGACAAGAGGCAGGGCCTTCGAGTCCCATCGGTCGGTGTGTGCCCTGCTGAAGGGTCCGGGGCCAGCTCGGGGCCAGGGAAAACATCCTGTGGTGGGGACAGTTGAGATGGGCCTTTAGGATGAGGAGAATTTCATGAGCAACCAGAGGGATGGGGGCGGCGGGTGGAGAAATGTAGGGTCAAGCGGTGAGTGTGCCCAGAAGCCGAGCCGGCAGGAGGGGACACATGTGACGGCGGGCCTGGGCTGGTTTAGAAAGCGTGGTGGCCAGGGAACTGAGGCAGGGGATGGTGGTGCATGCCGCGGCCGCAAGCCCGGTCTGGTGGCCTCGAGGGGAGCGGCTGACGCCGTCAGGAGGAAGAGCCTGTGCCTCCTGGGGTCTCGTGTGTTCCCAGAGCCGCAGCGAAACAGGTGAAGTGAATTTCAGTACTATTTAGCAATATTAAGTGTTTAGGAGTATTTAGGAGCATCCCATGAGCAATGCGTCCGTGTGGCGGGGACCACTGTTTTGGACAGCACGGACCTGGGGGACGGCTGCTAACGTCCCTGTGGGTCACTAGGGCTTCGTGAGTGCTTCCTCCCCCCTGCTGTGGTTTCGTTTGGGGGACCCTGCGATGGGGCACTAGTGTGGGATTTTTCTCTGGGTGATTCTAACGTGCAGGCAGGCCCTGGAGCGGCAGGCTGGAGTGTAGGCTTGTCTCCTAGGTCCCCAGTTTTCAAAAAGTGCTCTTAGGAGTCTGTAAGACCCTTTCGGGGGGTCTGCAAGCTCCAAAACACTTTCATAATCGTGCTAAAACATTCTGGGCCTTTGGCATCGAAGTCTCTCTTGAGCTTGCAGCGTGATGATGTCATCATTCCAACAGCTAACAGAGTGTGCGCCTTCGTTGTTTCTGAGTCTTCGGTGTTTCTCCGGCTTAATCTCAAATTTGGTGAATATCGATAGCCACCGCCCCCGTAGACAAGAGCTCTCTGGGGTCCTCAGTAACTCGTAAGAGTGTCCGCGGGTCCTGAAGACCCAACATGCTAGTTCGTTCACATCCAAATTGCAGAAACCAAGTCAGAGTCCATGATGTCGGCGAGCCTGGCCTGAGCCCTCATCCGGCTTCTCCCTTCCCTCCTCCCCTCTGGCTCCAGTGTTGGCACCTGTGGGACTTTGGGCTTCAGTTTGCTCGCCTGGGAGCAAGGGGCGCTGTACTGCTCTGGCGCTGTCGTGACGATTAGGTGGTACGTCAGATCTGCAAGCATGCTGAGCACAGCTCCTGGCAGGGAGGGGGTCCTGCCCGAGTGTCCAGCCTTCTGGGGATGCCCTGTTCCTCCCATGCATAGGAGCCCTGGCGCCCTCAGAGGCTGGCACTGATGCCTTAAGTCCCCCAAGGCACTTTGGGTCACAGCTGATGGGGTAAGAACAGTCCCCGATCCCGTGTCCAGCTGCTGGCGGCGGAGACCGAGGTCAAGGCCTCTTGGCAAAGGCTAGGTCTCCAGAGCGCCGTGAAGAGCACACTTCAGGCTGCTGTGGCCGGGAGCGGATGGTGGTGCCGGGATGCTTCAGGAAGCCTCCAAGGAGGTGGCGTCGGAGCTCAGGCTTGAGAAACAAAGGTTCAGGGTGCCCTGGAGGTGGGGCCCCCGATGCAGCTGACTCCTGTGTTGCCTTTTGCTCCAGAGGTCACCACAAAGAAGAGGAAATTGGGGAAGAACCCCGATGTGGACACCAGCTTCCTGCCTGACCGGGACCGTGAGGTAAAAGCCGCCCGCCCGCCCCGGGCTCCGGCAGAGGCCTGGGCTCAAGGCGAGCGGTGCCACGCGCCCCCCGAGCAGCCCTGGGCCTCCGTCCTTGACCCATTTCCTCTCCCAGGAAGAGGAGAACCGGCTCCGGGAAGAGCTGCGGCAGGAGTGGGAAGCCAAGCAGGAGAAGATCAAGAGTGAGTGCCCGCTGAGTGGCATGCCGAGGGGGAGCCGGCTCTGCTGCCCACGGTTTTCAGGGGCAATTGTGCTTCGTAGGTGAGGAGATCGAAATCACCTTCAGTTACTGGGATGGCTCTGGGCACCGGCGGACAGTCAAGGTAGGCGGCGTGGAGCGCGCCCCGCTCCCCGGGCCACTGCGGCCCGGCCCCCCTTGGAGCTCCTTGGGAAGGCGCTTTCCATCCTGACCTCAGAACTTCACAGGTCCTTTCCGGGAGCGCTCCCCCGGGGGTCCTGGAGGGAGCAGGCAAGAGGGCCTGGCCCCTTGGGGGGTGGGGGGGAGCCAGAGGCTGCAGGGTCCCCGCCCGGGGCCTCCACGCTGCCACGTTCTGTTTCCCGGCGCTCGGGCCGCTCCCCCAGATGAAAAAGGGCAACACGATGCAGCAGTTCCTGCAGAAGGCGCTGGAGATCCTGCGCAAAGACTTCAGCGAGCTCAGGTCAGGGCGCGCGCATGCGTGTGCAGCGTGCCGCCCCGGCTCTGGGACCTGAGACCCTAAGGGGGCGGGCGGTGCCCGTGGCGCCCCCCCCAGGGTGACGGGGCCCCCGGTGGCAGGGCGGCACGCCGGGCACTGCGCTCCTTAGGCGGGGGCGCCTGCTTCTGTTCTTTAGCCCGGAGGCGGAGGATGGTCCTGGGGCGGGCTTCCGCTCGTCCACGCCTTCCTGCCTTTCCTCCGTCAGGTCGGCGGGGGTGGAGCAGCTCATGTACATCAAGGAGGACTTAATCATTCCCCACGTGAGCCCCTTCTCGTCCTTGCAGCCCTGGGCGGGGTGGCAGCGCGAGGGGCGGTGGGCTCCGGGTGCCCTTGTCCCCGCCGGGTCTCTGGCTTGGGCCGGTGGGGTCGCTGGGGGTCGCCGTGCCTGCGTCGGGCCTGTGGGCAGGCGGGTGGGCCGGCGGTCGGGAGAAGCCGAGATGGGTCCTCAGCCCTCGCTTTCCTGCCCTCTGCGCCTAGCACCACAGCTTCTATGACTTCATTGTCACCAAGGCACGAGGGAAGAGTGGTAAGTGCCCCGGCCCGGCCCCCTCCCTTGCCCTCGGCGAGCTATTCCCGGCAGCCCCGGGCAGCAGGGCGGCGGCGGACCGTCTCCGAGGGCTGCTTTCTCCGTGCAGGGCCGCTCTTCAATTTTGACGTTCACGATGATGTGCGGCTGCTCAGTGATGCCACTGTGGAGAAGGATGAGGTGCGGGGCTGCGGGGGGGAGGAAACGCGGAGGGAAGGAGAACTCAGAGCCCCCCCCCCCCGCCCCGCCCCGTGGCCGGTGGCCGTGAGCTGCAGGGCGTGGCCATGTCCCTCCCGCAGTCCCACGCAGGCAAGGTGGTGCTGCGGAGCTGGTACGAGAAGAACAAGCACATCTTTCCCGCCAGTCGCTGGGAGCCCTACGACCCTGAGAAGAAGTGGGACAAGTACACGGTGAGCAGCCTCCCTCCGCCCCCCCCAGGGGACCCTGGCACTGCGCTGGGTAGCTTGAGCTGGGGGGAGGGGAGCCAGCCTGCCCCCCCACTCGGCTCCACTTGCCTTCTCTGTCCTCTTGTTCTCACACCAGATCCGGTGAACGTGGAGGCTCCTCCGGCTCCCTCTGTCCTCTGCCCCCTCCCGGGGTCTCCAGGACTCCAGGCGCCGCAACCGCCCCCCGCCCTGTCCCCACTTCCCTCAGCTCCGACTTGACAGGGGTGAGGGAGGAGGAGTGACACCACCTACCCCTGGTGGTGTCACTTACCACTGCTTTCTTTTATGATAAATAAATGCACACATCAGAGTGGGAGCACCTGCAGTGTGCTTTGTTTTAAACATTTGTTTAATTGAGATAAAATTCACCATTTCGATCATTTGAAAGTGTACAGTTCAGGGGTATTTAGTACATTACAGTGTTGTACAACCATCATGTCTGTCTACTTCCAGAACGTTTCTGTTGCCCCACAAGGAGACCCCGTGCCCATTAGCAGTGTCTCCTCCAGCCCCTGGTACCCCCCCCTACTTTCTGTCTCTATGGATTTGCCTGTTCTGGATGTTTCACATAAATGAAATCATACAGTATTTCTGGTCTTTGTATCTAGTGAAAAAGTGTGTGTTTGGTGGGGGTGGGAGGGTGGAAGAGTAACGTCAGTCTCTGCAGCCAACCTACACTCCCCAGGGCACCTATGTGGCATTGTGGTTCTTTATGGTGAGTGGCAGGGGTGCTCCCCCTCCCTCAGGCCTTTGGGCTCCTCTTCCGGCTCCTAGCTGCCCAGTCCATAGGGGACATGGCTGTCCTATGGCTCCCAGATACCCTACATCCCTACCACAGCTATGGAAACCCACCTTTGCCCTCCTGGGGCTGCACCCTTCCCAGCATCTCCTCCCAGTCCCAAGGGGGGAAATCTGGCTTGGGGGTGGGTGCTCCTGCTCCTTACCCTCTTGCATCAGTAGCCACATCCCCCAGTTCCCTTTGGGTAAGCTGAGGCAGGCAGGTCCTGTTCTAGAATGCTGAGGAAGACAACCTGACCGCTCCCTGCTTCCATTCTTCGCCTGGCCTGAGGCAGAGCAGAGGGAACAGGGGCAACCCCTGGCTGGCAGAGAGCACCCCAGCTCTGCGTCTGGTCCCACCTCCTTGGCAAATACACAGATCTGACAGTGGGGGACTCCGCTGGGTGCAGAAGCTCCTGTGCCCTCCTCCCCCGACTGTCCCATTCAGACGCGGCATGGGGGATGCTGGCTGGCAGCTAGGAGCTCTCACTTGGCCTTCCCGGCCCGGTGTCTGGGGCAGAGCCATCTGGGGCCATTTGGAGGAGGGAGGGAGGTAGCCTAAGTAGAGCACCTTGGGGGCACAGCAGGGAGTGGGTGGCCAAGCCTGACCCTAGGTCCTGGATGTGGGGGGCAAGTCTGGGGACCTCAATGGGGCCTTTGTTTGGCACTGGGAACCCTGGAGAGGGGATCATCTGGCCTTCTGCACCAACCCATCCTGCCCTCTTTGAAAAGCCACCAGAAGGGTAGGCTTCTCGAGGAAAGGGAGCCCCTCTCAGACAGCTTACCCAATTGAAACGGTTTCCAAGGAAACTGCCTTCGGGGCCCCACAGTTTCTGGAAAGCAGGCGCCTTAAGGCCCAATCTTGGGTCCTGGCAGGGAAGGACCTGGTTCGGAAGCACCACTAAATCTATGGGATATTGTGGGGGGGCAGGGAGGGAGTCTTTTGGGGGTCAGGATCCAGGGGGCAGGGGGGGCACTGTAAGGGAAGGAGACCCACTTCCTTACAGCCAGGGAAGGGACGTAGCCATGGTGGGGGTGGGGTCCGAGAGAGGAGCCCCTCAGCCTAAGTAGGGGCGGCAGGTGTTCTTCCTGGCTGCTGGCGCTGGGCAGCTGGCCTCACTCTTGGCTGGCACAGGCCAGAGATCCCATGAGGAGGGGGCTGTCTAGCTCCGGGAACCCTCTTGGGACCTTGGACCCATATGAACGTGGACCTCGGAGAAGGTGGGCTGCAGACAGAAGTTGGGAAGCTGTTAGACTCGGAAACTACATGAAGTCACCAAGCTCAGTGAATGGCCACTGATATTTCCAGGGACCAGCGTGTGCCAGGGTTGGGCTAGGTCCTGAGGACACGATCGAGAGAGAAAGGCCGGCCCTCCCTTGCTTGCCCAGGCCTCATTCCTGGTCTGTGGTGGGGGTGGAGGGGGGTGAGTGTGCATGTGGGTGGATACAAACAACAAATGGAAACAAAAAAATGAACAAGCAAGATAAAGAGGACTTTCTGAGGTCATGACCTGGTAGCTGACAAGGATGACAAGAAGTCAGCCATTCCAAAATGGAGAACGGGGTGTTCCAGGTGGAGGGGACAGTGAGCATGAAGATACTGGCAGGTAGGTTGGAGGTGAACAGGGCTGGAATGGACGGAAGGTGGGAGGGGAAGGAGAGGGAGGGAGGACAGGTCAGAGAGGTAGAGCCCGGGATATGAGCCAGACGGGTGGATGCTGATCTTTTCTTGCTTACCTTGAAGTTCTGCAGAGGCCAGGTTTTCACCTGGTTCACACATCAGCAAAGAAGGGTGGACATGGAGGGACGCCTGGGTGGCTCAGTTGGTTAAGCGTCTGCCTTCAGCTCAGGTTATGATCCCGGGGGCCTGGGATCGAGTCCCGCATCGGACTCCTTGCTCAGCAGGAAGCCTGCTTCTCCCTCTGCCTGCCGCTCCCCCTGCTCGTGCTTTCTCTCTCTCTCTGACAAATAAATAAAATCTTAAAAAAGAAGAAGAAGAAGAAGAAGAAGAAGAAGAAGAAGGGTGGACATGGAGATGCCCTGCCTCCTGCCCAGCCCTCCCTGCCCAGTTCCCACAATGCCCCCAGCAGAGAAGCGCTTGCTTTGGTCACTTGCCAACACATCTGAGTATCCTATGCGTCTCTCCATATCTGTGCATGCAGAGCCTCCTCATTCTTTTCTTTTAAAGCAGCATGATTAATTTTCCAGACATTGGCAAATTCCTCTCCAGAGGGCCTATCCCATTTTGCAGCACCCCCCCCCCCAGCAGATGAGAGTGTCCTGCCCCCAGGGTACCGTCACTCCCCACCAGGGGACATATGCAACCTGAGATAGAACATGTGTTCTCTCAGTATAGGGTTTTATTTCATTTTTAAAGATATTCCAGAGAGAGAGAGAGAGCATGCAAGAGGTGGGGAAGGGGAGAGGGAGAGGGAGAATCCTCAAGCAGACTCCCTGCTGAGCGCAGAGCCCAACTCGGGGATTGATCCCAGGACCCTGAGATCATTACCAGAGCCGAAATCAAAAGTCAGATGCTTAACCGACTGAGCCACCCTGGCACCCCTTATTTAATTTTTAAAAAATTTTTTCAACTGAGAAAAAATTCACATGACAGAAATAACCACTAACCATTTAAAAACGTACATTTCAAAGTGGCATTTACTATGTTCACAGTGTTGTGCAACTGTCACCCCTATCTGGTCCCAGAACCTTCCCATCACCTCAAAGGGAGACCCTGTGCCCATTCAACAGTCTCTCCTCATCCCCTCCCCAGCTCCTGACAACCACTCATCCACTCTCTGTTTATGTGGAGTTGCCTCTTCTGGAAATTTCGCATAAATGGAATCGAACACTTAAAGATCTATGTAGATGGAAAGACATTTCATGCTCACAGACTGGCAGACTCAGTAGTCGGGGCATGTGTATTACGTTTCTGCTGCCTTGTAACATCAGTGAGAGCTCAGGGGCTTAAAACAACACTGGGTGCTTACCTGAGACTTTCTGCAGCTCACAGGTCCAGGCGTGACATCACTGCATCCTTTGCTCAGGATCTCACGAGGTTGCCATGAAGGTTGGCTAGGCTACCTTCTCATTGGAGACTTGGGGTCCTCTCCCCAGCTCACATTGTTCTTGTAGAGGTCAGTTTCCTGTGATTGTAGGACTGAGGTCCCTGTTTTCTCATTGGCTGTCGGCCAGGGAATGCTCTCAGCTCCCAGAGACCACTTGAGATTCCTTGCCACCTGGTGCCCTCCATAGCCCTGTTCATGCTTCGAATCTCTACTTTCAGGAAGGGTCCCTTCTTAGGTAAGGGCTCACCTGATTAGGCCAGGCCCACCCAGACACTCTCCCTTTTGATGAACTCAAAGTCAGCTGATTAGTAACTTAGCCACGGGAACAATGTCCCACCATGTGCAGAGGTTCTGCTCTGCCTCCAGAGGAGGGGGTTATACAGGCTTCTATGCTAGGAGGTGGGAAGCTTGGGGCCTTCTTAGAATTGTGCCCCATGATGATGACTTTCCCTGGTGATCTATGAATTCAATTCAATCCCTGTCCAAAACCCCAGCACACTTTTTTGTAAAAATTGACAAGCTCACCCTCAAAGTATATAGACATGTGAAGGACTGAGAAATCCAAAAACAATTTTGAAAAAGAAGAGCAGAGTTGGAGGGCTCACATTACCTCATTTCAAAACTTACTATGAAGCCACAGTAATCACACTAGGGTAGGAGCCTAGGAGGATGGCACAGAATTAGGAGTCCAGAAGTAAGTCCTTACATTTATGGTTAAGAAATGATGCTGGAGCAGTCAGGTATCTGTATGGAAAAAGTAAACTTAAGCCCTGATGTCCATGGGTTTAATTGTGTCCCTTGAGTGTGACCTGGTTTGGAGACAGGATTTTTACAGATGGAATCAAGTTAAGATGAGGTTGTGCTGGAGGAGAATGGGCCCTAATCCAAGATGACTGGTGTCCTAAGAAGAGAGCAGACAGACAGACATAGGCAGGGAGAAGGCCACGGGACGACAGAGACAGGGGTGGTGCGGCTACCAGCCAAGGAAGGCCAAGGCCGCCGGCCGCACCAGCAGCTGGAAGGGGCAAGGAAGGAGCGGCCCCTAGAGCCTTCGGAGGGAGCGCCGCCCGGCCGACACCTGGATTCCTGCCTTCCGGCCTCCGGAGCAAGGGCGGGGGGGCGGATAAATATCTCTTGTTTTAAACCCCTCAGTATGTGGGACTTTCTTAGGGCAGCCCCAAGACACTCACCTTGTTTTGACCATACAGAGAAATGAACTTGACATGAGTTATAGATCGAAAAGTAAAAGCCCAAATTGAAAAAAAAAAATCTAATTAAAACACAGGAGAAAATCTTTGTGACCTTGGGCTAAGCAAAGTTTGGGCAGGATAAAAAAACATTAATCATAAAAGGAAAAATTAATAAATTGGACTTTATAAAAATGTAAACTTTTGCTCTTTAAAAGATACTATTATGAAAATAAAAAGACAAGCCAGGGCACCTGGGTGGCTCAGTCATTAAGCGTCTGCCTTCGGCTCAGGTCATGATCCCAGGGTCCTGGGATCGAGTCCCACATCGGGCTCCCTGCTCAGCGGGAAGCCTGCTTCTCCCTCTCCCACTCCCCCTGCTTGTGTTCCTGCTCTCACTATGTCTCTCTCTGTCAAAAAAATAAATAAAATCTTAAAAAAAAAATAAAAATAAAAATAAAAATTAAAAAATTAAAAAATAAAAAGACAAGCCACTGGGGGCGCCTGGGTGGCCCAGTCGTTAAGCGTCTGCCTTCGGCTCAGGTCATGATCCCAGGGTCCTGGGACTGAGCCCCGCATCGGGCTCCCTGCTCAGTGGGGAGCCTGCTTCTCCCTCTCCCTCTCCCACTATCCCCTGCTTGTGTTCCCTCTCTCGTTGTGTCTCTCTCTGTCAAATAAATAAATAAAATCTTAAAAAAAAAAAAAAGACAAGCCACTGGCTTGGAGACAAAAAGAGAAATATCTTATGACAAAGGGCTTATCTCCAGAATATAGAATGTATATATAAACTCTTACAAGTCAATAAAAATGAGAAAGACATCCTACTTTTTAAAAAATGGGCAAAAGATTTGAATAGACATGTCACACAAGATGATATAAGAGTGGCAAAAGCAGGGCGTCCGGGTGGTTCAGTCGGTTTAACCTCTGCCTCCAGCTCAGGTCATGATCTCGGGATGTCCTGGGATCAAGCCCTGTGGCCGGTGTGCTCCCTGCTCAGCGAGGAGTCTGCTTCTCCCTCTGCCCTTCCCCCTGCTCATGCTTGCTCTTTCCCTCTCTCTCTCTCTCTCTCAAATAAATAAATATAAAAAAAAAAAAGAATGGCAAAAGCATATGAGAAGATGTTCACCATCATCACGGGGACGGAGACCATGTCAGTAGCCACATAGGGATGGGTGGTGAGCCACTGGATGTAGAGGGAATTCGGAGGGGCCTCTGGGCTGATGGGAACGGTCTATATCTTGACCCGACGGTGGTTACACAGAGGTGTACATACGTTTGTTAAAACTCATTGAACTGTACACTTAAAATGTGGTCATTTTATTGTCTGCAAATTATACCCCAGTAAAGTTCATTTTAAAGGGAAAAAAGAAAACAGGCAATTAATGAAATTGGTTACCTACAGGAGGGTGGGGAGGGCACCAGGTGATAGGGGTGCAGGAGGGAGGGACATTGGCCTGGGTGTATCTTCTTGTGTAGTTCTGACTTCTGGACACGAGTTGCTACTTTATATACCAGAAGAATAAAAACAGAATGGGGGGGAAAGCTAAAACTGAATACAAACAGAAATGATCGCAAGAGTATTTCACATGAAAAACATGACCATATTAAAGGTAAATGTAAAAAAAAAAGTCTAGCCAAGCAAATTTAAATACAGCATTCTTACATTATAGTTCTGTCTTAAGACTAGACAGAAGACACCAAACAACAAAATCTTGCAAATAAATCCTAAACTCCACTTAGTAGGTTTATTTGTCCTGGGGATATGGGTGCAGCTATTGTGAAAGTTCTGTCCATGGAGGGTCAAGCAAATGAATCAATATACTGATGCTGTTGGGAGCTAGGTCTCTGTCTCCCACTAATGGAGAAGGGAGATACGAATATAGATTGGAGAAAGGCTAAGAACTTTTATTGTGGAATTGGAGTAAGAAGTATCCGTATGTCCTCCAGATTTATATAGATGTACATATAGATACATTATATGTAATACAAAATATACACACATATATATATATATATATATATACACATAGAGAGAGAGACAAACAGACATCCTCGCTCTGCCTACTGAAAGTGCCTAAGAGCATGACACCCCAATGGCAATGAGCACACTTCACCCCCATATCTTGGTTTCTAAATGTTATTCTCCTTAAAGGAACCAGGGCTCCTTGGAAGAATGGCTCATTCCAGGATTAGGGTGAGGAAAGGCCAAGAAGCCAAAAGTACTAAAGTACTTAAAGAATGAAGGGCACAGGAGCCAGCTTGAAGAAGGCACCAAAGCTGACACAATTTGAGCATCAAAATAAATTAACAATAATGGATTATAATCCATTGAATAAAATAAAGATCCACGAGTCCATACTGCTGATGAATACATAGATAAACAGAGGGCAGAATGCCAACAAATAAACGTAGGAGGGATCATGGAGGAAGAAAATCACTCTTGCAGCCATAAGAGTAACCAGTGATGCAGGAAGAATTATCAATGACTGGGTGACATTTTGATGAGGAACAGAATATTCACCTAGTTTCAAACTGTCTTCCTACAAACTACTTTTTTTCTAAGTAAGCTCTACACCCCAACGTGGGGCTCGAACTCATGACCCCAAGACCAAGAGTTGCACGTTCTACTGACTGAGCCAGCCAGGTGCCCCCCTACAAACTACTTTTTTATTACAGAGGGAAAAATAGTAACTGTCCACTTGAGAAACTGGCAGTCCACCACCTTAACCAAGCGCTCAGAGTGAACATTACAGTGAAGGGACAAAGCAAAGAGGCACGGAGAGGGCCCAACCTCATGGGGGAGGGAGCATGGTTCTCCTCGCAACAGCACACAGCCTGAATCTCATCATGAGAAAACAGCAGAAAACACCCAAACTGAAGGACATTCTACCAAATACCTGGCCTGCACTCCTCAAGAATGTCCATGTCGTGAAAGGCCAGGGAAAGCAGAGGACTGTTCCAGATTAAAGGGGACTAAAGAGAAGTGACAACTAAATGCAATGTGGGAACCTAGCCTGGGTCCTGGATCAGAAAAACCATTGATGTTTCTGCCTCAGTGTAAGAAGGTGCAGGAATTACATTGTAATTTTACTGTGATAAAATACAGAGTGAAATATCTAGGGGTAAAGGGGCAAGCTGTATGCAACTTACTTTGATACAGTTCAGAAACATATTATTTTTATGTAAAAGAAGTGTTGCATATACTATATACATATGCACATCTAGGAGAGAGGTGGGGGAGGGCAGGAGTGAATGAGCGAGAAAAGCAAATGGGGCAAAATATGAACTCTGGGCAAATCTGGGTCAAGGGCACATGACAGCTCCCCAAACTGTTCTTACAACTTTTCTGCAAGTCTGAAATAATTCCAAATTATAAAATTAAAAGGAAAGACACCACTCCCAGCCAACATTTGACTGAAGGGTCTGGCCATGACAGGCAACAAAAGAAAACAAAAGGCATCCAGATTGGAAAGGAAGAAGTAAAACTATATTTTCAGATGACATAATCTCATATCTGCAAAATCCCAGGAAATCCCTTAAAAACCTATTAGAGGTAACAAACGAGTTCAGCAAAGTTGCAGGACAAAAGATCATGACAAAAATCAAGTGTATTTCTATATCCTAGCAATAAGCAATCCAAACTGAAATTAAGAAAATAATTAATTCCATTTATGAATAGCATCAGGAAGAATAAAACACTTAGGAATAAATTTAACAAAAGAAGTACAAGGCTTGTGCACTGAAAACTACAAAATATGATTGAAAGAAATTAAAGAAGACCTAAATAAACAGAAAAACATCTGTTTAGTCAGGGTTCTTCAGAGAAACATAGCAGGACACACACACAGAGGATCTATTTTGAGGAATTAGCTCATGTAATTGTGGGGGCTGGCAATTTGGCAAGTCCAAAATTTGCAGGGCAGGCAAGCAGGCTGGAGACTCAGGCAGGATTTCTTTTTTCTTTTTTTCTTTTTTTAAATTTATTTATTTGAGAGAGAGAAAGAGAGAGAGCACATGAGAGGGGGGAGGGTCAGAGGGAGAAGCAGACCCCCTGAGGAGCAAGGAGCCCGATATGGGACTCGATCCCGGGACTCCAGGATCATGACCTGAGCCAAAGGCAATCGCTTAACCAACTGAGCCAACCAGGCGCCCTCAGGCAGGATTTCTATGTTACAATCTTGAGGCAGAATTTCTACTTCTCCAGGAAACCTTAATTTTTGCTTTTAAGGCCTTCAGTTAGTGAACGAGACCCACACAAAATACGGAGGGCATTCTTTACTTAAGGTCAATCAATTGTAGATGTTGACCACATATACAAAATAGCTTCACAACAACACCTAGATGAGTGTTTGATTAAATAACTGGGGACTACAGCCTAGCCAAGTTGAAATCAATAAACATCTAAAATTAATCAACATCCCATGTTCATGGATGGAGACTCTTAATCTTATTAAGATGGCAACACTCCCCAAATTGATCTGCAGATTCAATTTCATCACTATTGAACTCCCACTGGATCTTTTTTTTTTTTGCAGAAACTGACGAGCTTATCCTAAAATTCCTATGGAAGTGTAAGGGACACTGAATAGTCGGAACACTCTTGGAAAAGAACAAATTCGGAGGATTAATAGTTCCCAGTTTCAAAACTTACTACAGAACTACAGTGATCAAGACAGTGTGATATCAGCATAAAGACAGACATATAGATGAACAGAACAGAATTGAAAGAGCCCAGAAATAAGCCCATATATCTATTGTCAATTGATTTTTGATGAGGGGGCCAAGACCATTCAATGGGGAAAGAGTAGCTTCTTCAACAAAGGGCATAGCAGCCACAGGCAAAAGAATGAAGTTGGACCACAACCTCACATTATATGCAAAAAGGAACCCCAAATGGACCAGAGACCTAAATTTTTAAAAAAGATTTTATTTGACAGAGAGAGAGCACAGGCAGGGGGAGCTGCAGGCAGAGGGAGAGGGAGAAGCAGGCTCCCCGCTGAGCAGGGAGCCTGATGTGGGGTCCGATCCCAGGACCCTGGGATCACGACCTGAGCCGAAGGCAGACACTTAACTGACTGAGCCACCCAGGTACCCCTGGAGACCTTAATTTAAGAGTGAAAACTATAAAACTCTTAGAACAAAGCATAGGGGTAAATCTTTCTGACCTTGGATTAAACAACAGTTCCTTAGATATGACAATAAAGCACAAGCAACAAATGAAAGACAAATTAGATGTCATCAAATTTTAAAACTTTTGTGCATCTAAGGACACTATCAAGAGAATGAAAAGAGAACCCACAGAATGAGAGAAAATATTTGCAAATCATAAGGGATTAATATCCAGAATATATATGGAACTCCCACAACTTGACAACAACACAGCAAAACCCAACTAAAAAATGGGCAAAGAACTTGAATAGACGTTTCAGATTGCTTTGTATATCACAGAAGATCTACAAATGGCCAACAAACTCATGAAAAGATGCTCGACATCATTAGTCATCAGGGAAATGAGAATCCAAATGAGGTATCATTTCACACCCACTAGGATGGCTAGAAACAAAAAAATCACATAGTAAGGGCTGGCCAGAATGTGGAGAAATTGGAACCCTCATACACCACTGATGGGAATGTAAAAATGGTGCAGCTACTTTGGAAAAAGCTCTTTGGCCATTTTCCCCAAAATGTTAAAAATAGAGTTATTATGTGACCCAGAAATCCCACTCCTAGGTGGAAAGGAAATGAAAATGTGTTCACAGGGCGCCTGGGTGGCTCAGTTGGTTAAGCGACTGCCTTCGGCTCAGGTCATGATCCTGGAGTCCCGGGATCGAGTCCCGCATCGGGCTCCCTGCTCAGCGGGGGGTCTGCTTCTCCCTCTGACCCTCTTCCCTCTCGTGCTCTCTGTCTCTCATTCTCTCTCTCAAATAAATAAATAAAATCTTAAAAAAAAAAAAAAAAGAAAATGTGTTCACATAAAAATCTGTACACAAATATTCCTAACAGCATTATTCACAATTGCCAAAGGTAGAAACGACCCAGGTGCCCACCAATTGATGAATGGATAAATAAAATGTGATATATCCATGTAATGGAATATTATTTGGCCCTAAAAAGAAAGGAAGTCTTGATCCATGCTACAACATGGATGAACTTTGAAAACATTATGGCAAAGTGAAAGAACCCAGATACAAAAGACAAATGAGTATTGTATGAATCCATTCATATGAGATGTCCATATTCAGAAAGTAGATTGGTGGTTGCCAGGGGCTGGGGGAGGGGGACGGTGGGGGGTGACTGTTTAGGAGTATGGGGGTTTCTTTTGGGAGGTGACGAAATGTCCTGGAACTTGATAGTGCAGATGGTTGCACAACTTTGTGAATATACTACAAGTCATTGAGTGTTACACTTTAAATGAGTGACTTATGTGATAGGTGCATTCTATCTCAATAAAGCTGTTTAAAAAGAAAAGGAAAAAGAAAGCTGGGGAATGAACCCTCCGGATTCAGGGCCGCGGTGGTCGGCTGGGTGAGGGGCCAGATGTAAACGGCTGACAGCCTCCAGCCCTTGTGCTGGGCACTTGCCTGGTATTAGCCGCGGGCCCTCCGGGTTAGGGACCTCGAGGGCGAGAGTGTCCTGAGCAAGGACCGCGCCGTCCTCCACCGGTGCGTGCCTGACAGGTCGACACAGGGACGACTGCGCCCCGGCAGCAGGTGGCCCTGGACGCGCCTCTAAGCGCCCGGGCGGGGCGGGGCTTGTGCGCCGGCGCAGCCGCGCGCCGGGCCCGAGGGGGGTGTGGCGCGGGCGCGCGCGGGTCCCAAGGTTGCCGGAGGCAGCGGGCGGGGAGGAGGGGGAGAGGCGCGTCCCGCGGACGCGGCCATTGTGCGAGGCGGGGGGGGGGTCCGCTCGCTGGGCGGGGACCCAGGTGGCTCCTGGGGCTCGGGGCGGCGCGCTGGCCTCCATGCGGCCCCGGGGCAGGAGCGGCCCCCGCCCGCGCGCCCGGCCACCCGGCTCTCCCTGGGCGCCCCCGCCCGGCGCGGTGGTACGGTCCGGGTTTAAAAGGCCCCGGCGGCCGCGGGCCTGCCCAGTGTGTGGGCGCGGCGGGGGCGCGCACGGGGCGCGGCGGCGGGGCCGCGCGAGTGGGGCCGGTGTGGGGCTCGGGGGCGCGTCCACGTGGCTGGCAGGCGGCCACCCGGAGCCAGCGGCAGCGGAGGGACAGGTAGGTAGGTGGCCTCCATAGCCCGCCGCCCGTGCGGAGCCAGCCGGCTCGGCGGCCCGGGGCTCGGCCAGCTCGGGGATTGGGCTCGGCCTTGAGGGGGTCGGGCCCTGCCTCTGTGTTGCATCTCGGGCGCCGGCCCGACTGGTCCTTCGTGCCCAGCGCCAGCAAGGACCGCCGGTCTGAGCCCAGCTCCCCTGCCCTATGGGGACCCTTTGTGGCTGAGGAGCGGCCCCTCCAAGGACTGCTGCGGCGTCTCCATCCACTAGGTACTCGTGGGTCGGCCGAGGGGTGCCCTGGTGGGAGCAGGGCGAGCCAGGCCATCAGCACGGTGGGGGGCATTGGGGAGTGGGGCGCTGGAGGCGCATCTCTGTGAGGGACTGTCCCTTTCCTCGGGCTCTCTGCTGGCAGCGGCGTAGCAGAGCAGCTGGGTGTGCCTGTGATGCTTGAGGCTCCCACTTACAGGTGGAGGTTGGGATGGGGGCTTGGGTTGCACATCCTGCCGGAATTTCCAGGTCTCTCTCCCAACCTGTCTCCGTCTCCATTCCTAGGCTTGTATTCCTGCCGGGTGTGGAGGAGGTTAGGGTGGGATGTGCCCCCCCGCCCTTCTCTTCTGCCTCCCTTTCTTCTCTGGCTGTTGCATTAGGGGTCCAGGATGCAGACCTGACAAAAGAGCCCCAGAGAGATGATCAGTCTGAGCTGAAACTCTGCTATTTCAAGCAGGGCCTGTTCCTTGTTCTAGCAAATGCATTTTTTCCTTTCTATCTTATATGCCTTCTTACTTTGGTTCCCTGCTCTCCCCAAGCTGGGTACCTTGTGTCCCCCTTGAGGCTGGGGTACAGAGACACTGCTTTGCGGCCTGGAGCTGGCCGGGAACCTGGGTGTGGCCTGGGGGCGAAGACCTGGCCAAGTTGGGCACTGTCCCTACGGCCCCCGCCCCATCTCCCCAAGGCCTTGCTGTATTTGGGGACATTGCTTCCTTTCCATTGGGCTCCTTGTGCCCCCCACACACTTCCCCTTCCCCAGCGAACCTCTGGATTTGGAGGGAGAGCTGCACAGGGCTGCCTGGACCATCTGTCTGGCTGTGTCCGAGCAGAGCCTGACTTACGTCTGTCTTGGCGCGTGGCTGTGGGGGCAGGCACAACTCGGCTTTGTGTTGCAGTGGGTAGGCCAGACAGCAGGCTCCTGGACAGCTAGCTGAGGGAGGCCCTCGGGGCAAGGAGGCAGCTGGGGCCAGGACTGGGGATGTGATGGCGCCGGGTCCATTCTCAGACCTTAATGCCTCCGACGTCTGACCTGGGTCTCCTGGTGGCAGTGCCACTCTGGAGTGGTGTCCTCCCCCCTCCCCAACACACACACTTGTGATTGTTCACTCTCTGCCTTTCCCCATCCCCCGACTTGGGCGTGGGGTGTCTGTGTGGCCTGGGGCTTGCCTACAGTACCTCTTGTATGTGGCTGGCCACCCTCAGCTCCGGGATCCGGTGTTTGGGATCTCATTCTGGGAGGGCCTCCCGCCTTGCCTTTCCCAGCATCTGGCTCTGCTGCCCCCTCTTGGGTGTGGCCCAGTTGAGGGGAGGCCTCCTGGCTCCTTTCCAGCAGGGGTTGGGGGATGATTGATGGCCCTCCAGCCTGCCTGTGCCGGCTGCTCGCTCATGCGCCCTGGTGGAGGCCACGGTCACCATCTGCGACTCTGGTCTGGGGGTGGATGAGTGGCCTCCACCGTCTGTGGCACGGTGCTCAGCCCGCTGGGGGCCCTAGGCCAGGTGGGGCAGGAGGAAGGCCGGCAGCCTGGGCCAGGGCCTCTGATTCGCACTTGCTTTCTCCCCTCAGGCCTGTCCCCGGGCGCAGCTGCTGGCCATGCCTGCTGTCTGCTTCCTCCTGCTGGTCCTCCCTGCCCTGGCGGGGGCCGTGGACAGCAGCAGGCCCTTCCCGGCCTTCTTGGTGACAGACACTACGCTCACGCACCTGGCCGTGCACCGGGTGACTGGGGAGGTGTTTGTGGGTGCAGTGAACCGCATCTTCAAGCTGGCCCCCAACCTGACCGAGCTGCGCGCCCACGTCACGGGGCCTGTCGAGGACAATGCTCGCTGCTACCCACCCCCCAGCATGCGAGTGTGTGCCCACCGCCTGGCACCTGTAGACAACGTGAACAAGCTGCTGCTCATAGACTACGCGGCCCGCCGCCTGGTGGCCTGTGGCAGCATCTGGCAGGGCATCTGCCAGTTCCTGCGCCTGGACGACCTCTTCAAGCTGGGTGAGCCCCACCACCGCAAGGAGCACTACCTGTCAGGGGCTCAGGAGCCTGACTCCATGGCCGGCGTCATTGTGGAGCAGGGGCAGGGGCCCAGCAAGCTGTTCGTGGGCACCGCTGTGGACGGCAAGTCCGAGTACTTCCCCACCCTCAGCTCCCGCAAGCTCATCAGCGACGAGGACAGTGCCGACATGTTCAGTCTGGTGGGTGAGCCCACTCGCCGGTTCACCTTCTCGGGCCGGCGGCCAGGCCCTCTTCCCCTGCTGTGTCCTCTCAGCCCTCTCGAGAGCCGGCTCCCGTCGCCCTCCTTGCCTTCACCCTGTCCTGATCCGAGAGGAGACGAGTGGCTGAGGCCGGGAGGCCGGGCTAGGGCACAGGATGGGGCTGCTCACCCTGCCCTCTGTGGCCTTTCTGGCCTGGGTGCCTAGGACCATATGGGCAGGGTGGGGGCATGACGGAAGCCCGGGGCGGCGGGGGGGCCTGAAGTGGGGTTGTGGGAGCCTCGTTCCACGCTCCCCTCAACCTGCTCCCCAGGTGTACCAGGACGAGTTTGTCTCCTCGCAAATCAAGATCCCCTCAGACACGCTGTCCTTGTACCCCGCCTTTGACATCTACTACATCTACGGCTTTGTGAGCGCCTCCTTCGTGTACTTCCTGACGCTGCAGCTGGACACCCAGCAGACGCTGCTGGACACGGCGGGCGAGAAATTCTTCACGTCCAAGATCGTGCGCATGTGCGCCGGGGACTCGGAGTTCTACTCGTATGTGGAGTTCCCCATCGGCTGCTCCTGGCGAGGCGTGGAGTACCGCCTGGTGCAGAGTGCCCACCTGGCCAAGCCCGGCCTGCTGCTGGCCCAGGCCCTGGGCGTGCCGCCTGACGAGGACGTCCTCTTCACCGTGTTCTCTCAGGGCCAGAAGAACCGCGCCAGCCCGCCACGGCAGACCATCCTCTGCCTCTTTACCCTCAGCAACATCAATGCCCATATCCGGCGCCGCATCCAGTCCTGCTACCGCGGGGAGGGCACGCTGGCCCTGCCCTGGCTGCTCAACAAGGAGCTGCCCTGCATCAACACCGTGAGCTCTCACCCCCACTCCCGGCCGGGCCCCCGCGCGCTGCCGTGCCGTCCATCCCAGGCTGGCCTAGGCACTCCCTACCTCTGCTCCCCCTCTTTCTCCCCGGGCCTGCCTTCTTGCTGTTGATGGGTGCTCTCTGTTTGTGGGATACCCTTTCTCCCCCTGTGCCGGCCCAAGCCGGCTGCTCCGTGCTCCATCTCCTGGGCAGCCCCATCGTGCAGGCCTTGGAGGTGTGCCTGGGGCCACCTGCTGCCTCATCCTCCTCTCCCTGCTCATGCCTCCTCGTCCTCCTCAGCCCCTGACTTCCTGGTGGGGGTGGGGGTGGTCCCAAGGCCAGCAGTTGGGCTTGGCTGGTGGGGAGCCAGTTTCAGATCCTGCTTCCTTCCAGAATATGGGGTCTTGTGCCCTCAAGCTCTGACTCTCACTGCCTCCCTCCTGTTTCACCAGCCCATGCAGATAAATGGGAACTTCTGCGGGCTGGTGTTGAACCAGCCCCTGGGGGGCCTGCATGTGATCGAGGGGCTGCCCCTGCTGGCTGACAGCAGTGACGGCATGGCCAGTGTGGCCGCCTACACCTACCGCCAGCACTCTGTGGTCTTCGTCGGCACTCGGACTGGCACTCTGAAGAAGGTAGGATGAGGGGCTATGAGGCCTCGGCCAGGGCACGGCCCCTGGGGGAAGGCGGGCTTCCCAGGCTGGGCCCTAGGAACCTGGTCGCGCTCCACCCTCACCAACAGTAGTGCCCGCTGTGGCCCGAACGGCTGGCTCGTGTGACGGAGCCCAGGCCCGTCTCGGGGCCTCCCTGCTAGGAGAGCAGGGCCCCGGCTGGGCCGTCAACTGCCAAGTCCTCTGCTGAATGAACGAGGAAGAAATGTGGGTGTAACGCCCCCCTCCCTCGTGCCCTCTTGTCCCCTCGTGGGCACTGGGGCTGCTTCCATTCCGGGACGGGGGTAGTGGGACAGGGGGAGATGGACTCTGGGAGCCACAGTGTGCTCTGAAGGGATAGGAGTCAGGATGACCACCACGGGCTGCCCCCAGGAGGTCTGTAAAGAGAGCCTGCTGAGTTTTTGGGGGCCTGGTCTGCTCCTCTCCTGGGCCCTCATTTGCATCTGTAACCGCGTTGGGGAGGCATCATTCCCAAAGCACACCGTGCCTCCCTCTAAGGTGTACTTCTCAGTAAGTTTGCAGCACTCTCTTGTGCTGGGACGGTGTCATCCCCCCGAAACGCCCCCCCCCCAGGTTTCCCCCCCCACCCCCCCCACCCCCATCTCCTCCCGGCCTCGACCCCGTGAATCTCTGCATCTCTCGTTCTTGGAGGCCTTTTGGACTGGTTGAGGCACCCGCAGTGGCTCCCAGGGATGGCCTTTGAACCCTCCTTCCCCTGCCTGTGGCGGCCTGGGGGGTGGGGCGGGCAGGTTGAGCGCCGAGCCCGGCCAGGCCCTGGCTTCCGCTTGGTAAGAGCACGTGGTGCGTGCGCGTGGGGTGGCTGTGGCATCAGGCTGGCTTGTCTCGGGGCCCAGGTCCGGGTTGATGGCTCCCAGTACGCCCACCTGTACGAGACCGTGCCTGTGGTGGATGGCAGCCCCATACTCCGGGACCTGCTCTTCAGCCCTGACCACCGGCACATCTACCTCCTGAGTGAGAAGCAGGTGGGCCCGAGGCGGCGGCGGCGGGTGGCGGGCTGGGGGCAGGGCGGGTGCTGACGCGGCCGTCCCCAGGTGAGCCAGCTCCCAGTGGAGACGTGCGAGCAGTACGTGAGCTGCGCGGCCTGCCTCGGCTCGGGGGACCCCCACTGTGGTTGGTGTGTGCTGCAGCACAGGTGAGGGCGGCCGTGGGGGGCCCTGCTCTGCGCCCGTTTCTCCACTCACGCCCTCGTGGCCTCATCCTCCGTCCCCTTGTACTTCACCCAGCCAACGAGCAGAACCTCTCTCCCCAGGGACGCCCCTTGGGCCGCAGGGGACGAGGCCGAGGCACACTGTTGCCTGGCACTGTGGGCTGGGTCGGCCGGCCCCTCTTCCCTGCAGGCCTCCGTGACTCCCCTGGCGCGGGCCCTCCGGGGCAGCTGCGTAGCGGGCTGTGGCCTGATCCCACGCAGGTGCTGCCGCCAAGGGGCCTGTCCGGGTGCCTCAGCCCCACACGGCTTTGCCGAGGAACTGAGCAAATGTGTCCAGGTGCGGGTCCGGCCCAACAATGTTTCGGTGAGCTCGCCCGCTGTGCAGGTGAGTGGCGGGGTGGGTGCGGCTGTGCGGGCCTGTGCACGCGCACGTGCGCGGGCTGAGGCGGGGGCGGCGGGGGGGGGTCACCTCCTCTTCTGACTCCTCTGCCTCCCCCAGCTGACGGTGGCCATGCGCAACGCGCCGGACCTCAGCGCTGGTGTGAGCTGTGCCTTTGAGGAGGTGACGGAGAGCGCGGCCGTCGTGCTGCCCTCCGGGGAGCTGCACTGCCCCTCGCCCTCCCTCCAGGAGCTCCGGGCTCTCACCCGGGGGCATGGTCAGTGGGCTGGGGCTCTCCGGGCTGGGGGCACTCGCCGGCCCGGGCTTGCTCACGGCCACCCCTGGGCTCGCTGCAGGGGCCACGCGCACCGTGCGGCTACAGCTGCTCTCCAGGGAGACTGGGGTGAAGTTCGCCGGGGTCGACTTCGTCTTGTACAACTGCAGCGCGCTCCAGTCGTGAGTCCTGGCCTTTCTGCCGTCCGTCCCCGCATCTCTTCGTCCCTTGCTGTGCCGTGCGGGCCTCAGGCGGGCCCTCGCGCCCCCTTCCTTCCGTTTCCCGCACGGCCTGTAGGAGGGTGGTCGGAGGGGCAGGCCCGGTCCTCTGTGACCTCTGAAGCCTCTCCCCACCAGGTGCATGTCCTGCGTCGGCAGCCCTTACCCCTGCCACTGGTGTAAGTACCGTCACGTGTGTACCAGCCACCCCCACGAGTGCTCCTTCCAGGAGGGCAGGGTCCACAGCCCTGAGGTGAGGCGGGCGCCGTGCGCGAGGGGGCCGGGCTCCCCGTGGGCTGGCCTCTGGCTTCTCTGCCTTTGCTCGCCTGGGTTTCTCGGAGCCTCCTCGGTTCGGGCCTAGCCCAGCTGGGCCCCGGGGCGGCCGCCGCCGAGCGCGTGTGGCTGATGGGCGTTCTCCCCTCAGGGCTGCCCTGAGATCCTGCCCGGTGGGGACCTCTTGATCCCAGTGGGCGTCATGCAGCCTCTTACCCTGCGGGCCAAGAACCTGCCACAGCCGCAGTCAGGCCAGAAGAACTACGAGTGCGTGGTCCGGGTGCAGGGGCGCCAGCAGCGGGTGCCGGCCGTGCGCTTCAACAGCAGCAGCGTGCAGTGCCAGAACGCCTCGGTGCGCGCCCCCCGGGGCTGCGCGCGGCTGCGCGGGGCTGCGCGGGGCTGCGCGCGCTCTGGGCTCACGCTCACGCGGCTCCCTCTCTCCCAGTACTCCTATGAAGGCGACGAGTCCGGCGACACCGAGCTGGACTTCTCTGTGGTCTGGGATGGGGATTTCCCCATCGACAAGCCTGCCACCTTCCGAGGTGAGGGGCGGGGTGGGGCCGAGGAGCTCGCCTCCTGGGGCACCGTTGCCGTGAGCTGGCCGCCCCCAGCGGTGCCCTCTGCCCGCAGCTCTCCTGTATAAGTGCTGGGCGCAGCGGCCCAGCTGCGGCCTCTGCCTCAAGGCTGACCCTCGCTTCAACTGCGGCTGGTGCGTCTCGGAGCACAGGTGCCAGCTGCGGGCGCACTGCCCAGCCCCCAAGACCAACTGGATGCACCCGAGCCAGAAGGGCACCCGCTGCAGCCACCCCCGCATTGCCCAGGGGGGCCCCCCCCCCCCCCTTTCGGTCGGCCGGGCACCGGACGCGAGCCTGGGCTCACCCTGTCGCCTCTCCTCCTGCTCTGCAGATCCACCCGCTCATGGGGCCCAAGGAGGGAGGCACCCGGGTCACCATCGTGGGCGAGAACCTGGGCCTCAGCTACCGAGAGGTGGGCCTGCGGGTCGCGGGCGTGCGCTGCAACTCCATCCCCTCTGAGTACGTCAGCGCCGAGAGGTGAGCGCGGCTGTGCGGGTGCCGGGGCCCTGGGCCCTCCGCCGCCGGCCCTGACCTTCTCGGACCCCTAGGATCGTGTGTGAGATGGAGGAGTCGCTGGTGCCCAGCCCGCCGCCAGGGCCTGCGGAGCTCTGTGTGGGCGACTGTTCCGCTGACTTCCGCACTCAGTCTGAGCAGCTCTACAGCTTTGTGGTGCGTGGGCTGCCCGCCCTTTCCCCTCCCACCCCTTCCGAAGCCTGCCCCCCGCCCCGCCCCGCCCCGGCTGCCTCCTCCCTCCCCTCAAGGCTGCTGCTTGCACAGACGCCAGCATTTGACCGCGTGAGTCCCAGTCGGGGCCCGGCGTCCGGGGGCACACGGCTCACCATCTCCGGGAGCTCGCTGGACGCCGGCAGCAGGGTCACTGTGACTGTGAGGGACCGCGAGTGCCAGTTTGTGAGGTGGGCAGGGCCCCGTCAGCCTCAGCCTGGGCGCTGCATACGGGGCCCCAAGGGCACGTGGGTCATGCCCCTGGGCTGCCTGCCCTGAGCGCCCTGCTTGCCAACATAGGAGAGATGCTGAGGCAATTGTGTGTATCTCACCCGTATCGACCCTGGGCCCCAGCCAGGCCCCCATCACCCTGGCCATCGACCGCGCCAACATCTCCAGTCCTGGAGTCTTCTACACCTACACCCAGGACCCCACTGTCACTCGCCTTGAGCCCACCTGGAGCATAATCAAGTAAGACCCTAGGAAAAATGGGGAGCCTGGCCAGCAAAGCCTGGAGCCTTGCCTGGTGACTGGAGCCTTGGGCATCAAGTTACACATCCTGTGAGCCCGAGCCCTCATAGGCACAGGGGGCAGTGTCCTCGCAACAACACAGCCCCTGGCATTCACCTGGTGCCCCCAGGCCCAGGAGGCCCTGGGCTCCCCAGCAGCCCGGATAGCTCTCCAGGGCCAGGCTGGGGGGCAGTGGGGGAGGGAGCCTGAGGCCCCTCCCCCACTGCCCCCAGTGGAAGCACTGCCATCACTGTGAGCGGGACCCACCTACTGACAGTCCAGGAGCCCCGGGTCCGGGCCAAGTACCGAGGCATCGAGACCACCAATGTGAGCGCACCAGCTGCCGTCGCCCCGCCCCCTGCCCCTGCCCCCTGAGGCCTCACGTGCCAGGCTGCCCTCCTTTGTCCCCACAGACGTGCCAGGTGATCAACGACACCGCCATGCTATGTAAGGCCCCCGGCATCTTCCTGGGACGGCCCCAGCCCCAGGCCCAGGGTGAACACCCCGACGAATTCGGCTTCGTGCTGGATCATGTGCAGACGGCCCGCTCCCTCAACCGGTCCTCCTTTACCTACTACCCTGACCCCAGCTTTGAGCCACTTGGGCCCTCTGGTGTCCTGGATGTCAAACCTGGCTCCCACGTGGTGCTGAAGGTATGGGTGGGGCACAGGGACGGGGAGAGGCAGGGGGGTGGGGAGCCCCGGCTGTGACCGTGTCCTCCACCCACAGGGCAAGAATCTGATCCCTGCAGCGGCTGGCAGCTCCCGCCTCAACTACACGGTGCTGATCGGGGGCCAGCCATGCGCCCTCACGGTCTCCGACACGCAGCTGCTGTGTGACTCGCCCAGCCAGACGGGCCGGCAGCCTGTCATGGTGTGTGGGGGGTGGGGAGGCCGCCAGGGGCGAGCGCGGTGGGTGGGGCGGCGAGCTCAGGGCGGGCTTGTCCCCGCAGGTGCTGGTGGGCGGCCTGGAGTTCTGGCTGGGTACCCTGCACATCACGGCTGAGCGGGCGCTGACCCTGCCGGCCGTGGTGGGCCTGGCGGCAGGCGGTGGCCTCTTACTGCTGGCCATCACCGCCGTGCTGGTGGCCTATAAGCGTAAGACCCAGGATGCCGACCGCACGCTCAAGCGGCTTCAGCTGCAGATGGACAACTTGGAGTCCCGCGTGGCTCTGGAATGCAAGGAAGGTGCCTGGGCCGGGGGTGTGCTGCAGGGCGGGGCCGGGGGGCGGTGTGGGCTCTTCCCTGCTCCGCTCACTCTCCCTCCCCGCCCCTCCACAGCCTTTGCTGAGCTGCAGACAGACATCAATGAGCTGACCAATCACATGGATGGCGTGCAGATCCCGTTCCTGGACTACCGGACCTACGCAGTGCGCGTGCTCTTCCCGGGCATTGAGGCCCATCCGGTGCTCAAGGAGCTGGATGTGAGTCCCTGCCTTGCCTGCCCACTCCTCATCCCCTCCGGGGCCACCCCCACTCTCTGAGACTCCCTGTCCCTTCCAGACCCCCCCCAACGTCGAAAAGGCCCTGCGCCTCTTTGGACAGCTGCTGCACAGCCGTGCCTTCGTGCTCACCTTCATCCACACGCTGGAGGCCCAGAGTAGCTTCTCCATGCGAGACCGTGGCACCGTGGCCTCGCTCACCATGGTGGTCCTGCAGAGCCGCCTCGATTACGCCACGGGGCTGCTCAAGCAACTGCTGGCAGACCTCATAGAGAAAAACCTGGAGAGCAAGAACCACCCGAAGCTGCTGCTGCGCAGGTACTAGAGGCCCCA
>NC_058419.1:1179734-1245096 GCF_002201575.2 Neomonachus schauinslandi | reverse complement strand
CCCGCCCCGCCCCGCCCCGCGCCCCGGCCCGGCCCGGCCCACCCCTGTCGGCCCGGGAGAAGTCACCTTGGGGTCCCGCCTCGTGAACGCACAGGGACCGCGCGGACTGACAGATTTCGCTACGGCGACGGTGCCTGGAAGCCCGCCACGAGAGGGAGGAGGAGCGAGCTGGGCCAGGTTGGCTTCCTGTGGGAGCTGGGGCTTGGGGAGGACGGCGGAGGGGCCAGGAGTACCGTCGCCCCCAGCGGACTGGTGGGGCAAGTCGTGCAAACCCTGCTTCTCTCGCTCAGGAGTCCACGTAATGGCCCAGTGCCCCACTGCCCGAGGGCCTTCTGCCTCCTCTCTTGTGGCCTGGCTGCAGAAAATCAACTGAGCTTGAGAGCTGGCTGGGGAGCCCGGCCTCTGCCCTTATCCTCCCACGCTCATTCTAGAACAGTAGGGACCACGTCTAACAGGGGATGCATGGGGAAGGAGGGTGAGAGTCTGTGCAGAGGTCACCATCGTCACACAAGCCAGTCCTCCAACCTGGCCCACATCTACCCAGCCACACCCTTCCTACCCCACCCCACCCCCAGGCCCCTAAGGGCAAAGACTGGAAGGCACCCAAGCTTGCTTCTCTCTTTTATTGAAATATATTTTCTGAGCAGTGCCCACCTACCTAACTCAGCATGGCCTCTTTGGCACTGAAAGCTGGAGAATAAAAAACCAGTAAAAAAAATAAGCCTGGATTTTTTTTCTGAGTGCATAGTGCATGAGAGCTGAAGGCCTTTGGTACACAAGAACTGTGGGTACAGTGGGTGGAGGGTGGGGGCGAAGGGTGGTGAAAGCTTGACCCAGGGGCCTCAGGGGACTGGGCACAGGCTGCTATAGATGAAGTGGCCAATGACCAAGGCCAGCATTTCTGAGGTGCCGCTTAGTGCTACAATGAAGGGGGCCTGGGAGGCGTAGTCTGCTTGAAGGCGACGGAGGGACAGTTGCAGCATGGCCAAGGCCAGCAGGCTGTTCTGTACCCCTACCTCAATGCTGACCGTCCGCCGCTGGGCCACTGGCAGCTTCAGGCATGTGGCCAGGCAGTAGCCCACCAGGAGGCCAACCAGGGGCACTGTGAGGCCCACCAGCACGATGGGCAGCCTGACGCCTGACAGGATGAAGACCCCCATGCGGTAGGCCAGGAAGAGGCCACCCAGGAGAAGCACAAAGCTGAAGGGCTTGATGACCTGCAGCAGCAACTGGGAGAACTTGGGGAGCTTGGACTTGATCACCACGCCTGCTGCTATGGGGATGGCGATGAACAGCAGGGTCCCCAGGATCTTGGAGATGGGCACGTGGAGTGTTTCATGGATGCTGAGCAGGCGGCTGTAGATGGCTGAGGACAATGGCAGGAAACCGGTGGCAGCCACTGTTGAGATGAAAGTCATGGAAATGGCCAGGGTGACGTCCCCTCCAAGGAGGAGGCTGAAGAGGTAGCTCCCCCCGCCGCCGGGCGCCGAGCAGGTGATGATGAGGCCTAGAGCCAGGGCCTTGGGCAGCATGAAGACCTTGGCCATCAGGAAAGCATAGAAGGGCATGACCAGGAACTGGCCTAGGAGGCCCAGCAGCATGGGCTGGGGGCTCTGCAGGAGCCCCTTCAGAACCTCGAGTTCTACTTTGCACCCAAATGAACACTTGTTGACAAAGATAAGAGGCAGGAGCAAGTAGAGTATTGGGTTCTCTGAGAAGTGGACCAAGTCGGTGCCAAGGGTGGTGGGGGTGTCTTCAGCAGGTGAGACCTTGATGCAGAAATCTCTCCGTTCCTCAATTAGCATGGGTGGGGCCTCGTGGGGGTCCATGAGCTGGATGTGGAGTGGGGCCAGCCCAGGCAGGCCCGAGTGGATGCTCACCACAAAGCCGCCCCCACCGCCCCAGGTTATGGCACTCACATTCTTGATGGTCAGCACCTCTGTGTCCAAGGAGGTGACCCTCAGCATGGGGCCAGGCCCTGTCCTGTTGCCCTGGCCTGGGTACTGGCTCGAGATCACAATGATGCCCTCGCTCTCCTCTGGGAACTCAAACTCCATCACAGAGCCATCCCCAATGCTCAAGTACTGGCCCCCTGTCCGTGGCACAGTACGGCCCAGAGCTGTGCTGAGGTTGGCACTGGCTATTCCCTGGGCTCCCAAAGGCAGGCTGACAAGTAGCAAGAAAGCCCTGAACATGCCTAGGGGGCCAGGGCAACCTCCCCCGCCTCCCCGTCCAGGCCACCACTGGGAGTTGCCCCTGTCCCTCCTAAACACCATGGCTCCTCCCAGAGGACCGTGTGCCCAGGCCCTCTGTGGCTTAGGAGAGCAGCCCCACTGGTGCCGTCGGGTTGTCTGGAGAAGGGTCCATGGGCCGGGCCTGGCCCTGTGCTGTGTTCTTTGACGGCAGAGCTCTTCCTGAGGAGAGAAGGGACACAGAAAGGTGGCTGGTAAGGGCGAGCAGCTGTGAGTCCGGGAGCGAGGGGATCTGGAAGCCCACCACTGGGAGACCTAGCAGAGCCCCTAGCACCAATCCAGGAACAGAAAGGCAATGCCTGGTGCTGGCCCTTGATTGCCATTTGGCTGTCCCCTTCCCCAGCACACCTGCCTCAAGTTTCCCATCCCTCACCCAGAGGGGCCATCTACAGAGAGGAGTTCCCTTTCAGCCTGCCGCTACCTGCTGCTTTCCCTGGCCTTTTCTAGTACAGTGAACATGCAGAAATGTCCTGATACCAAGGGATTTGGGAGAGCCACCCCCAACCCTGTCACCACTAGCCTGTTCCCCACGGGCTTCGACGGACACAGACACAGAGGGGCCACAGGGACACCGCACCCAGGATGAAATCTCTGAAAGGCTGCATGGGGATGGCAGACCAGCCTGCTGAGAGCTGGGTGCTGAAACATCGGCTTGGGCCACATCTGAGAGGCCATCAGGGTGTTTGAGCGTCGTTGGCCAGGCCGAAAGCAGCCGGCACAGTAGCGTGTGCGGTGAGTGGGTAACCATCTGGCCGAAGGCCTCGGGGGCTGGCATCTACCACGACATGCAGTTGTGAATGGTGCTGCTGTGGCTACCTGGTCTCCCCTACCTGCTGACAGTGGTGAGGTGGGGGTCCTGGGGCAGACAGCAGGTCCTCTCTCCCCAAGGAAACTGCTAGAAGGGGAAGCAGGAGGGGGTCAGACAGGACCACTGTGTTTGCTGGGTGCTTTTCTTCCTCCTGTCAGAGCTCCCACTCCTCTGGCAGTCCCCAGAATTTGAGCTCCTAGAAGCACTGTGTCACATCTGAGAGGCTCTGTCTGGAGTCCAGGGGCTCCTTCCCATGCCCACATGAGGCCCTACCAAAGCCTAGAACTTCCAGTGGGATTCTAAGTGTTTCTGGGTGGGGGGAGGGTGCCTCAGGATGAAAGGTTTGTCTGCTTCCACTTCTCAATCTGGGCCGCCGGCATCACCTGCTGGAACTGGGGCAACCAGGGCAGGGACACAGTGGTTTAGCCTCACTACTGTTGGTTGCCTCACAGTGCCTCACTGCAGTGTCCCAGTCCTGGAAGAGGCCCTTGCCTCTCCAGATCTATCAATCTTTGGCCCTGTTCCCCCTCATCTGAGACTGGGGAGCTGGGGAAGTAGGGGGTGAAGGGCAGGTTAAGCAAAAAGCTCATCCCTGGGAAAGTTCCCCGACCCCTGCATGCCATGGCCTCTGCTGGTTTGGAGTTTGGGTCACTTACCCTGGAGGCCTTGGTCCAGCTTTGCATCCCACCGCGGAAGAGGGAGGCAGGAAAACCAGAGGGAGTATGAGAAGCAAAGCGGAGGAGAGTCACAGGGAAAAGATGACAGCACCCGGGACTAAAGCCACTGGGGTGGTGTGAATCAGTTCAGAAGGGAGAGGAGGCTTAGGGCCATCCACCCTGTCCTTCCAGTACGGCTGGCGGCTTTGAGTCACTGCAAGAGGGTTCTGGCCCAGATCCCACACCATTTCTGCTTGAGGGACTGGAAGAGTTTGAGCAGATGCACCCCAAGGGAGGGGAGGGAACCCTGGGCCGACCGCTTTTTCCACACCGGCCGTGTGTTCGGTGTTAGGACAGTTGGCATTGCTGACCCGGGGCTCCTCCCTACCCGGGAGTCCGGAAGTTGCCCGGTTAGGCACAGAGCTCGAGTGCGAACCAAGGAGGGAGCGGCGCCCCGCCGCCGCCGCGCTCGCGCTGCCGTCCTGCAGTCGGCAGGTGGGTGAGCCGCCTGGGCGGTCCCCGGATCGCGCTAGTGGCCCTCACGCCACTCCCAGGCCCTGCGGCCGCGCCCGTCCCTGGCCGGGCCCGGCCGCCCGAGCGAGCGAGCGAGCACGGAGCCGGGCCGGGGCCGGGGGCCGCCTTCCGCCCGCCCTTTCCGGCCCAAAGCTCTCACCTGCCGCCGAGGCCCGGGAGCTCGGCGCCGGGGCCAGCGCCTGCCCGGCCGGCGGACGCCTGCGAGCTGGGCCCGCTGGGGGCCCGCCTCGCTTGCTGGCGCCCCGGCCCCGCCCCGCCGAGGCTCCGCCCCTACCCCCCCGCGGCGGCCGGCTGCCTCACCTCTGGCGACCGGGGCCGCTTCCGAGCGGATATGACGTGTCTGGGAGCGACGAGCTGGCGCGGGCGCACGGACCTGGATGCCTTCCGGGTCGTGGTTGGCCCACACTGGGTTCCCCTCGGGCCGCTGTTCCGAGTGTTCTGTAGTTGGCGACCGGGCGACGGGTTCCGGGTAGGGGCCCTGGTCAGGCCCAAACACTCTGCGGCCTCTCGGGGGCAGTGGAACACAGGCTTAGCCGGAAGCAGGGCTCGGTCGCCCCGGGGGGCTGCTGGTGGTGGCGGGAGTCCAGGGTCAGGCTGCGCCTAGTTCCACCTTCCCTCGTTCAAGCAGTGACCGAGTATCTACTTCCAAACTGTAGGACATCAGTGGGCTTGTCCGCCTTTCAAAACTATTTGGCGCCACTAGCAAGGTCTGAAGGCTTCACGGAAAAGGAATGCAAACAGATGGCGTAAGTTGGGCAAGGAGGTGGTGAGGGTGTAGAAAGGACATGGAGAGACAATAAGCAAGTGCTGAGGCTAAGGGGATTTGCATATTCGGAAAGGCTGCTGGGCAACTGCAGTCAGTCCGCCAGTGGGACAGTGGCTACCCACTGCTCGGGAAAAACTTGTCACAGCTGTGATGGAGGCTAGTGGTCCTGAGTCACAGGTACTTGCCCACAGGAGGTGCTGAAGACACATCGCTGAGAATGTCAACAAAACAAACCAGCATCTGTATTTTATTTTTTTCAGGCACATAGTGACTTTAATAATAAAACTATTAGTTTAAACTTAAATACATTTTACTTATTTAAAAATTGTGTTTCATAAAGTTCAGATGGGTAGTATATGTGATATGTAAACAGATAAACACATGGTGGGGTGTATGCTCAAGAGGGTTTGATTTATGTCAGTGATCAAAAACATTCAGAGGCCCTAGCTCTAGGCTGTTCTTTAGCCTCAGAGGGCCAGTAAGGCATAAGCCATTTGTGTGTGTGTACTCTGTTTCTCAGAACATCCTCCATACCATCCCTCTCCAATGAGGGTGAGGGGGTCCTGACGGAAGCAGCTTGGCACGGGTGAGAGGCCTGCGTTCGGCATAGCGCTGCAACGAAGAGGCAGTTTGCAAAAGGGCAGGGGGGTGGAGCTGTCTGAGGGCGGGTATTACCGGCCAGTGGAGAAGGGGAATGGGTCAGCCAGAAGAGCTGGGGAAGGAAAACCTAAAAGACTTGTCCTCCCTGGAGGAAACCTGTGATTTAATAATCCAACTAAATGGAAATTGGTGCCCGGGCTCAGGAGGGAATAAATGGAGTTAGAAAGCTGCTCCCCATTACTGTCAATCACTTCAGCCCTCCCTGAAAAGCCAGAGTGGGCTGGTGGGGTGTCTGGCATGAGGGAATTGGGAGGCCTCTACAGGACAAAAGGACGGCTAATTAAAGGCAAGAGAATGTTCGTAGTTGGTTTAGGGGATTAATAATTTACCCCAGGAGAGGAGGAAGGGCTCTACAAATCAATCAAAGATATCTAGCCCCAAAAGATAAGTCATCTGGACTGAGAGAACATATAGAACAAACGATAGTGACAGCCAAAACATAAATGCAGTTCAGATGGGAGACCTGCCACTGTACTATGTAATAGGGGCACAATGGCGACTCTGAGAGGTATGCTTTCCTCCTGGTCTCCGGGCAGCTGTCTCCAGGAATACTATGTGATAGATAAGCATGCATGGAAGACATGTTCTCTACAAGCACAAGTATGGCATGCATTTGGTATTTACAGGGAAGTGGTGGCAACTCTCATTTTTGCCTGCCCAGCATCAGGTAACAGCACCTCAATTTTCTTTGTGGGAGCTGTCCCTCCTCCACACTTGGTACACAAGGTCTGGATGTGGGTCACTCCAACACTGGCTTCTGTGGTGGGCACATGCCTAGGTGCAGCCAATTGGGAGCCAGACAGACTGACACAAGGATAAGTCCATAATCTGATCTGGACCAATGAGAGCTAGTTCCCAGGGATTTGTACTACACGTATTGGGACGGTGGGAGCTTTTTGGCTGGGATTGCTAAACTGGGACCTCTATTACTGCTCCCCCTATGTGGGGGAGACAGCATGTTTGAAAATGAAGCAAATACAGAGAAAAGTAGAGCCAAGAAATGGAGGGAGCTCATGTCCTGATAACGTGATAGGGGCTAGAATCACCTGTGGGCATTGGGGTCCAATATGGGAACACTAAGTGCCCCAGCCCCTGTCATCACTTATTTTTGCTTATGTCAGTTTGAGTTGGGATCCTGGCACTTACAACAAAGATGACCTAACTTTAGTAAGGGTAGGTGGGGGGAGGGGTACCACCCTGGGGGGAGGAGGACTGAAGGATAAAGCTTTACCTCCACTTTGGAAATTCGGGCAGGCTGTGCTCCATACCATCATCAGCTTCCTAGCCTGGGTTGGGCCAAGTGGAGGACATGCCTCCCAGCCTCAAGTGTGGACTTTCAGTGAGGTTCTGTTTCATTTGGGAACAAACTACCAACCTTGGGGAGCTTACCTGGCTTCTAACCTCCCGGCTCCAGTGAAATTTTCCTGAACTCACCAGGGACTTTTCTCTCTCCTGTAAATGGGGATGATAGTCGTTTCTCGCTAGGGTTGTCATGAGGCCCATGCGGGTAGTATGTGTATAACCGGAATGCCAATGGGGTGAGGGGTGCAGATGGAACACTGGCCACATGGTGATCAATGTGGCAGCCCAGTGGGTACACAGGGCTTCGTGATACTGTTCTCCTTCAGGGGACGTCTGAAATTTTCTATAGTAAGAGGTTGAAAAGTGAATACTTGTATGATACTACAGTCGTAGATACATGTCATTACCCATCTGTCAAACCCACAGACTGTAGAACACCAAGAGGGAACCCTAATGTGCACTCGGGTTTGGGTGATGATGACATGTCAGTGTAGGTTGGGGATGTGGGAACTCTCTGTACTTTCTGCTCAACTTTGCTGCGAACCTAAAACTGTTCTAAAAAAGAAAGCGTATAAATAATGAAAGCACATAAAGCACTTGGCTCAGGGTCAGGCTGGGAGTGGACTTCTATGATCAGCATCTGGGCCCTCCTTGCGTCTCCACTTCCCTGACCTTTGAGGTCCTGGCATCACAACTGCAGCCTCTCCTCTGGGTGGTCCCTGGGCCTCGCACTCCTCTTCTGCCTGCTCCTTAAATACTTTCCTTTCTTGACACTCTGTTCACATTCTGGTAGCAATGAATTCCTAGGAGGTGAGGGCTCGGGAAGCCTGTCTCCACAGCAGGACTCGTGAAGTCCTTCGCCCCTGCCTCAGCCCCCTCAAGGTTGCCTGGCTGGCTCCTGGATTCCCCAAATCTAGGAAGTTCAAACTTTTCTTCTTTTTCTGACCTCGGACCGCTTCTTTGCCCCCGGATGTGCCATTCCAGCAATACTCCTTATAGTTTCTTGCTGGTTCTCACTTAATGCTCATTAAAGGGAAACAGAACTGCCATCTTCAAGAAATGCCAAATAGCTCACGTGACTTGGGCTTCGAAGTCCTGATCTCAAAGGCGTCCAAAGTCAAGTGCTGCAGGTAGACACCCTAGCTCTTGAGGGAGGCTGTGGGGAGTGAGGAGGCACCTGGCTGGTTTTAATCCTCATCCCTGTCTCTACCGGCCTTGGAGGTGTCTGAGGAAGTTGGTGGGTTTCCTGCATCCCCAGAGGGCAGAATCATCTCTCCTGGGCAGGGCTATGGGGACGCCAGTTGGGGAGCTGCCTGTCAGTGGCAGGAGCCCTGAAAACAAAGGCTGCGGGAACAGGTCCCTCCCCGCAAGGACAACGCCACCCGACTCCCCACTGAATGCACTTGATTCGATTGGGGGCCACTAATTTATTAAGAGGTCATCTAGAAGGCGGGCCCCCTGACAAACTGCAGGAGCCATCTGCTGCGCTAAGGATGGTGATCAGGTGCCCCTTTAGCGCCCCTGCCCAGCCTGGCTCCAAGGAGGCCCCTTCCTGCAGAGAGCAAGGCAGGAGGCGGCCAGCGTCCTGAAGCGGCCACCAGGTGTGGCTCATCGGAAGGACTCATGCTGGAAACAGGATTAGCCCAAAGAGCAGCAAGTGGCTCTGGGGTGGAGAGATTCTGGAAGATGCCCAGCCCCTGCAGGGCTGCTACCACATTTGTGCAGTGAGGGGGCGGGCACACCCCGGGGCCCTTGTAGCTGCAGGTGCTTGGGGATCAGGTTGGGGCTCCCCAGGGGAGGCAGCTTTAGAAAAAGGAGATGGGTACCTGACTTCCCCTGTCCAAGTGAGCCGCGGCTGGCCCCTGCAGCCCCCCCCACCAGTCACACTTGGGCCCCGGTCACTGCCTTGGAGCCCTGACGTGTTGGGACAAGAGCGTTCCGCTGGGCGCGGGGTCAGGCCTCAGCCCTGCCCTGGCGCCACCACTGCCTTCTCCCGGCCAGGCACACGCAGCCTCCCTCAGCCTGGTCCTTGCGCTCAGCCAGCTAGCTGGCCGTGGTCCTCCTCGGGATGCAGCCTTCCATCTCCAGCGCCTCAGGCCAGCCTTCGTACTTATTGGTGTGCTTACTGTTCTTCACGTGCTGTGGGGTTTGGGGAGCAGGAAGTTATGGCCTCAGCCCTCAGGCATAAGGGTCAGACAGAGCTTTCAGTCCCCTTCTCATCTACAAAATGGCAATAGCTTCCCTCACAGGTGGAGTGTGGGGGAGCCAACTGCTCTGCACGTGTGTGGGCCTGGCACACACAGGGAAGGTAAGGAGGGAACATGATGTACGTTCCCGCCCTCACCTGGCCCGCAGGGAGCTGCTGGAAGCTTCAGGAAGAACAAAGCCAGAGGGCGCATTTCTTTTCGGGGTGCTGAGTTGCTCTTTTCTGGCAGCCAGAGCCTTCCAGAAACCACTGAAGAGCCTATTTGCCTTGTCCTGCTGTGTGTGTGTGGGGGGGGGGGGGGGCAGGACTGGGGAGCACTGTGGCTTTCACCAGGCTAGGAGCCTCCCACAGATGAGGATGGTGCCTGGGGCTTCGCAACCCCTCACGTGGGGCTTGACATGTGTGGCTCTGGAGGAGCAGTCGACCAGAGGGCAGCAGGGGCTGGTGGGAGCAGGAAGTGCAGATGGGACCAGCCTGAGCATCTTGAAGATGTTTGGGAGAAAGATTTCTTAATTGTGAGTCTTGCCATTGTGAAAGCTTTGCCATTTAAAGACCCTGGAGGGGTCAAAGTTACTGGCCTTCCCCATGCCGACGGCGAGGGGTCTGGAACTACCCTGGGTAGGGGTGCGGGTGCTGGTGCTGGAGGAGAATTCAGGGAAGCCTGGGGCGTGGACTGAAGGCACACTGGCGGGACGGAGGCAGAAGGGGTGGGCACACTGCTCTGGGCTCTGCACCCGTACCTGCTCAAAGGGGCTCTTGTTCTGCACGCCCTTGGCCCCCACAAACACCCAGCTGTCCCGAAAGGCCAGATCCTTCACGTTCTTGCTGCCCAGATCGCTGAAAAGCTTCCTAGTCTCTTCATTCATCCTGCCACACAGAAGGAAGAGATATAAGCGGTCGCCGTGGGAGGGTGAGGCTGAGGCTGGCCTCAGCAGTCACTTACTTGGTGGCTGGGTCGTCGTAGGATGCCACAAATACCAAGGTGCCTTCATGCAGTGGCCGAATAAACTTCAGCAGGTCGTTGACATCTGGGGTGACAGGTCCCATGAAACATGGAGCATCAGGCACCACGGAGTGCCCATTCCCCACCGACCCCTGTTCTCCAAACAAGGAAACTCAAGTAGGGATCAGGCCAGGGACACGCCCACCAAGGGTCGCCAAGTAAGTAAAGGGACAAACTGGTATAAGAAGCCAGGGCCACCCCTATGACCATACACCTGCCTTTTCCAAACCCAAGGAAGTGCTCAAGAAGCTGCAGTGAATGGACAGAGGGCGGCACTTCGGGGGAAAGATGCCCAGTCATTTTGCTGCACATGGTGACCACTCACCTCCTGCCCACATGTCGAAGGCCCGGGCCTCGATGAGCTCACCACTGACCCCTGGGTTGAGAGGGAGGGAGGGGGTCCTGCTGGGTGAGCCGTCAGGGCAACTCCACCTACCACCTCAGCCCCCCTAGACAAGGCTAAGGACACGGCACTGGCCACTGAGTGCAGACCTTCTGGAAGCTTTTCAAACATTCCCTCATATTCATGCCCACTGTGCCCCCTTGTTCAGACAGCTGCAGCCCATCCAAGGCTGTGAAGGTTCTGTCTGCCATTTGAGGCTCTCCAGGGGCTTCCTAGGAAATCCTCTCCAACTTCCTGGAAACTTCTGGTTCTTTACTGCTACTGTGCTTTTGTTTATTGGGTCACTTCTGTGGAAAATTCAGCTTGCACAGACCCCTTCCCAGGCCTCCTTGGGAATTCCCAGAGGGAAGGGGAGGGGAGGGCCAAGGCCAATATCCAGACGCCTCCTCATGGGGAGGGCACAGGGAAGGAGGGTGGCAGGTCATGACATGGCTTCTCCGATCTCAACTCTGACCCCATATCACAGGCACTCACCATTCACCAGGGCGATGTTCAGTCCACGGCCCACGTTGTCCTTGACACTGCTCATGAGCCTAGCGGGGTGGGGGTGGCAGAGCCCTCAAATGGCACATTTGCTCCACTTCCCTTCACAGATCCAGCTTCCAGTCTCCTATGCCCCCCCACTGTCCACCCCAAGGAGCTCACATTTTATCTTCGAGGCAGATCTTTGGTCCGATGACATTGGCAGCCCCGCTGACCATGCGGAAGGCCAGGTGCTCCTCAGGACACGGCTGGGGCAGGCCGCATTTGTACTTCCTGGCTCGTGGCTCTGAGCAGGGACAGCAGGAGTGACCCACAGGCCTGGCCCTGGGGTCACCTGAGATCTGAGAGGGGAAGGTCAGGACCAGCCCACAGGGGACCAACAGGGGATGGAGAGGACATGGCTCAGGCCAAGGCCAGGGACACTTCCACAGACACTCTGCGTCCTACTGGGGCTGGCGTCAGGGCAAGGTGACAGGGACCTCAGGGAGGCTTTTCTGCCCCTGGTGGGAGAGGGGAAAAGATGCAGGAGGGCTGGCCTTGGCTGTGGCCCTGCCGGGAACAGAGCACAGGTGGGGAAGGAGGGAGCAGCTGGGAGGGTGACTGCAGAAAAGTGGTGACTCCCTCGGGCAGAGGTGGGGAGGACAGGAGCAGGGCAGCCTCCGTTACAGGTTAAATTGTGACCCACAAAAGATGTGTTGAAGTCCTAACTCCCAGCACCTTCGAATATGACCCTGTTTGAAAACAGGCTCACTGAAGACATGATTTGTTAAAATGAGCTCATCGCGGAGTAGGGTGGCCCTAAATCCAATGACAAGTGTCCTTATAAGACACAGAAGACAAGACAGATACAGAGGAGAAGGCCGTGTGCAGACAGAGGCAGAGACAGGAGGGACGTGGCCACAAGTCAAGGAACACCCGGGGCCCCTGGAAGCCTGAAGAGGCAGGAAGGACCCTCCTCTGGAGCCTGCAGAGGGGCTGTAGCCCTCCAACAGCTAGATTTCGGACTTCCGGCTTCCCGAACATTCCTGAGAGAAGAAATGTCTGTCATTTAATCCATCCAGTTTGTGGTATTTTATTGCAGCTGCCCCGGGGAAACTGATACAGATTTTGACGGCAGGAGGCGGGGGGTGGGGTGCAGCTATTACAAGTCCCCCACAAACTGGAAACGGCCTCGGAACTGGGTAATGAAGGGAGGCTGTAGAATTCTGAGGTGCAGCTAGAGAAGGTCTAGACTGCCTCATGGGAGTGTTGGTAGAAATAAGGACGTCAGAGGCGCTTCTGGTGGGAGCCCAGATGGAAGGGCGCGGAGAGAGAGCACATGGGGCCCGGAGCGCTGCCGCCGATGGGTGCCTTAGAGACGCTTCTGACGTCGTCTCGGGTGGAAATGGGGAACATGGTACTGGACACTGGAGGAAAGGGGGTTCTCGTCATAAAGTGGCAAAGAACTTGGCCAAATCTGGTTCTAATGTTTTGTGGAGAGCAGAACTTGTAAAACACTGAGCTGGGATCCTTAGCTGAGGAGATCTCCAAACACAGCGCTTGAGAGCACAGCCTGGTTTCTCCTTGCTGCTCACAGTAAGATGTGAGGAGAGAAAGGGAAGTTGAAAATGGAATTGTTAAGTACAAAGGAACCAGAATGTGCAAATTTGGAAAACACTCAGTCTAATCATATTGCAAAATATGAGAAAGCAGGCTCTGGATAGAACACCAAGGCTGTGGTCGGAGGACCAATTACTAAAGAGCTGAGGCATGTGACTTGTGGTTCCACTCAATCCTGTCAGCAGAAGCCAGGAATCGAGATCTGCGGGGCCCTCCTGTCTCCGACCTCAGAGTCTCATGAATTGCACAAGACACCGAGGTTTTTGAGACACTGCCATCCTGGGCTGAAAGGGACAGAAAAAGGACAGAAGGAAGTAAGGATGGCTCTGAGGACAGAGATGGCACAGGCCCAGAGGGTAGGACTACCCCCACCAGAGGGTGCCCCCCCCCCCCAGTGGGGCCAGAGGACAGAGCATTCGGCCACAGAGGATTCTTCTCAGGCCTGGAATCCTGATGGCATTTGCCCTGCTGGGTTTCAACTTGCTGGGACTGCTGACCCCTTTATTCCCTCCAGTGTCTCCCTTTTGAAATGGGAATGTCTATTCTATGCTTGTCTCACCAGTGTATTGTGGAAGCAGGTAACTGGTTTTCTACTGGAGCTCCAGTAGGCTGTGAAGGCTAGTTTGGGGAGGGATGGATGGAGAACAGAGACCCTGGAGGACTTGAGGCAGGCCGTGCTATGAGGGCTGGGCACGGGGGAGGAGTGGGGAGGTGATGGAGCCTTACCTGTGGTCACTGAGTTCTCTGGGCCTGTGGGTACAGAGAGTTGTTTGTGTTAGGGTGGAGGCCTCCAGGGGCCGGCAGCAGGGCGCCCTGGCCCTATACCCTGAACTCAAGGTGGAGGGTCAGTCAGGCTCAGGGGCCAGGAGCTAAGCCAGATGCAAGCCCCCTGCTCTGGGAAAAGGGTAAATTACATCTGTAAACAGTACTTGGGGGAAGGGCTACTAATAACAAGGTATAGAATGCCCTCCCCATCCCAGAGGCCAGGATAGAGCCTGCAGGGAGCAGCTGGGATATTGTCCCCAACGTTCAGCAGAATCCCCCTGCCCCTCACTGACTCCGCTGACTCCAACAGGCCACAGAGTTCTAATTAGCAGGGACTGGAGTTCCCAGCTGAAGCAATTGGGTGGTAGGGGGAGGACTGTGCTGGGTGCCAGGAGACAACCCGAGGGCAGCTAGAGGTGGCCTGCCAGGAAGAGACCGAAACCCCAGGCCGCCCCCACCCCACCCTGAGCCTCTGCCCACAGGCCCAGAGTGCCCCCCAGAGCGGCCTCCACAGCAGAGTGAAGAAGTGTCCCACACTTACTGGTGAAGAGTTGCTGGATGCGAGGAAAGCCACTGCCAGGCCCACCCAGGAGGATGCTGACCACGATCCAGGTAAGGCCCACGGTGACAACCAGGGCCACAATGCGGAGGGGGCCTGGAGGCAGGACAGACAGGGGCAAGGCCACCTTGGTTGCCAGTGAGCTCCCGAATGACCCTGGGGCCTCTCAGTACTGAATCTCCCTGCCACTTGGGAAGAAGTGAGCAGAGGACAGGAAGGTGGGGACCTGCTGCCATCTGCCAGGCCTGAGAGGGGGACTTGAGCTCCTGGTAGGTAGAAGGAGGCCCCTGAATCCAGGGCTTTCAGCTTCGTTCTCTGTGGCACGTGTGGAGGAGCCTAGCAGACCTTACTGCTCAAGAGGCTCCAAGCCTCCCTCAGGAGCCCCCTAACTTTCTGCCTCTGAGGCTACCAACATATTTATATCCCATCTGTCCTGTCCTCTTTTTCTCCTGTCATGATGGAGGAGAGGGTCCGTACTCCTTTTGAAGACCAGTTCCTGCAGCTGTTGTGAGCTGGACCCTAAGCTCTCCTCTCAATGATTGTCATCCTCTCTCACTCTCCTCGACCTGCAACACCGCCCATTGTAAGAAAGCACAGGAGAGGCCCTCCTTCAAATCACATCCAGCCACTGACTTCTCCCCCCTCCCTTCGTCTTCCCCAGTCTCACCATCCACTCTCTTCCAACCTACTCCAGTGTGGCCTTATCTACATCACCCCAGCGAAACAGCTTGTGGCCAAGGCCATGTATCACCTTCTTGGAGTCAACTTCCTGGGTCACCCGTTGGCCCCAATCTTCCTGACCTCTCAGTTGGCTGCCCGGTCCTCCTGCTGGAAACACTTCTCCAGTGGCTTCTGTGACAGCACATCCTTAACCCCATCTGGATGCTCCTCATCCTCCCTACTTAGATTGTCCTCCTCTACTCTCCCCTGAAACGCTGGACGTGCCCAGCTTCTGTCCCAGGCTGCGTTCTCTGCGTACAGTATCCTCTCCTCAACTCCCCGCCTCGAATTAACCCGCAGAGCAGTGACTATTTTTTGCTCCAGCCCTCGCTGATCTTGAGGCCACACCCTCCCAGCCAGTTCCTCACCAGCCAGCTCTACTGCGATACATTTACAAGGCTGCAACCTTTAGCAGTTCTGAACTGCAATTCTTGAGTTCTGCTCGCCACCGCCCACCCCCATCTGTTCCTCCCCCAGCCAAGCCGTCTATCTCAGTTGTCAGGCCGAGGGCAGGTTTGGCACCGATTCTTACCCAGCCCCATCGCCACTCTGGTCAGTTTCTACTCTAAGACCACGCCTCTCCGCTACTGCACCCCGCCCCCTCTCCACCTAGCCGCCATGCTCCCTGGAGCAGCCTCTACCACCACTCGTTTTTTCAGACAGCGGCCAGCTATCCGAGTTGGGAGAAATCGACTACCCTGATCCTCCTTTCACAGCTCTTTAAGTCCTGGGAGGTGAAAGGATTTACTCAAGGTCACAGAATGAGTGTTTGTGCGGTGCCCTTCGTTTCCAAAAACCACACTCAGTAGTCTACTCGGGCCCCTCCAGGCAGACCTTCGGACACCTGGGCCTCCAGTCCGGTCCCCTTTCCAACTGCCACCCGTTCACTGTGGAAGCCACCCACCTGCCAACCTCATGTCCACTTCTACCGCTGGGTTGGGGCCGCCGGCAGGTGCACTGTTTGGGGACCGTACGCTCTGGGGACAATAAAGCAGAAGAGCAGGTTTGGGTGGGACTCAAGGATGAGCCTGGGCTTGGCCCCTGTTGCTAGGAGGTCGCGATCGGTGCACCGGGTTGTTCGTCCAACCAGCTGGTCAGGCTTCTCGCGCATGCGGAGAGAAGCCCTGCCAGGGCAGGAGGGTCCTCCGGAACTCGTCGGCTCACGATCGTGCCCACGGGAGCCTCTGGGGCCGCGGAGTAAAGGTGGTTCTCCTGGACAGAGGCCTCCTCCGTTGGAGGCCCTGAGCTCAGGCCGCCCCCCTCCGCCCCAAGGCTGGGGGCGGACGACACGGGCTAGGCTGGTGGAGACTTGCCTGGCCGTGGGGGAGATGCGAGCTGGGTTGGGGGCAGCCTGGTCAGGCCGGCCGCTCGGCTCCGCTCCGCGACGGGAGGCGAGGGAGGTGCGCAGCTCTGCCCGACAGGCCCGGCAATGGCGGCCCGGGGCGGGACCGTGGCCCGCAGGCACCACCCCTGCCGTCCGCTCGGGCCCTGCCGCCGGGCGGTCAAAGGAGAGGCGGCTGTGGAGTCCCCACCCCGGGCTCCGCGCACCCCCGCCCACAGGCCCGCCTCCACCATGCGTCCTGGGCGCCGGGTGGGAGGGGCCCGCGCCGGCCCCGCCTCTGAGTGCGCTTCGCCGGGGCCGCCCGGCCGCCGCAGGGGAGGAGCCGTGTGGCCTCCGCGCGGATCCCACGTCGGCTTTGAAGCACAAGTCTCCCCTCAGGCTCCTCCAAGGTGGGAGATGCCAGCCTTCCTATGCTTCGAGGGCTGGGGTTGAGCTCGTGGCCTGCAGTCGGATTCCTGAAGCCTGGGCGAAGCGGATGGATTTGGGGGCGTAATTGGAAATTGTTTTAAAATTGAGATGTGTGTCTTTCAGAAAGCTGGAGGCACAGAAGAGTACACGGGGGAAAACAGGAGAGCGCGACGAGCCCGAGGCCAAAGCGATGCCTTTCCTCACACTCTGTTCTCTAGACGGAAGCACGTCCACACGGTCTCGCGTATCGCCGACGGCGGCGAGCTCCTGCCCGCGCCCCTCCTGCCCTCCTGAGGCTGGAAGGCAGCCGTGACGCCGCCCAACGCACCAGCAGAGCTGCACCCACCTTGCTCCCTGCAGGGCAGCAGCCTGGCGGCCTGAGAGCCCAGGAAACATCTGTGCCCTCTGACCCAATCATCCCACTTACGGGAACCTTCCTAAGGAAAGAATCCAAAATAGATAAAGCTTGTAGTGCCAGGCAGTGACAGCTCTGGCTAGAATCCAGTAGCTTCTCCGTTGGTATACACAACATACAAGATCAAGGTAGTCAGTTTCAGGCCCCTGCTGCTGCAGTCGGGGATTAGTATTTTTTTTTTTTCTTTTTCCTGAACTTGGGATCAGAGATAATGCTGACCATCCGTCAAACGTACAGATCTGTGAGTAGGGAACCCTGGGTACGACGGGTCTTCCCTGCAATGCTTGTAGTTGTGGTGCCCAGTGGAGGGAGCTCCTGGCTACCCACACTCTTGGGCGGCCAGCCAGGCATGGGGCACCTGCCAGACTGGTAGCTCAGAGACAAGTGTTTACATCTTGCTCAGAGCAGGCATTTCGGAAAGTTTGGTTTAATGAGTCCCCCTGAGGGTCCAGAGGCACATCCACCATCCCCACAGGCACCACATAAGTGATGGGATCCAATTCCAGATCTTCTGGGCCTTCTGGGGCAGCCTTGCACAACTCCCTTATTTTCTCTGGGACTGCTTTTCAGTCAGGACATAGAGAGGATTACACTCTCATGTCCTAGGCCCTCATGTCTCCTCCTGCCCCAGTGCAGGCAAGGGGCGTGACGTAGCACAGAATGTCTCCTCTGGGTGCTCTTACCTGTGCCTGTGTAGTCCCCATAGCTGAGGTGCCACTGGAGGTCCTCAACAGCTCTCTCATTTGCTTCTCTCAGTGTAGACGCTGAAGCGGAGTTATCAGTTGATGGCCATCATATGGGCCTGCGTGCTTCTACCCCTGAGTCCATCTCCTCACCTGGGACCTCTTGCCTCGACTCTAGATTAGGCGATCAGATCTCAGGTGACAATTGATTGCTCCCACCTGGTCCGTCCTGCCTCTGCCTGTCTTCAATAACCCACAGCTTAAGGGCCAGTGGAATATGGCCTCAATGGCCCCTCCTTCCACTTTCCAGAACAGGCAGCAAGATTTGCACATGACTGTCCTCATCTGGGCTCTCACATCTCTACCTAGTGCCTCATTCTCCTTTTTTGCACGGGGGTCAAGACCTGGGCTTGCACTGTAATGCCGTCACCTGGGCCCTCACATCTCAGGCTGCTGTAGCCACACTCTGATGGGGCTCGGGTCTCTGCCCCAGCATAGCTCGCACCAGCTCACACGGCCGCAGCGCTCCGTGGGCATCGTGTCTTAGGTTCTTGCTCTCCGTCTCAGGGTAGGGATCCAGATCTGAGCTAACAGTCAAATGACCTCACCTGTCCCTCATTCCTCCACCCGAGGTTAGGCACCATGAGCTGAGGGGAAAGGTGACTCTCCACTCCTGACCCTTAAGCCTTGCCTCAGTGTCAGCATCCAGAAGTTAAAGGTTAGTTGAACGTTGAAACTTGGGCCAACCCAGAGCTGAGGGGACTGTTGGCTGTCCTCACGTGGGCCCTCCTGTTCCGCCCCCACATAGAGATCTAGAGCCAGTTGAAAGCCCTTATGCCTCGGGGCGCCTGGGTGGCTCAGTCGTTAAGCATCTGCCTTTGGCTCAGGTCATGATCCCAGGGTTCTGGGATCGAGCCCCGCATCGGGCTCCCTGCTCAGCGGGAAGCCTGCCTCTCCCTCTCCCACTCCCCCTGCTTGTGTTCCCTCTCTCACTGTGTCTCTCGTCAAATAAATAAAAATCTTAAAAAAAAAAAAAAAAAGCCCTTATGCCTCAGCACCCATGTTGCCACCCGGACCTGAGGTGACAGATGGGTCTCCTCACTGGGTCTATCATCTCTCTTCCCCATTGTAGGGCTCCAGAAATGAGGTGACACTTGTCTTAGTTCAGCAAGGCCCTAACTACTGTGTCAGATTGTATTCACTCAGAGCTGAGGTGACAGCTTAATGTCCTTACTTGGGACCTCATGCCTCTTCCCCATTGCAGGTTCCTAGAGCTGACAGTTGACTGTCTTCATCAGGTCCCTCTCTTTGTTCCTCAGTCATCCAGGGTCAGGTGACAGTTGTCATTACCAGGGCCCTTATGTGTATGCCCCAGTGTAGCACCCAGATCTGGGGTGTCAGTTGACTGCCCTCACCTGGGCCCTTGTGCCTGTCACAGTAGAGACGGAGCAGGAGGAGATCAGGAGGTCCCCCCACTCTGCCCTCCCCACTCACACACGGTCATCATGTGTTGGGGGCCCCAGAGGAGCTGGGTCCCTCTTCTACTTTGGGCTCCTGCTGCTGCCCTTATGTGGATCTTCCCACACTTCCAGAAGCATCCTCCTTGGTGATGCCAGGCCAGTGGGTTCCCCAGGGGGCCTGGGAAGCCAAGAGGATTATCCCCGGAACACAGCTCTGCTGGGTCCCCCCGAGTCTTATGAATGTCTGTGGGGCTCTGCAAAGGACTCTGAGCTTGAAGACCCCTCCTAGGGTCAGGAAGCACTCCCACATGTTCATTTATTTGGCTTCTCCCTGACCCCCAAGGGTTTGAAGTTATCCTCAGGTCTGTATCTTGAGGATTTGAGGTTCCAGGGTGGTGGGCCTTAGTGGCTGGGAACTTAAGAGTAGGCAGGACAGCACCCTCTGGTGGTAAGCGGGGGAAGGCGCGGCCACATCTTCAGGGACCCATTCTGCCTCATTCCTGGCCACCATCCCTTGTGTGTCACCCCAGCTCATCTGCCCATCCCAGGCATGAGGCTGCACCATAGTCAAGGGCAAGACCCTCTGTGGCTACGTGGGAGCCAAAGGGTTACAGGGGAGCCCAGGAGTTCCTAGGCTGGCCCCCACTAGCTCCTGGGGAGGCCTTTGCCACGGCCCCCTCTCCAGGAGGCCACAGGCACCAGAAGGACCAAGGCCACTGCCTGCTGGCTGAAGCCTGGCCTCCAATCCTGTCCACATGGAGTCTTCTCGGCTGCTCTGCATGACCTGGGCTAGTAGGGATCCTGAGGTCCAGATCCCACCGAGGAAAATGACCACTTAAAGGTCTGTAATCTGGGGCGCCTGGGTGGCTCAGTTGGTTAAGCGACTGCCTTCGGCTCAGGTCATGATCCTGGAGTCCTGGGATCGAGTCCCGCATCGGGCTCCCTGCTCAGCGGGGGGTCTGCTTCTCCCTCTGACCCTCCCCCCTCTCATGTGCTCTCTCTCTCAAATAAATAAATAAAATCTTTAAAAAAAAAAAGGTCTGTGATCTGTCCTAATCCCATGAAGCTCCTTCCTTCCCTGTTTAGGTGACCTTGGTGATTTCCCTCCTTCCCTCCTTCCTTAACCTGAAGGCACCACCTCCCCTGGTTACAGGAGGGGACGGGGAGAGTGCAGATGGCACCCAGGGGTGACACGCTAGCCTCGCTTATGGGACGAGAAAAGCCCACCATTACAGTTTCTTCTTTATTTATGTATTGTTCCCAGGTGGGAACCTTGGCTCATCCCCCACAGCCAGCACTCTGCCTGTCAGGCTGTGCCCCTGTCTTCCTCACCCTCACCAGGCCTCCCACCTGTTGCCATCCCAGCCCAGGGGACCATGCAGGAGGGAGCCCAGCTGGTTCTCAGTGGGAGGACCAGGAGAGGCCCAGATGGTTAGAGCAAAAAAAGCTCCAGGCAATTGCCTCCCAAGCAGGGTGGGGGACAGAGGGGCCAAACCCTGACAACCACAGCGCCCTGGGCTAGGTCTTCACCTGGCCGGGAGCAGAGCATCCCTCCTGACTTTCTGGGCTGCTTGTTCCCTCCATAAAATGTACCACCAGCGCATCATTTTGTCCTTTTGTTCCTGCTTGGTTGCATCTCCCAGAGCCCAGGCTGAGGAGAGCTGGCGGAGAGGGCAGGACGGACACTCGGGCTGCCGCCTTTGTGGGGAGTGTACTGGGATGAGCAGTGTCCCCCCAATGTGTGTCCACCTGGATCCTTGGAATGTGGCCTTGTTTGGAAATGGGAGTGTTTACAGAGAGAATCAAGGTAAGTTAGACTGAGGTCATGGAATGGAGTGGGCCCCTAATCTGATATGACTGGCATCCTTCTAAGAAGAGAAACCAGGAGGAGACACACACGCACAGACACAAGGCAGAGCTGTCCTAAGCTCCCCCTCCCCGGCTGTGCTGCCATACCCCCACCCCAGCATCCGGGGTCAGTCACAAAAGCCCATTGCCTCTCCTTCCTAAGTACTTCTTGCCTCCGTAGACTGGCAATGCGTGTAAACGGCCCTCAGTGATTCTGTGACGTGACCTCGCTGTGGCAGGGACAAGGTCAGGGCGGAGGCGGCCCATGTGGGCAGCAAGTGCAGTGGAAGCATTCGCTGGAAGGTGAAAATGAATGTGACCCAATCTCGTACCCCTACGCGATCTGGTGATGAAATTCCGTGGAATGGGGCAGGGTGAAGAGCACAGATGGCGGGGGGGGGACTCTCAGATTGCCAAGCCCACGCTGGGGAGGGACGTGGGTGACAAGAACCGGGTGAGGGATGGGTCCACTGGCAGGAAGGAAACAAGCAGGGAGCAGGCGGGTGTGTTTGTGGATTTAATGGCAGGGGCTGAGATGGGGTGCGCCACTGGCTGTTTCTGCTTTTCCAGTGGCAAGGGGGTGCCCTGTAGATGCACTGAAGTCGGTGGGCCATGGAGTGCAGAATTGCGGTAGTGGGGAGAGTTGAGGGGGGCAGAGGGGCATTCAGGGGGCCCAAGACACCGGGGACTGCTGGGCAGCAGGGAGGTCCCTTCCAGCGGGTGACCAGGAATGTCGAGTGGCACTGAGACTGGTGTGAAAACACTTGACCCCTTCCCCCCAGTTCCAAGGACCTTGCTCACAGCCAGCAGGAGTGTGGGGTGGCCACTGGCCCACGGATGCCCGCCCACTGTCCCCTCCATCATCCCTCACTCCTGTCCCTAGGTGGAGGAGCCCAGGACAGGTGGAAAAGCCACTCTGCTTCCTTCTGCTGGGGCTCAGTCCAGTGGACAGAAGCTGGCTCAGGAAGGGCCAGTGGCAGCTAGAGATGGTCACAGCGCGAGTCTCGAGTGCTTGGTGGTTGCGGAATGTAGCTAGGCCCGGGGTGGCTGGGGGCCAGGAATGTGAGGCTAAGGCCTATGGTCCTGAAGCCCTCCCGATGTGAGGCTGGGGGGGCAGGGAAGTGGGAGGAACGAAGACAGACAGGGCCAAGGTGGGTGGGGTGGGGACCTGGGGCTCAGGGCTCAGAGCTTGTGGGGATTCACCCACTTGTAGGTGCCCTCGTACTGGAAGCCCACTCTCTTCATCAGCTCATCTGCCTCCGCGGGGCCTCGGCTGGGAGGGTGATAGGCAGAGGGGAGATGTGAGGGAGCCCCTGGCTCCTGTGCCCCAAACCCCCAGTCCCATCCTTCCCTCCCTGCCCGGCCCCTCACCTGCCATAAACATAAGGGATGGGCTGGAGCTTCTCGCGCTCAATCTTGTGCAACAACGGTGTAAAGATCCGCCAGGCTTCCCGGAGCTCGTCACTGAGGGGGCACAGTATGGCTTTGGGGGGTGTTCGTGGGGGCAGGGAGGGGGTAAGGGAGGGAGAAGGCTGCCGCATCACCTGGAGCCCAGCTCAGCCCCAGCACACACAGGGGGCACAGGGAACCCCTCACCTGCGCACAAAGTGCATCTGGTTCCCACAGAAGACGTCCAGGATGAGGCGCTCGTACGCATCGGGGAGCTTCACGTTCTACAAGGAGGAGGGTCCCTGCTGAGGCTGCCTGTCCACACACAGCCCCCCAGCCACCCCCTACCCCGGGCCACGTGTCCACCTTGTATCTGTTGCCGTAGGTCAGGTCCAGCTCGGACTCCTCAGGGTTGAAGAACATGCCGGGCTTCTTGGTCATCATCTTGGTGTACACGGCCTCGTTGGGCTGCACGCGGATCACCAGCTCGTTGCGCTTGCACTGCTGCTGGAAGATGTCGCCGGCCACGTCGCGGAACTGCAGACGCACCTCAGCCTTGCGCTCGTTGAGCGCTTTGCCGCAGCGCAGGATGAACGGCACCCCTGGTCAGGGCACAGCTGGCTTCAGGACCTGCCCTGCTGGGGGCCCAGGCGGGAGGGAGCGGGGCTCCCCGGGGCTATGGTGGCCCCGCCTACCAGGCCCGGAGGCGTCACCTACCGTCCCACCTCTCGTTCTCCACATAAAGGACAACGGCTGCAAAGGTCGCGGTGGTGGACCCGCGGGGCACTGTGGGGTCATCCAAGTACCCTTTGGTGGACTCCCCCTCTCCGTTGGGGTTCCCGACATACTGGCCCAGGACCACGTTGTCTGCTTGCACCTCTGAGATACATTTTAACACCTTGACCTGGGAGAGAGCCGGGACAGAGGGGCTCCTTGGGTAAGGGGATGGAGCAGCCATGTGTGGGACAGAGGACAGTAGGCCTGAGGAAGCCAGGGGACCTAGCAGGGTGGGCTTCCCAGCGGAGTGACTGGTCAGCACAGACAGGAGGACATGCATCACCCTGCTGAGGCCATGGCCGTGGCTCTCCTACCCAAGGGCTCCCTGGGACCACCTGGACCCGCCCCCATCTTCTTCTGAAGGAGAGGCGATGGGTCTGCCCAGGGGACATGACAGTCACTGCCAGTCCTGGCAAAAGGGACCAGGAGGGGGCACCTCCACCCACCTTCTCGTCACGGACGTCATCTGAGTCCGTGGAGGCAGGCTTCTCCATGGCCACCAGACACAGCATCTGCAGGAGGTGGTTCTGCATCACGTCCCTGCAGAGGGAGAAGGAGGTGGAACTTGGCTCGGGGGGCATTTGGGCGGGGAGGAAGGAGCAAGGAGAGGGCTCACCTCCGCCCCCTTCCTGTCAGCCAGGTTCCGGGGACTCAGCACCTCAAATAGGGCTTTCTAGCAACAGGCTATGGGACTTGCTTCCTGAGCTCACATCTACCATTGAGGGCCCCTTAGGCAAGGGAAGAGACAGTGAGCCCTCCCTTCACAGCCATCCCTGACCACTCAAGACACCCACTTGTGAATCTGAATTTTGGAGTGGGAGGAGCTCCCCAGAACAGGGAGGGGTGACCCTGCAGAATGGCAGGATTGCACCCCTTGCCTGTGCTGACCTCCCAGGAAAGGAGACAGGCTCTCACCGGATGATCCCAAATTCATCAAAGTAGCCCCCACGGCCCTCAGTGCCAAAGGGCTCCTTGAAAGTGAGGATGATGCAGGCGATGTTGTCCCGGTTCCAGATGGGGCCAAAGATCCTGTTGGCAAACCTGCAGGAGGGGCAGCGTGGAGGGTGCTGCTGTATCCTTGGGGGCAACAGCAGGATGGGCTGGGCCCCATGAGCGCCCAGCCCAGACCCAGTCCCCCTCCACCCTGTCGCCCAGGCCTGGCCCTGGCCACACCTCAGCACCATGAGGTTCTGGACCATCTCCTTGCCCAGGTAGTGGTCGATGCGGTAGATCTGGTCCTCGCGGAACAAGGAGGAGATATGGTTGGACAGCCTGTCGGAGCTCTGCAGGTCCCTCCCGAAGGGCTTCTCCACAATGACACGGTTCCAGCCTCTGTGGGAGCCCAGAGCTGTGTCACCCCACACCCTCCCTGGGCAGCAGGGGCCAGAACCTCACCTTCCCCCAGGTCTCCCTCCCTGAGAAGAGGCAGAGCCTTCCCTCCCCATCTGCATTCTTAGGTGACTGGCAAAGCTCTGCTGGGTGGGCCCTTCTGCCCCACCTTGGCAGAGTCCCCAGACCTGAGGACACCTCCTGTCCTCCCCAGCCCTCAATGCCACACTGAGAACTTCCTCAGAAGCCTTCCTGCCCGACCCGCTGGTCACGAGGATAAGTGGTCCCGCTCCCTCCCAGTCCCACGCTGGGAGCAGGTGGGGGAGCAGGGGGAGGGGATGTCAAGGGCACAGCTGCCTCTGCGGATTTAAAATGGCCAAAGGTCCCTTTCTTTGCTATTCCCCATGAACAGTTAATGTGAAACTTTGCGTTCAAAACCAGAACAAAATGAAACAGATGACTGTGTCTTTGAGAGAAAGACGGACTGGCGAGCCAGCGCTCAAGAGGAAGCAAAATTCTTGTGGAGCAGTACCGCCACCTTGTGGTCATGAAGGGGACCTGGGGAAGCACCGAAAAACCAGGGAATAAGCGACTGGCAGCAGGAGTTTCATGGAGCAACACTGCCACCTTGTGGTCCTCGCAGGAACAGCGGCCAGGGAAAGTTGGATTTCTAGCAAGATGGGCCAAGGAGGGTCATCAGGAAGATTTTCAAGGTACGTAAGTGCGGTAGCATTCTCGGTAAATGCTATTAGAAAGCCCCTGTATTCATACCCTATTCTCTTCTTTGGAGAGCTAACTCATGTAGAGAACAAACAGGGGTCACCATCTTTTTCAGACTCGGTAGACTAGTTTGCCCCAGGGACTCTGGACAACTGCCAGACCAGGACAGGGCACACCTAGGAAGCAGGAAAGGCAAAAGACAAGCCTTACGTCTGGCTCATGCAGGTCTCGTGGATGTTCTTGGTGACTGCCTCGTAGACTGTGGGGGGCAAGGCCAGGTAAAAGAGGCGGTTGGCCTGGGGCCCCTGGTGGAGGGCATTCATGTGACTGTTGAGGCGCTCGTAGGAGGCCGTGTCATCATACTGGCCAGCCACATAGGAGTTGCGGGCAAAGAACTCCTCCAGCTTGGGCTTCTCCTCTGGTGTGGCCTGAGAAAGACAGATACAGGGACAGTGGCCCCTCCCTGGCCCTCCCTCTCTCATAGCCTGTAGCCCCAGCGGGCTCCGCCAGAAGTCAGTCACCCTAACTCCACACCGGGTTCAGCCCCATCTCGTCACCTATGCCCACCTACAGGGGGAGGCCTCGGGCCCTGACACAGAAGTTACATTTCAGGAAGCTGTGACCTGGCAGAGCTCTCTCCGAAGTCAGGACACCAAACTCTGGTGTGTTGGGAAAAGGCAGATGTGTAAGATTTCTGTGCTGAAGACACTGTTTCAGCTCCTGGCCCGGGCGGTGGGGGTGGCGGCGGCGGCGGCGTGGGAGGCACAGCAGGGAGGACCCAGCGTGTCCAGGTCAGAGGGGAGCTGGAAACAGGGGTCTCAGGCCGGAAGGGTCCCTGCACCTCGCCCTACGCTACTTCTGTCATCCAAGAAGCGGCAAGAGCAGGTGACCGCTCTGGGGAAGGCAATGGGGAGAAGTGCTAGGGCAGGAGAGGCTCCAAGGAGGTTTCCTAACGTGGCCCTGCCCCTCCGCCATGGCCGGGGAGAAGGGGGCCTGTCCCAGGGAAGAAGCGGAAAGGCCTCCTTGGGTGGGATGGGAGGGGGGCTGGAAGCCACTCACTTTGAAGAAGGGCTCGCTCTGTTTCCGGATGTCGGCCACTGTGAGGCGGGAGCGGGCGTAGCCCACGATGAAGGTGTCTTCGGGCAGAAGGCCATCCCGGAACAGCCACCTGAGGGCACGCCATGGCTGTGGCCGGGATGGGGGGGGCGGGGAGCGCTGGGGACAGTGGGACAGTGGGGGGACACGCTTACCAGATGGTGGGGTAGATCTTCTTCTTGGCCAGGTCGCCCTGTGGCAGAGGGAATAGGCATGGTTAGGAGACGCTGGGGGCATGACCTAGATGGTCTCCTCCCTTTTGACCTGGGCACCCGCTCAGGGTCAGCACTCAGCCGCAAGCATATCTGTCTCAAGTGGGAGACTGTGCTAGCTCTTTACCCTGACCCTGAGCGGCCTGCCCTGCAATCACACAGACCACGGTCTCTGGTCACAGTGCAAGCAAGCGGAGCCACACCCAGGCCAAAGAGCCTGCTGCTAAACAGCCCACAGGCTAAAGAAGAAAACCTGAAAACTCTAGAACCAAATGGCAACAACCTATGGGATGTGGCCTGAGATGCTGCCTTTAGCTCGGGACTAATGAGCTCAGGGCCTGATTTAAGAAGTCAGACAAAACAGTAGAATTTTAAAGCCAAACAAATTACAAGGCAGGAAATAATGAAAAATAAGAATTAATAAAACAGAAAATAAGCCAAAAGAAAATATCAAGAAAGCCAAAAGCTGGTGTTTGAAAAGGACTAATAAAAACAGACAACCCTCTGGGAAGACTACTTCTTTAAAAGGCACCAAGAATTAGGAGTGAGGGGCGCCTGGGTGGCTCAGTTGGTGAAGCGTCTGCCTTCGGCTCGGGTCATGATACCAGGGTCCTGGGATCGAGCCCCACATCGGGCTCCCTGCTCAGCGGGAAGCCTGCTTCTCCCTCTCCCACTACCCCCTGCTTGTGTTCCCTCTCTTGCTGTCTCCCTGTCAAATAAATAAATAAAATCTTAAATAAAAAAAAGAATTACGAGTGCAAGAGGACAAAAGTACAATCAGGAAAACACGGAAGGGGATGATGATGAACAACCTCATGCCATGTCTGACAACTTAGATGAAACGGACAAATTTCTATAAAAATCCAGTCTACCAAAACAGAGACAGGGACCTGAGTGGGGAGTGGTCATTAAGGAAACTGGATCGTGGCCATAAACTTTTCCACCAAGGCATCTCCAACACTGACCCTGGTGCTGGAACACTTCACTGGTGGATTCTACCAAAATGCCAGAAACAGGGAAGTCCATTCTGAGACAGACTCTGCCTATAATCCAGAATATATAACCTACTCCTACACCATAATAAGGAAACAACCCAATGAAAAAGTGACCAGATACTTCACAAGGAAGAGAAATGAAGAGCTAACAAACACACGAGAAACTGCTCAAGATCATCGGTTGTCAGGAAAACGCAAATGAAGCCACTAGATGCTATTTCACATCCATTAGAACAGCTGTAATCCAGAAGACTGACAACACCAAGCGTTAGAAAGGATGTTCACAGCAGCCTCAACTCACAACAGCCCTGCGCTGGAGACAACCCAGATGCTCAATCACCAGGTAGATGGACAAGCTGAGAATGAAGCTCTAGGATAGGCAAAACTAATCAACTGTGGTAGAAATTACATCACTGGTTGTTTGGGGTGGATTGACCGGGATGGCCATCTAAGAACTTTCTGGAGAGATGGCAAGAAAGGCCCTATATTTTTTTGTTTGTTTGTTTTGTTTTTAATTATTTATTTGAGAGAGACAGAGAGAGAAAGAGAGAGAGAGAGAGCACGAAAATGGAGGGAGGGGCAAAGGGAGAAGGAGGAGGAGAATCTCAAGCAGACTCCCTGCTGAGCATGGAGCCCAACTTGTGGCTCGATCCCAGGACCCCGAGATCATGACCTGAGCCGAAATCAAGTCGGATGCTCAACCGACTGAGCCACCCAGGCGTCCCTCATCACACTACTGTGTAGACTTTGTGGATGTGCGAAATTTTCCACAATAAAAAAAAAGGTGTGAACACGTGGCAACTTCAAGCAACAATATGGCAGATCCCAGAAATTCCACAGAGGACTCCCTAGAAAGAATCACAGAGTTCCTTCTCCCCAGGCTCCAGTTCGGTCACTGCAGCCATCCCAATATGCTTTAATTTTGTGATCTGACAAAGGAATTGTCTCCTTCAGGTGGAAGAGGAAGGGGCAAGAATGGCCACAGGCTCCTGAAGAACAGAAGAGCAGAGCACCCTTTCATCTGCCTACCCTGTAATTAGAGCGTGGGATGGGCCTGGGCTGTGAACCCACACTCCACCGAGCATTGCCAATCAGTGGGGAGAGAATAAGGCAAGCTGGGGTGCACTGGACTTGCCGTAGTCAGAAAAACGAACTCCAGGGATAAGGACCTGAATATTCAATGCAAAATTACCTTTTAGTAGCCATGTAACCATTGGATAAGCTCATTTCTATGAACTTATGAACCCACAAAATGGAAGCCACATGATCAGAACCAAAGTAATGCCAACCTGGTTCAATCCCCACCAGGGATAAGCAGTTAGGAAGGCACTCAGGGGGCTCTGGGGTGGGAAATCCCTGCTCTGGGTGGGGGCAGGTGCAGGCTCAGGGGCGCCTTGTGCCTCGAACGCGCGAGTTTCCTCCTGTTCTTTGCTCTACCTCAAGTCTCCTGGGGTGACCTGATGTCCCCCCAGGGCTTTAGGTGAGGACTTGCATGTGGACCCCTCCACGTGTGTATCCCTGCCCAGACTTTAGTGAGCACTGAACCCACACAGTCAAGTGTCTACTGGTCATCTCCAGGCTCCCCTGGAACCCCAAACTCCCAAGCCGGTGTTTCCCGAAGCAGGGTTCCCTGTGTTGGTGCCCCTGCTCACATCTGCTAACTGTTCACCACTCATCTCCCGAGCAATCTGGAGTGGGTCCCTGTTGTAACGGCCACCTTCACAATGGCTGCTGTCACTGGTCCTTCATGGTCCGACTCCAGCCGCCAGCCCGGGAAGCTAGCTCCCTGCCCATGTCCCTCATTGCCCAGGGGCCCCCACTATGGCACCCTCACAGCGAATCGGCAGTGGCCGCCTCTGGCTTCTCCCATCAGCGGGACTGGAGGGATACTCTGCTCAGGTCACCTCAGCCCTGCATGCTCCGGGAGAAACAATCAGAAGCACAGCCCGCAAACGCCTCCCAACCTTCCTTGTGGCAGGTGATGTTTGCTTATGATCAAATTCCAGCGGGCTGAGAGGGCTCGGGATAGGCTGCGGGCAGTGGACTGGTAGCAGGGGACTAGTCTCCTGTCTGCTGAGTCACAGTGCCCAACACCCCAAGCTCTTTGTTCCTGCGGCTCCCCTTGGGATTAACTACCGACTGAACCTGCTTGCCTTGTTCAGCTCAGCCCCGGCAACCAGAGGCCTGCTGGGCTCCAAGTCATCCGAGAAGAGGCGAGAGACGGCCCAGGACAGCGGTAGGGGTCCTGCTCCTCCTCATGGGAAGTGCGGTGGCCGGCCCTCCCCGCCAGCCCCAACCAGACGCCTTTGCAAGACTGAACACGGGAAGACCTCGACCAAACATAGGCACACCGTGTGTGGGGGTGGGGGAGATCACAGGGTCTCTCGGTGAAATGCGCCTCGGAGGCCTCCTGTCTTCCCAACCCCTGTCATTTTTGTCTGAGGACCACAGCAGGGAAAGAGCTGCCCGGGGACATGTGGTGACTTTAGCAGGAGCAGCAGGACCTCATTAAGATCTCCAGCTACCAATATCTGTCCCAGTTGGGGCAAAGGGACTTGGGCCACCGCTTGCCTGTTGCCACCTAGGTTGGACCTCAGCTTCTAGTTTTAAAAGCCCAAACCACCGCTGACATCTCTGTTTGAGGATGTGAGGGCGGAGGGCGCAGCACAGAGCTTCAGAGGCCGCCCGCCAGCTAGAGGCATGGGAGGGGTGGGCCATCCCTGGCCCCCGAGGGTCACCCGGGTCAAGGATCTGTCTGGCCTTATGGGGTGGAGTCTGGGCCCTCGCTGGGGCCCAGCTGGCTCCTGGGAACCGGGGAGAGAGAACCTGGGGGCTGTTGAGGTAGGCTCCCTCCTCCACCCTGGGGCTCATGAATCATCAGGCCTTTGGGGAAGTGCCAAGGTCATCATGACACAGCAAGAATCTTATCGACCCAAGGGGGAAAAGCAGCCCAGAAACATCCCCAAAAGAGAGGGGGGGCCAGGACTACCAGGTCACCCCTCGCCTAGGCGCACATTGGGATGAGGCCTGAACACCCATCAAGTCCATGGTCCTTACGGTCCAGGTGGGGAGACTGAGGTCCAGAGAGGTGAGGGGCTTGCTGAGAACCCTGCAGTGAGCCAATCCTGCCCATGCAGACTCCCTGTCCTGTTCTCTCCCTGCTCCTCCATTCCCTGTCGGGGAGAGTCCTCTAGCCTGTCCGAGGTCCTATCAGATGGGGGAGGACATGATTTGCCAGGCCCAAAGATCCCCCTCTCCCCAACACTGGTCTCTAAGGAGAAACTGGTTTCTTTCATTCCAGAGCTTTCCAGACAGGGAGCGTAAGTATCTCCACACCCTTCCTGGCTGGGGGTGGGAGTTCTGAGGAGTGGGTAAGTGGCCACATGGGAGGAACAGAGAGCAGCTCAAAGCCTATTGGGTAACTGTGAGCCAGCATGAGGAAGGAAGCTGGGTGTGAGAGCAAGGCAGGTGAGGAAGGGGCAGGGGACAGCCATGTGGGCTACTGGGGGCTCTGCGCGTGCTCTTCTCTTGGCATGGAACTCTCCCTGAACCTGGCTCTGCAGATCTCACGCTGCAGGCCCTCTGCCTGGGACTTGTGTGCTGGAGGTGGCTGGGGACACAAGGGCCCATTTGTGTTTTCGGTCACATGTGCCACTAGGAGCTCTGATTGGGCTACTAACTCCCCTTGGGTCCCTTCCCCCCAGCACAGAGATCACACAGGGAAGGCAGCTCAGTATACTGTAGAGAAGGCACTTGATCACTTTGTTGGGTGAATGAGCAGTGAACTTGCTGGTTTCCCAGAAGAGCAGGTTCTGAGAGGGTGTGCCCTCAGCACCACTCTGCCTACCCCTTATTGGAGAGTGGGAGCTGTTCTAGATGCTGCCTGAGCATGGGAGGCCCACCCACCTGGCTCCAGTCCCCTTGAGCAAACAACTCAGGACAAGGGGTGCCCCCCCACCTCACTCTGCTGTAATAGCACTTCCCATTTCTGCTCTGGAAGCGTCTGGTTGTCACTCTCGGAGCAGAGGAGAGCAAAGGGGAACCCTACCAATTGCAAAGAAAAGTTGCTCAACCCCAAGCTGGCCACAGGCGAAGGCAGTGAGCTAAGTCACAGAATCAGCTCAGCCCGAGGTCCCTTGACATTTGTTTCAAAAGCCCTCATTTGCTCCGCAGAAACACTAGAGGTGCAGAGAAGGAAAGACACTTGCCAGTCATACAGCAAGCTCGGGTGCTCTCAACAAAGCATCTAAGAGTTGAGAGCCTGGAGTCCTAAGCCATTTCTTATGGCCTGGGATCCTCTGGTGGAGCTTCCTATGACAGCCCGGTATGGGGGTGGGGGAAGGAGGAGGAATAATCCTGAGTAACTTTCTCCTCCAACCTGTTTCTTGGACCAAGGGCCTAATGGTCAGAGTCCTAGGTGTGAGACTTTGTGGCCAACACAGGTTTGCCTCCTCTAAGGAGAACATGCTGGGGCAGGGTAGAGACTAAGCCTGCTCCCCGCCACCCCATGTCCCTGGGTCCCCCTACCCTAGGAGTTACGGAGTCAGAGGACAATGCTTGGGGTGGCCCACCTTCCTTCCCTCCCTTCATCCCTCTGGCAGAGCCCTACCCCCACCCCCAGCACTGCTGAGTTCTGATTAGAATCACAAAAGCTGGCGGGGAGCAGGCTCTGCAAAGGGCAGTGGCACCTTATGATACATGAACAAAGAACCAAGAGGTCCATCTTCTAGAACAAAATGGCAGTTCCACAGGCTAAACAACAGGGCGGGGAGGGACAGGTCATAGCTCCTCAGCAGGCCTTGGAAGTTGGGGTAATGACATGGTGTTCAAAGGAAGGTCGAGCGTTTGTTCCCAGGGAACTTGCGGGAGAGACAGACAAGGTGGAGCTCAGGCCTCAGATCCTGCCCTTGGAACGGACTGTGACATCTACCGAGTCACAAACAGCTTTGAAAAAAGATACAGAATGAATAGCCTGCCCTGTTTGCAGAACCAAGTTCTGCCGGAGCTAAGGGGACCTTGACATGGAAGGGCACAGAGAGACAATGCCTACTCTGTCAAGAGCTAGCTAGTTTGGGTGGGATTCTTGCATAAGATTATACAAAAAGTTACTGGCAGAAATGGTCACAGGATGGTTAGCAGGTTCTTCGTCATGCCTAGGGTGAAAACGAAGAGAGATCGCTTTTACTTGGAGACAAAACCCCGGCAGCTCATCTTGCCACCCAGCAGATCTTGTTTCCACGTGGCACACCCTCCCTCTGCTGTCCCCCCTCCATCACGTATGGTCCTCTGCCTTTGCTTCTACCCTTTGATCTTCTAGAACAAAATGGCAGTTCCACAGGCTAAACAACAGGGCAGGGAGGGACAGGTCATAGCTCCTCAGCAGGCCTTGGAAGTTGGGGTAATGACATGGTGTTCAAAGGAAGGTCGAGCGTTTGTTCCCAGGGAACTTGCGAGAGAGACAGACAAGGTGGAGCTCAGGCCTCAGATCCTGCCCTTGGAACGGACTGTGACATCTACCGAGTCACAAACAGCTTTGAAAAAAGATACAGAATGAATAGCCTGCCCTGTTTGCAGTTTTCCCTGTGGGGGAAGAAGTCCAATGAGACAGTTTTTAAAGTCCTCCCGGCTCCACGACACGGGTCTATGGTCAATGACCTATGCTGGGTGGTACTGGGATGAGAGTGGCGCACAGGCAGGACCGAGAGAGAGAGCCCAACTGAGCAGAGCCCCTGGGGCCCCAAGACAATCAGCTGGGAAAGCCCAGGCACCCGGCAGGAAGGGACCCGAGGCAACGTCACACTCTACGCTTGGTTTTTAAGGTGTGGGGCCTGGGGGAGACTCACCGATGCACCCATGATGATGAAGATATGTGTATCAGATTGATGGAAGGCATTGCCCTGGTACAGCTCTTCCCGCAGGATTCCGCACACCTGGGTCCGGCTCAGGGCCACCTGTTCTGCCATGATGCTCTCTGGTTAAAGAAAGGCTCGTTGACAAAGCAGAAGAACAGAAGAGCATGGGGAAGTTGGCCACTTTCTGGAGGGGTCCTTTGAGGTCTCACCCCATGACGCCTGATTATTGAAACCACTCACTGAATGGCTGGGGGCTTAGAAAACTGCAGGCTCTGGGGCTCCCACCATACTCTCCAGGCGGCTTTATTTCACGGCGTACTTTACAGAATTACTCAAAGCACTAGTGGATTCCAGCTAGAGCCTCAACTCTGCGGGACCACGTAAAGGTGCTGGAGCATTGCACAACTTGCCCAGGACCATCTCACCCCGGACTCAAGAGAAAACTCCACAATGAGCTGGAGCACGTTAGACCGTGCCGACGACGGAGTGCAACTCCAGCGCTCCTCCTGCCCAGCTGGGAGACGCCGGCGGGTCGCCGCCCCTCTCAGGGTCCCAGTCTCCTCAGGGGTCCAACGGAGGGATGCGGGGGACACTGGGATTGGTTAAACCCTCTCGATTTTGCCCCGCTCCCAAGCATGGCAAATCAAAGGGCCTCGCGGCACAGCACGTTGCTCCGCTGGCGTGGCGCCTAGCCACTACGTTACCTGCGCCTCGCCGCCCTCGAACGCCGAGCTCAAAGCCTCGGAATCCCCGGCCGTTTCCGGGGGCTGCGCCCAGCCGGCTCATTTAACCAGCGGGGGCGGGCACCTGGGGCTGAGCTGACCGGCCTCAGGCGAGGCGCGCGGGCGGGGCCGCAGTGGCCCCTCCCCCCGTGGGCGGGGCGGAGCTAGGGCGCGAGAGGTGCGCGCGCATCCCGCGCTGGGGGGGGGCACCCCCCCGCCCTCCAGCCGCGTAAGGCTCCCACCCTTGGCCCGCCCCGCCCCTTGGGCACCTGCGCGGGCAGCCCGGCTGCCGGGCGCCTTCTCTCCCCACCGCCGCTGCGCTGCGTTCTCGGTGCCTCGCGAGTCCGCGTACAGCTTTGCACCGTTCGCCCGCGTACCCATCGCTGGCTCGGCCCAACCCTACAGTCCAGTTTTCTCGCCCGTCCCGGGCGGCCGTGCGCCCTCGCGGAGGGCTCCACTTCCGCCGGCAGTGTGGCCACGCCTCCTCGACCCTGTTCCTGGGCGGGGCCTTCTGCTGCCCAGCGGGGGCTCCCTATTAGCTCCTCCCCTGGCAGGGGCGGGGCGGCCCAACACCCGAGAGACGACGGGGAGACTGGGTCGCGACTCCCCAAAAAGTAGCAGGTGCTGCATGTCACTAGGAACATCCTGTGGGCCGACCAAGGCTGGCGGACTCGGGTTCCCCTCTGGAACAGCCTCTGGCACACTTCTGCGGGCTCCCGGGTGGGGGCGGGGCTTGCGTGTTTTATTTCCGGATCCCACAGCTACGACACCGGAAGCAGGAAGTGTGAGTTTCGGCAGCGGGAGAAGGGAAGGGTGACCGCAGAAACCGGACTTTTTCGGAGCGCCAGGGCCCGAGGAGTGCTCGCGGCTCGCCGTTCCTGCCCTTCTCACGTCGGACCGACTCTGCTGACAGGTGTGGTCCTCTTCCCGAAGACAGGGTACTATTGGTGGGCGTCCCGCCTTCTCCGAGACACCCCCCGGACGTCCAGGCTTCCCCCTCCTGTTGGGCCGTGGCCCATTTCTGCCGCCTGCTTATAGAGCACCGGCCAAGGCGGCCCGATGCAGGAGGCGAGTTACCTTGGCGGCGAGCAGGACTGTTTCCGCCTCTTCCTCTCCGCCGCCGCAGCGGAGTCTGACCACACCCCTGCTTCGTGGATGACTTCTAGTTCAGAGACATTTTCTGCTCATCAAACTTGACTGCATTCGAGGTTGTTAAATTCTTTTAAAAAGGCCCCAAATATAGTTTGGCAGCTACGTATCTCACTTCATGTGCTTCAGTTTGCTCACTCTGCAAAAACGATTAATGTCTACCCGACCTCAAATCGTTTCTGTGACTCGAGGATGGATGAGCCATCCTGGCATGTTCGAGGAACAGCAAGGAGGCCACTGTAACTGGTGCAGAGTGAGTGAGGGGAGAATACTTGGAGAGGAAGCAATGAGGGGCCAGATAGTTCAGGGCTTTGCAGGCCGTGTTAGGGCCTTTGGCTTTTACACGCAGGGCAATCAGGAACTGTGGTAGGGAACAGTGTAGAGGACGGACATGATCGGAATTATCTTTTAGGGTGATCTGGCCCCTGTGGGAAGAACAAACTATAGGGGACAAGGGTAGGAGCAGGGTGACCTGTTAGGACGTTATTGCAGTAATCCAGATGAGTGGTGCTTTGAGCATTTTGTTGTGAAAAATTTCAAAGACGTACAAAAGTAGAAAGAATAGTATAGTAAATCCCATGTCTTCACTGCCCAGCTTTGACAGTTGTCAACTCATGGCCAATTTTGTTTAATTTATAGCTCTCACAATCCTCTTCCTTTGTTATTTTCAATAACAGCTTTATTGAGATATAATTCTCATACCATACACTTCACCCATTTAAAGTGTACAGTTCAGTGGTATTTTGTATATTCAGAGTTGTGCAGCCATCACCACTCTCTCATTCCAGAACATTTTCATGACTCCAAAAAACCACTTGCCTCCTTAGCTATCACCCCATTACCCCATCTCTCCTAGCTCTTAAGCATCCACCAATCTTTCTGTCTCTATGGATTTGCCTCTTCTGGACATTTCATATAAATGGAATCATACAGTATGTGGTCTTTTGTGAGTTGCTTTTTTCTTTTAGCGTTATGTTTGCAAGACTGGTCCCATCTTGTAGCATGTGAACGTACTAGATTTTGTTTACTCATCAGTTGATGGACATTTAGGTCATTTCCACGCTTTGGCTGGTGTGAATAATGCTGCTCTGAGCGTTTCTGTGTGCACATGTGTTTTTGTTTCTCTCAGATAGATACCTAGGAGTTCCCACATTATTTTGAAGCAAATTCCTGACACTGTATCATTTCACCTGTAAGTATTTCAGCATGCATCTCTAAGAAAGGATTAAGAAACAACCACAACACCACTATCACACTTAAAATAGTTAATTGCATAGTGTCATCAGATAGATTCTGGGATACATTACGACAGGATTTCCTGATGCATTAGATGTGAGCTGTGAGACATAGAGAGGAGTCAAGAGGGACTCTGAGGTTTTTGGCACAGTAGCTGGACATCAGCTAACAATAAGGAGGGCTGTGGGTGGAACTGGCTTTTGGGGCCTGTCAGGAGTGCAATTTTAAGGTTAGTTCTGAGAGCACTACCAAATATCCAAGTGGAGATGTTGAGTTTGCTATGTGTCTGGGGTTCAGGAAAGAGGTCTGATTTGGGGCATCATCAGCGTGAAGATGGGGGTTAAAGCTCTGAGGCTGAATGAACTCTGTACTGGAGTGACTGTAGGTAGAGAAGAGACCCCAGAACAGAGCCCTGGGGCACCACAACATTGTGGGGTGGGTTGGTGAGAAGGATCGAGTGAAAGGGTCTGAACAGGAGCAGCTAGTTAGGTGGGAGGAGAACCAATGATCTGGAAGCTCAGGGAAGGATCATTGGCTTCAGTGGAGCAGTAACAGTTTATTCAGCGTTAAAGCTGTCCTCTCTCAGCTCAGGCCTGCTCCTGCAAGCTTGTATTGGGATCGGCCTCCTCCTCCAGGTAGTCTTCCCTTCTTGGGCAGAATTTCAAAGGGCTCCAGGTCGACTTCTGTAGTTCATAAGAGAACGCAAACAGCCCACTTTCAGATTCCTCAGCACATGTCAGATACTAGGTATCCCCTCAGGCCCTCAGTTCCAGTGAACACTTACCAGGTTCTTTTTTTTCCCTTTTTTTCTTTTACACTTACCAGGTTCTGAGTGGTGTCCTTGAAGCCCCTCTTACTAGGTGGATTAATTTCCTAGAGCTTCTGTGACATGACCACAAGCCAAGTGGCTAAGACAATAGACCTTTATCCTCTCCCAGTTCTGGAGGCCAGAAGTCTAAAATCAAGGTGTCTTCAGGGCCTCGTTCCCTCTGCAGGCTCTAGGGGAGCATCCTTCCTGCCCCTTCCAGGTGCTGGGTGGCTCCAGGCCTTCCTTGGCTTGTGGCCATGTCATTCTAGTCTCTGTCATCACATGGCCTTCTCCGTGTCTGTTTCTCTTGTCTCTTATAAGGACACTTGTCATCGGGGGCACCTGGGTGGCTCAGTCGTTAAGCGTCTGCCTTCGGCTCAGGTCATGATCCCAGGGTCCTGGGATCGAGCCCCACATCGGGCTCCGTGCTCCGCAGGAAGCCTGCTTCTCCCTTTCCCACTCCCCTTGCTTGTGTTTCCTCTCTCGCTGTGTCTCTCTCTGTCAAATAAATAAATAAAATCTTTAAAAAAAAAGGACACTTGTCATTGGATTTAAGGCAACTCTGATCCAGGATGATCTTATCTCAAGATCCTTCACTTACACCTTCAGAAAAACCCCTTTTTCCATATAAGATCACATTCACCGGTTATGGGGCTCAGGATGTGGACATATCTTGCTGGGGTCATCATTCAGCAGACTACACGAGGTAAGGGGCCAACATCTTCACTCCTTCTTGGAGGTGTATGTAGCAGGTAGGAGTCACAGCATGCTGACACCTCCCTACAAAAATAATCCTCCCCGTAATTTCCCCCTCTCTTGTGAAATTCTTAACTTCAGTTTACAGCCTGGAGATAGGTCCTAGGCAGAGTTTATAACAAGTGCTGAACCATGGCCTTTCTGACCCCACGTATGGGCCTGCAACTCCCTTTGTAATGAGAGGATATGCCACCTTGTAGATTGAAAAGCCTGTTTTAGCTCCCTGTTACACTTGATAAAGTGCTCAGCATTCTGCTTAAAGTGTGGCCCCAGAACTGCTGCACAGACCACACTCCTTGTCCTGCAAGGTAAGAGAATTCTGCGAGGGTCTCGTGTGACAAGTCTGCTGCCTTTCTCTTCCAGACCCTGACTTGTTGGATGAGCAGGCCCCCCTGGAAGAGTCAGCCGTGTGAGATGGTGCAGCCCAGTGGCGGCCCGGCAGGGGACCAGGACGTGCTGGGTGAAGAGTCTTCTCTGGGGAAGCCAGCTATGCTCCACCTACCTTCTGAGCAGGGTACTCCTGAGAGCTTCCAACGCTGTCTGGAGGAGAATCAAGAGCTCCGAGGTGAGGAGGGCAGCAGGTGTGCCGAGCAAAACGTCAGAGGTCCCAGCCCTGTTGGTGGGGGAGGCTTCTTCCACTCATCTGTGCCTCTGTTTTTACTGGGTCTGAGGTGGGGGTGCACCTGAGAGCCAGCTAGTGATTCAAAGCCACCCTCCCTTTTTGTTTCAGGTGGGATTCCCTGGAAATGGACTCTGAGGTGTAGATTGACTTGCAGGAAGTTTATTTAGAGTTCTGTCAGGACCAACAATGGGGGAAGGAGAGGGACAGGGAAGGGGAGGACAGGGAGAAGCGGGAGCCGGCAAAGGGAGAAGCTGGACTGCAGTGCAGGCCGACCCTGCAGGTTGCTCTGGAGCTGGAGTGACCCTTCTGAGTTGTCCCAAGTCAGGCCAACTGTGGTGGGGCTTTTCTGTCTCCATCCTGATCGGTCCTTAAGGCCAACTATCCTGGGAGGGGCTGGCTATTCTGGGAGAGGCCCTGCGGCTCCTGGGAAGGGGGGGGGCTTGCCCGGCCCTGGGAAGGGGGCGTGGCCTGCCCTGCGACGGACCTGTGGGGGAAGGGCTGCTTTCGGAAAGGGGGGGTGCTTTCTGGTGCCTGTGGTGCGGGTGTGAGCGCGGCCACCGTGGCTCCCAGAACCATCCCATTTCTGTCTTCACCACGACCTCCCCCACCCACTCACCTGCCATGTCCTTGCTTGTATGGGGAGGGGGGCAGCTTCTTCAGCTCCCAGTGGCCTGCTCCATGCCTCTCAGGTGGTTGGCTGCCCTTGGCTGGCGCACATTTCTGCCCGCCCTGCGTGTGACGACACCGCGGCCCGCCCTCTCTGGCCTTGTAATCATGCTTAGACATCTAGGGGCTGTCCTGGCCACTGCATGGTGTTGAGCAGCATCCCTGGCCTCTACCCACTAGATGGCAATAGCACTCTTCCAGTTACGATAACCAACACTGTCCCTGAGGTCAAATGTCCTGCTGTGTTGGGGTCACATAGAGCTGGCAGCCAGGTTGGGGGAGGGGAGACAGCTCACCTTCCACAACTATGTGTGTGGCCTCTGCTGGTCCCCAGGAGGGTGCTCTGGCAAGAGGGACTTGGGGGAAGAGTGTGGCAGGCTGGCTGTAGAGGGATCACGGCACCACCAGCTTCCCGCCCAGGGAGCTCGGGCTTTAGTGGCAGGTGGAGACCTTGAAGCTGCACCCTCCACCTGTGCTGCGTGAGGCAGATGGCTGCTGTGTGTCAGGCCCTGGGTCACACTCCCAGGGCACTGAAGGTGTCTGCCCCCAGCGATGCTCAGGATTGTGCTTAAGGAGGAGGGCGCAGGGGAGAGGACATAGACTTTGCTTGGAATGTTTGGGGGGAAAACATGGAAGAGGTTGTGTGTACCTAGGGTAGGAGTCCATTTATGTGACATGTCCAGGAGAGGTGGATCCAGAGAGAGAAACAGATGAGTGGGTGCCAGAGGCTGAGGGTGATGGGAAAGTGATTGCAAGTGGGTTCAGGTTTCTTTTGGGGGGGGTGATGGAAATGTTCTGGAACTAGCTAGAGGTGATGGGTGCATAGCTTTGTGAATACGCAGAAACCACTGAATGACTGTGTACTTTAAATTAGTTAAAATGATAAATTTGATGTGATGTGAATTTTATCTCAATAAAAGGGGAACTTGCATATGAGTTGAGGCTTAGGGGGGGGGTTGGGCAGGATTGCAACAGGTGGAGGGTGGAGGTGGGTGAGGGAAGTATGCCTGAGCCAGGAGGCTCCTGTAGAAGGGCCACACTCAGCTTTGCTCCCCTGCAGGGGAGGAGTCACATGGGGACAGTAGAGTGCAGAACGAGTCTATGGAGCTGGGCTCAGAAGCCAGTGCAGTTCTAGTAAAAGAGTGCTCCGTCATCAGGGTTTTGACCAGAGAGTGACACGAAGCTACTGCCCGTTGCAATCTTACAGAGTTCTGTAGTTGCAAGAACCTTCGTGTGTCACCGAGCAGTTTTGTCACCCCTCCATGTTCTTCTGCTGCCCGGGGTATCCCTGGGTGTGGGGCTCTCCTTTCCTCAGCCTCTGCTGACTGCCTGGCCTTGGCACATGCTCGTCCTTCAGCCTCGTGAGCAGGGGACTAGCTGTTTCGTGACCACTCGCTGTGCCCAGATCCTGTGAGGTGGCTGTGGTTATCCCCGTTGAACATGCAGATGAGGACAGTGAGGCTCAGGGAGGCCAGTCCCTGGGCCACTCGAAGCCTTCTGGGCCTCCCAGGCTGCAGCCAGCCATGCCACAGGGCACTTTGCCCTGGTGGCCTTCCCTGAGTGTGCAGGTAGCTTCGGGTTTCCTGATTCTGAAGGTAATGACTTTGCGCCCCGGGGCGCAGGCAGGCACACCTTTGACCTGTGGCCAGAATACAAATGAGTTCGAGGAACTTACAGAGAAAGTGGCCTTTGGCACATACTTTTAAGCAAAGCTGATGTGTTTGGTATCTCTTTGGAGAAACTTAGGGTCTTTATCAGTAGCATAAATAATTTTGAAAGTGTTACGCAAAATAAGAGGAGGTGTTTCAAAGCCATCTCCACATGCGAGGCCGCACGGTACCACAGGGACGGCGCCGTGACGGCCCGGGAGGGGCTGGGAGGCCCCCTGCCAAGTCTCAGCTCTCGGCCATCTCCTCTGCCCCCAGATGCCATCCGGCAGAGCAACCAGATGCTTCGGGAGCGCTGCGAGGAGCTGCAGCGTTTCCAGGGCAGCCAGAGGAAGGAGAAGGAGTTCCTCATGCAGAAGTTCCAGGAAGCCAGGAAACTGGTAGAGAGACTGAACCTGGAGAAGCTCGACCTGAGGAGGCAGAGGGAGCAGGCCCTGCAGGAGGTGGAACATCTGAAGAGATGCCAGCAGGTAGCCAGAGGGGCTGGGCGGGCCCTTCCCCAGGAGCTGGGGAGCCAGGGGGTTCTGGAAACCACAGGGATGCCAGTGTTCCCCGAGGGAACCTGTGGTCACGGCTCCTCGAGAGCACCCTCAGGCTCGATGCTTCACTAGGAGGGCTCGCAGAACTCAGAAGAGCCGTACAACGGCTCCCGGTTACGGTTGTTACGGTCAATTACAGTGGAAGCACCCAGGTCAGAATCAGCAAGGACGCGAGGAGCGTAGGGCCGGGTCCAGGGGAGACCAGGCGTGAGCTTCCAGGTCCCTGGCCGGCGGAGGGGTGCGGCAGTGCCGTTTCTCCCGCAGCCTTGTGTGACAACCCGCACCGGGCACGGCCACCAGGGAAGCCTCCCTGAGTGGCGCTGTCCGGGGACTTCAGTGCGGGGTCGGTCCCGTGGGCCTGGAGCTCCCCGGGGGGGCTGAGCTCGGAAACTCAGTCTCTGCACCTGCACCGCCCCCCCCCACCCCCCACCCCCTACCCCCTACCCCAGGACGTGAAGCTGAGAGCTGCCACCCAGGGGCCCGCCAGGAATCCCACTGTGAGCAAAGACTGCCTGCCAGGGAGCTTGGGGATGAGTGTGCCAGGTTCCTGGGGCGGCCATGACAAGGGACCACAACACTGGGTGGCTGGAAGAAAGAGAAATGTATTGTCTCCCAGTTCTGGAGGCCAGAAGTCCAAGAGCAGAATATGGGCAGGGTTGGTGCGTTCTGGAGGGTCTGAGGGAGAACCTGTTCCAGGCTGCTTTCCCAGCCTCGGGTTGTGCCCGGGGTCCTTGGCCTCCTTTGGCTTGTAAACAAATCACTCCATGTCCCTCTCCGTTGTCTCATCACCTCCCTGGGTGTCTGTATGTCTCTCCTTCTCCTCTTATGAAGACACCAGTGTCTAAAGAGAAATACAGCTGGACGTTAGTTAAAGTGGTGAAAAGAGGTTTTATTTGGTAATTACTGACAGCAGGGGAAAGAGCTGAGCTCCATTGTGACTTGCAGAGGTGCCTGGAATTTTCCAGAGGGAGGGAGGAGGAGGAGGAGGGGCTCAAGGGAAAACTCACAAAGGGTCTGTCAGTGGAAATGCGGGAGGCGAGCTGGCAGTTACGGAAGTTAGCCTTCTCTCCTGCACAGGGACTGGGATTCTGAGGCCCTAGTCTTCATGAGGATTCCTGTTCAAGGGAATGGTTCTCAGGTCCTTGAGAAAGACTCTCCTGGGTTGTAGGAGGTACGTGGACATTTCAAAGGGATGGAGGAAGGGTTCACAATTGGGAGCCCTTTTACCAAATGCTCTAAGGAAGGGAGGCAGGAACAGTGTTCCGGTGTTGGCTGGAACAGTCAAATTTGGCAGCATTGAACTTTCCTAGGTAGGCATGCCAGTGGGTGGCTGGGTCTCCCAGGATGCGGCCCTTTGCTGCTAGAATCTGTGTTCAAGTTTGGTCAGGTCGCTGAGTGCAGGGGTTTGGATGGAGTCAAAGTCATTTTGTGCTGATTTCGTTTGTAGTTCTCCACAGTCATTGGATCTCCTACTGCCTCCTCTTCTAGCATGACTTGATCATAACTTGATCGCATCTGCAAAGCCCCTGTCTCCACATTAGGTCCCGTCCACAGGTACTGGGGGTTAGGATGTGGACATATCTTTTGGGGGCCACCATTCAACCCATCCCAATCTTGAACAGGTAGACTCAGTGCTCTTTGCTAAATGCCTTCAGAGCATCTGTCCGTGCGGCCCTGGGGGCTCCTCTCCGCTTGGCCTGGCTCATGTGATGGGATGCTGGTCGCACAAGCTGACAAGTCCAATAGCAGTGGGTATCGGAGTGGACATGGCTTCATGTTGAAAAACTTTGAAAAACTATTCAGCATTTTTTCTTCAGGTTGCCCCCGACTCAGCAGCCTCACCGCAGGTGCGCATCTGAGAGCAGCTCTTCTTCGTTCACTGGAGAAGCCAGTAGAACCATAGGCTGGAAGTTTTTTAACAGCTTTACTGAGATAAAATTCACATACTGTAAAATTCACCCTTTTACAGTATCTGTGGCTTTTTATTATATTCGTAGACTTGTGTAACCATTACCACTCTCTGGTTCCAAAACATTTTCACCTCCCCCCCCCGCAAGAAGCCCCATCTTCATTAGCCATCAGTCTGCATCCTTTCCCTCAGCTCCTGGCACTCTCCAGTCTGCTTTCTGTCTGTGGGTTTGCCTGTTCTGGACATTTCATACAAATGGGGAATCATACACTATGTGCCCCTCACATCTGGCTCCTCTCACCCAGCATACATATTTTTGAGGTTCATCCATGTTGTAGCATGTATGAGCACGTGATTCCCTTTTATGGCTGAGTGATACTCCGGTGTGTGGAAGTAGCACATTTCACTTATCTGTTCATCAGTTGATGGACATTTAGGTCATTTCCACTCTTCAGCTGTTGTGAGTAATGCTGCTATGTATTTCTTTTTTTTAAGTTTAATTTATTTAAGTAATCTCTACACCCAGTGTGGGGCTCAAACTCATGACCCCAAGATCAAGATTCACATACCTCTCCGACTGAGCCAGCCAGGTGCCCCCAGTTAATGCTGCTATGAAAATTTGTGTGTGGACCTGTGTTTTTGTTATCAGGTAGATACCTAGGAGTTCCCCTGTTAATTTGAAACAAATTCTAGACACTGTAAATATCGTCTGTAAATATTTCAGTGCGCATCTCTAAGAAAGGGCTTAAAAAAGACATAACCTGATACCACTCTCCCACCTGAAATAGTTAACATTAATTGTTTAGTGTCATCAAATCTTTTAGTGCCATCAAATAGACACAATATATTTTGACAGGATTTCCTGATGTGTTAGATGTGAGCTGTGAGACACAGAGAGGAGTCAAGAGGAACTCCGAGGTTTTTGTCCTGGTAGCTGGAAGATGGATTTGCCATCAGCTGACAAGAAGGAGGGCTCTGGGTGGAACTGGCTTTTGGGGGCTCTCAGGCATGCAGTTTTGAGAGTGCGGGTAAATATCCAAGAAGACATGTTGATGTGACAGGCCAGGTGGTGGGGGGTATTTGCACTGTTCAGTGGGGAGACCTTCGCTGAGGTGCGTTCTAGTCAGGACCAGAACACAGTGAAGGGCTGAGCCACATGGGGTATTTGGGGAAAGCATGTTTTAGAGGAGGGGAGAGCATGTGCAAAGGTCCTGAGGCAGGGACATGCCTGTCATTTTCAGGGAACACCAAAGAGACAAAGATGGCTGAAGCTGTGTAGAAGCGGCTAAGGAGTGGGCAGGGAGAGTCAAGGTAGGGGCTGGTTATGTGGGCTTAGTAGGGCCAGTGGAAGGATTGGGGCTTTGACCCAAGTGTCACAGGGACCGTAGGGGCTGCTGTGGTAGTGTGAGGCATTATCTGGTTTCCTGTAGACTGTAGAGTATAGGGGGGGTGTTATGAGGTTGAATTGTGTCCCCCCAAAAGAAATGTCCACATCCTAAACTCTGTATCTCCGAATGTGATCTTATTTGGAAATAGGGTCTTTGCAGAAGTAATAAAGTTAAGATGTGGTTATACTGGATTAGGATGGGTCTAAATCCAATGATTGCTGTCTTTATCAGAAGAGAAACAGATACCAAAACATCCAGGGAAGACGGCCATGTGATGATGGAGGCAGAGATTGGGGTGATGCGTTTACGAGCCGAGGAGCGCCAGATTTCCCCCAGGCTCCTCAGAAGGCACCGACCCTGCCCACGCCTTGCTCTCGGACTTCTGGCCTCCAGAACCGGGAGGCAGTACATTACTGTTGTCTTAAGCTCCCCACTTTGTGATTCCTTCTAGAAGACCCAGGAAACCTGTAGGAACAGGTGCAGGAGTGGAGGAGGAGCCCAGGTGGAAGTAACTGCAGCCCTGGCGAGGGCCTCTGACCAGAGTGGGCCCTGGCCCACGGGGTCTGCTGACAGGCATAGATGATGTGGAGGTATGGGGCAGGTAGCTGGATAGCTAAGCCGGGGCTCCCGAGAAGAGTCTGTCGTGGAGGTGTGAATTTGGAAGCCATTGGCCTGCGGGGTTACAGCAGGCCTGGAGACCAGACCCGCGCGTGGAGATGTAGAGGAGAAGGGAAGTAGTGGCGGGTATGGTGTGTGCATGTGCACAGGAAGCCGGGGCAGGGGCGTGGAGCAGGGGAGTGGCGGTTGCTGTGGGGGGTCCGGCTGTGAAGTACTGAGGCACCGAGCCTAAGGTCACAGGGGACTTGGTCTGGACACCTGGAGAAGGGAGGCTGGGCATCAGGGGATTCGGACAACTCTTGAGTTTTGTCACGGGTAGAGAGGCCTTCTGGAAAGTGGCAGTCCATCTCATCTCTCCTGGTGGCCTTGGCTTATGGAGGGGAGCGTGTATTTTGACACTATCTTTAGGTCTAACCTCCCTGAGCATCTGCTGGGCTCAGTCCTCATGGCCTGCTCGTCAGCCTCGTGGGACTCGAGGCAACTCTGTGCCCCTGTGTCTGCAGGGATGAGGAGGGGTTTGGGAATGTGGGGTCATGGGACAGTTGCCTGGCTGGGGCTTGGGAAGCTTCCAGAGGTGAGCGGTGAGGTGAGTGGTGGTGCTGGGGGCAGGAGAGAAGCCCTCCGGTGACATGTCTTAGTCCCTGCCCTCTGCCCTGGGACTTGGGGATGCCAGGGGTGGGCAGCCGGCAAAAAAGTGTTACTGACAGGAAGTGGCTTTTTTTCATGCAGCAGATGGCTGAGGACAAGGCCTCTGTGAAAGCCCAGGTGACATCCTTGCTGGGGGAGCTCCAAGAGAGCCAGAGTCGTTTGGAGGCCGCCACCAAGGAGCGGCAGGCTTTGGAGGGCAGGTGAGTGGGAAGGGAAAGCCCTCTGGGGGCTGCCGTTCAGGTACTTGGGGAGAGTGAGGCGCCTTAGGAGCCCCTGGAGGGTTCCTCTGTGAGAGGTCAGCTGTGGTGATCGCAGGAAAGGGCTTCCCGCCTCCCAGAGGGAAGCAGGTGCTCTGCATAAAGCACCCTGTTGTGCGAACAGTCCAGGCCCAGGGACCACCCTCAGTAGGCAAACTATCAGGCTCTTTTCTGGAAAGTGGGGTTCCCGTAAGTGGGATGATTGGGTCAGAGGGCACAGATGTTTCCTGGGCTCTCAGGCCGCCAGGCTGCTGCCCTGCAGGGAGCAAGGTGGGTGCAGCTCTGCTGGTGCGTTGGGCGGCGTCACGGCTGCCTTCCAGCCTCAGGAGGGCAGGAGGGGCGCGGGCAGGAGCTCGCCGCCGTCGGCGATACGCGAGACCGTGTGGACGTGCTTCCGTCTAGAGAACAGAGTGTGAGGAAAGGCATCGCTTTGGCCTCGGGCTCGTCGCGCTCTCCTGTTTTCCCCCGTGTACTCTTCTGTGCCTCCAGCTTTCTAAAACCACGTGCACCATTTTTAGGACAATTTGGTGTCTTTTTTGCCTGTCTTTTTCTGTGTACATGAAAGAAACGGCTGGAGGCAACTTTGGTCGGTTCCGACCGTGCGCGGACGTTTACGTGGGCAGCTGGGCTCTTGGGCAGTGTCCTTTTGTGCCCGTTGCCCTGGGGGTCGGCCATGGAAATGCTGAGCTGGACGGCTCAGGCACAGAAGCCTTGCTTGCATCTCAGGGCATTCAGTGTGGCCATTGGAAGAGCTTCCTACGTCATACACATGGAGGCCCCCTGAGCCTTGGGCCTGTCCTGTTCCAGGGCCCCGGGCAGGCGGCAGTCCCATCTGGTGATGACGACGTCAGATCACAGATGGAGATGTGCTCAGTGTATTCGGACAGGTGCGGAGAAACAGCGAGACCAGTGACCATCCCCAGCGGCTTCCGCCCCCCAGAAGCAGCCACCGTCACCCTTGCGGTGGGGACCATGCAAGGCCTTGGGCCAGCAGGATGACACGGCTGGAGCCTGGGCCTGGAGATCTGGGGAGCTGTGGGGAGATAGGAGAGCGGAGTTCGGAGACTGGGGGCTGTGGGGCGATATGGCTCATAGCGGGGGGGGCGGGGCAGCCATTGCCGTCACCCAGCCAGGCGGGTGGGAGGCTCCTCTTCCAGGTGTGTGCATTTGGGACTGCAGCTGAGCCCTTGAGATGGGTCAGCTGCCTTCCTGCCGCTTCTAGAACAGGGACTGGGAGGGAAAGAGCCGCCCCCAAGCTGGCTCTCTGTGGTTGTCCCATGAGTGGTAACAGCGCTTCCACCCTGACAGCCGACAGCCTCCTCCTCTCTCACATGGAAGTGGCTCTGTGTCCGGCCCTGTGCCCACGCTCTCCCCGCAGACCGCAGAGCTCCTAGCGCCGCCCTGCCGCCGGCTTCCACCTTCCTCCTGCTCAGTGCGGCGGGGATCCTGTGAGCGCCCCGGCAGCCCCCTCCCCGTTCTGCGGGGGCCCTACCGTGACCGCCCCCTTCCCCCGTGCCAGGGCCCGGGCTGCCAGCGAGCAGGCCCGGCAGCTGGAGAGTGAGCGGGAGGCGCTGCAGCAGCAGCACAGCGTGCAGGTGGACCAGCTGCGCATGCAGAGCCAGAGCGTGGAGGCGGCCCTGCGCATGGAGCGCCAGGCTGCCTCGGAGGAGAAGTGAGTGGCTTTGTGCCCGCAGGAGGGACAGAGACCAGAGGGCAATCAGTGACTTTCTAGCTGTCAGGGAGCCCTTCCACGGACTGTCCCTGAGCCTGATCACACCTAGATGATCCATCTTTGATAACGTGTGCTCTCCACATGTTGACAGCATCCGGTCCCGGACCCTGCATTGCTTTCGTTGGCATGCCTTTGAGTCTCCTTTATTTATTTACTTATTTATTTATTTATTTTAAAAAGATTATTTATTTATTTGAAACAGAGAGAGAGAGAGCACGAGCAGGGGAAGAGGGAGAAGGAGGCTCCCTGTGGAGCAGGGAGCCCAATGTGGGGCTCGATCCCAGGACCCTGGGACCATGATCTGAGCCGAAGGCAGATGCTTAACTGCTGAGCCACCCAGGCGCCCCAAGTCTCCTTTCATTTAGAACAGTTCTCCTGTCTGTTTTTCATGAAGTTGACTTTTTTGAAGAGCACAGGAGAGTCCCATACTATTATAAACATTCTTATTTTTAAACATGTTAGCCTTAAGAAAAAGGGTGCTAACCATGTAGTGAAGCCTGCCTTAGAGCTGATGGCCTTTAGGGCACAAATGCCCCCTGGAAGCCCCCTTCTGGTCTGTGGACATGACAAGAACGAAGAGGGTGGGGCTGGAGCAGGACAAGGAAGTTTCTCCAGCAAAGGCTCCTTTTCCTCAGGCGGAAGCTGGCCCAGCTGCAGGTAGCCTATCACCAGCTCTTCCAAGAGTATGACAATCACATCAAGAGCAGCATGGTGAGCAGTGAGCGAAACCGAGTGAGTATGGTGGGCATGTACTTGGGACTGTCTAGGACTGACTTGCCTTGGTTCCTCTCCCTGCAGCCTAGAAACAGAAGAGCATGGGGCCTGCTTCCCCAAATTTACCACTATGGGAGCTTGGGTTCTTATATGAAGACTTGACAGAATGGGATTTGGGGAGGGATACTTGACTTGTCCTAGAGCTTTGTCAGGGTCGCAGTGTGACAGCTCAGGGCAGGATGTGGGATCCTTGGGCTGTGCTGCTTGTGGCCTGCAATCGACTAGGCTGGGCCTCTGGATGCTCCCTCTGTGGGCTGGGAACATGCTTGTCTCCACGGCCAGTCCCTTCTGCCAGCCCGGCTCCTGGCTCTGACTTCTCAGAGCCAAGGTAAGGCCCAGAACGCTTCTATCGCACTGTTGAAGGTGGCTGTGAGCCCTCTTTTGGTTTGTTCTCATCAGACCTGTACTGGGTGCAGTTTCTAGTGATCACATTTTAAGAAGGATGCTGTCAAACACGAGCGTACCCAGAGGAGACTTGTAAGGGTGGGGTGTTAGTGCGGGAGCAGCTCAGCATGGAGGTGACAGCCTCAGAAGGAAGTATGGCCCTGTCCCTTGACACGTTGGAGGCGGGCTGTCTGGCTGGGGAATCTGGGAAAGGAGTGTTGGCCTGGGTGGGAAGTTGTGCCCCATGACCCCAGAGGTCCCCTCCACCCTCTGCCTTTCCTGTGTCCTGCCTGCGCTGACAGCCTGTGGTTGGCGTCACCTGGCCCTGGCCAGCCAGGGCCTGTCTTTCATTGCTTTCGGTTCTTCTCACCTGGAGTAGCAGCTCACCCTGGGCCAGCTTGAGCTCCCTCAGTACCCCCTTGCCCATTTCTAGGGAATGCAGCTGGAGGATCTCAAGCAGCAGCTCCAGCAGGCCGAGGAGGCCCTGGTGGCCAAACAGGAAGTGATTGACAAGCTGAAGGAAGAGGCTGAGCAGCACAAGATTGTGATGGAGACCGTCCCGGTGCTGAAGGCTCAGGTGAGGGCGCTCCTCTGTCACCCGCTGGCCCCGGAACCTGACGCGTCTCTGGCGTCAGTTTGCGGTGGCTTCTTGGAAGCCCTTGGAGCCCCCTGGGCTGTTCCCTGACCTCTCAGTGCACTTGGGGCTGACTTTCTCTGTGCCATGGGCTCTGGGAGGGCAGGGCTCTCCCTCGTCCCCCAGCATGGAGTGTCCAATGAATGGCCAACAGTTGGCGGGCGTGCCCCTGTCTTGGCTTTGTTTGCCAGGCGGATATCTACAAGGCCGACTTCCAGGCCGAGAGGCAGGCCCGGGAGCAACTGGCAGAGAAGAAGGAGTTCCTGCAGGAGCAGCTGGAGCAGCTGCAGAGGGAATACAGCAGGCTGAAGGCCAGCTGTCAGGAGTCGGCCAGGTGGGCCTCGGGGTCCGTCCCCACGAGGAGCGGGTCTCTGGTAGTGACCGCACGGGTCTGTCGGGCTACGAGCTGGCCCTCCCTCTCCCGTCCCCCTGCCCTGTCCTTCCACTGGCTCCGTGTGCTCTGGCTGATTGGACGGTTTCTCTTCTCCAAGGATTGAAGATCTGAGGAAGCGGCACGTGGAAGTCTCCCAGGCCCCCTTACCCCCTACCCCAGGTGAGTGAGCTATAGGAGGAGGGCTGGAGAGGGCAGGGTGTTAGAGAAAGTGCCATCTCAACTCCCCAGAGCTGCTCTCCTGAGTGTAGTACCCCCTCTGGGGGGAGAGGGGGGCAGAGGGGAGGAGCTAGTGGTGGTGACCCCAATGGTCGGACCGGACAGTCCTATCAAGTCTCAGTACTTTCTGCCGCCTCCCCTCTTTCTCCAGCTCACCCCTCCTTTCACCTGGCCCTGCCCAACCAGAGGAGAAGCCCCCCCGAGGAGCCGCCTGACTTCTGTTGCCCCAAGTGCCAGTATCAGGCTCCTGATATGGACACCCTGCAGATACATGTCATGGAGTGCATCGAGTAGGGGCTGCCTGCGGGGGACCAGCCTGCCTGCTCCCGCCTTACGGGCTGGGTGACAGAACGGGCCACTTCTGTGAGCCCCACGAGCTAGCTCTAGGACCTTACGCTTCAGCTCCCCCATCTGTTGGTTTGCCTCTGTTAGGGTACATGGAACCCGCTAGGCCTGATGCTCTGCCCTTCTTGTTTGTGCCGTCTGCTTGAACCGCTTGCCTCTGGGGCTCCCTTGCTTTCCACCTGCACGGGCGAAGTCAAGAATCGAGGCCAGGGCTCCCCCAGAACTTCTCGAGCCAACACAGGCAGAAGCCTTTCCTCGCACACGAGCTCCCACGCGCCGTGGCGCCAGGGCCCTCGTGGGCCGTGTGGTATTCCGCCAGTAGACGTTGTTGCCACTCTTGTGTTGTCACAAAGCGAACGTCCTTGTGCATCACTTATGTGTATCTCTGGGTCGGATTCTTAGAAGCTGCACCACTGAGCAGCTGCAGACGGGTTAGATGGGCCAGTACGTTGTCCCTGCTTCCTCAGAGCCTTGCCCACAGGAGGGGTGTCCAGCCTGTGGGCTTTGCCATCTGTCAGGCATGTGTTTCTCTATTCAGAGTGAGCCTGAAGGATCTTTTCCAATTCTGCTTAATGGCTTGTTTGTATTTTCTGCTCATTTTTCTGTTGGGCTGTTAGTCTTTTGTTCCTCGGTGTGTTTGAGCTCTTTGGTCATTAGTGGGATCGGCTCTTGTGTATGATAGAAATTGCAAGTATCTTCTTTTACTCTGACTTGGACTTGAAGTTGGTTATCTAGGCGTGGCCACGCTTCTCCACCTTTCCTTCACTGCTTTGGGTTTACCATGGTTGTGACCGGCTCGTGGCTTGACGGGGAGACGCTTCCCACATGTACACTTGCCGTTTCCTTTTCCTAACACCACAGCATGCCGTTGTCCTCCCTGAGCATGTTGCTGCCTAGCGTGAGCGGTGGTGACTGTGTTTGATCACGTTCCAGAAGCTTGTGATGCTGTTCCCCGCACCAGCCCCATATGCCCCAGCCTTTTGAAGGGAAGCCACTTGGTGATGATTGGCAGGTTATGAACACTAGAGGGCTCCTTACTGTTGTTTTGCAAGATTCTGGATGTTTCCTTGATGTCAAAGCCAAGGGCATTAAGCCTGTGATTGTCAGAAAAGGATGTTGGAAGCAGAGGAAGAATGCCCCAGCCTCCCCTGGCCCTCCTCCATCTTCCCCTGGTTGGGAACAGGATGTCGCTGAAGACAGCCCGGCTGGCAGCCTGCTGTGAAGACGAGCCTGGGCGGGGGGCTTGCCTGGCATGTATAGGAGCGGGAGCCCCTTCTCCATTTCCTGGAGCCCAGATGTCTAATTGCAGATGATCGTCCTTTGGGAAGATGTTAAAGGCACAAACAGGCTCCCCACTTCTGGGTGCTGCATCCCAATCCTGATCCTGTAGTTTTTCTGTAAGAGCACTTTTAGTTTTGGGGGGATGTATGAATTTCCCACGGCCACTGTAACAAATGATCAACTTGGTGGCTTAAAACAACAGGAATTCATTCTTTCATGGTTCTTTTTTTTTTTTTTTTTTTTTTTAAGATTTTATTTATTTATTTGAGAGAGAGAATGAGAGAGAGAGAGATCATGAAAGGGGCGAGGGTCAGAGGGAGAAGCAGACTCCCTGCCGAGCAGGGAGCCCGATGCGGGACTCGATCCTGGGACTCCAGGATCATGACCTGAGCCGAAGGCAGTCGCTTAACCAACTGAGCCACCCAGGTGCCCTCTTTCATGGTTCTGAAATCAGGGTGGCAGGGTTGGTTTCTTCTGGAGGCACTGAGGGAAAATCAGTTCCAGGCCTTTCTCCCAGCCTCTGGTGGTGGCCCTTGGTGTTCTTGGCTCCATTCTCTGCCACCCCATTCTCTGCCTCCGTGGTTACACGGCCTCTTCTTCCTGACTGTGTCTTCTCTTCAAGTCTCTTACAAGAACACCAGTCACTGGATTTAGGGCCCACCTACATCGTCCCGGACGAGCTCATTTTGAGATCTTTATCTTCATTACATCCGCAAAGACTCTTTTTCCAACTCAGGTCATTTTTTTTTTTTTTTTGGCAGAGAGAGAGAGCACAAGCATGCGGAGAAGCAGGCTCCCTGCCGAGCAGGGAGCCCGATGCGGGGCTTGATCCCAAGACCCTGGGATCATGACCTGAGCCGAAGGCAGTTGCTTAACCAACTGAGCCACTCAGGTGCCCCTCCAACTCAGGTCATAATCACAAATTCTGGGCATGAGGACGTGCCTGTATCTTCTGGGCCACCATTCAGCCCAGCACAGGGCTATCTTCTGGAGTGCACAGACTAGGAGAAATGCGGGTGAAGACCGGTGTCTCCAGGACACTGGGCGCTCTGTGGGAAGGAAAGCTGGTTTGGTGGGGGGACAGGCCCTTGCAGGCATGGGGACTGCTGCTCCTTAGGACCTCCCGACTCCAGCTGGCCACCGCCGCCAGGGCCGGCAGCCACGGGCAGGAGAAGGAAGGCTGTAGGCTGCGGTGGGACAGAACTGTTGGACCGACCGGTGCCCTGGGTAACAGCCACCAGCTGCGTAGGCATGGGCTTTGTGCTTTATTAGGAGAGTGGACAGAGGCCTGGGGGAGCCCTTCTCTGACTGGCTTCCTCTTCTGAAAGGATGTCGGGAGGAAGAAGATGAGACCCAGCAGTGGTGAGAGAGGCAGCCGTTCTCTTCCTGGGGTGCTTTCCTCAGGTTCTGGCTTTTACCGATGTTCATGCCTGGGCCCCGGTCCAGCTGAGTCATGGTCTGGGTGCAGGACCAGGCATTGGCTGGAAGCCACTGCCCTTTTGAAGCTTCCCTTCCTGGGGTGCCCTTGCTCCCTACCTCCTCAGAGCACCCTGTAGGACCAGCTGTACACTAGACACTTAGAAGGGAGGGATTCTGCTTTCTCCCCTTCTGGCTTTACTTAGATTGGGCTTCCAGAATAAGTGGTTGGATCCCTTCTGTGAGGGAAGCAGCCTGCCTACCCAATGAGCTGTGGCCCCTTGACCTCCACAACCCTGGGTTTGGGAGGCAGAGACAAATAGCTAGAAGCACATCCCGCTGAACCCTATGTCATTTCTCGTTGCTCATACAACATTTCTTGTTGTTCATACAACAATATTTCTTGTTGCTTATACAACAATAGTTCTTTTAAAAAATTTTTTTAAATTAACATATAATGTCTTATTGGTTTCAGAGGTACCGGTCTGTGATTCATCAGTCTTACACAATTCACAGCGCTCACCATAGCACATACCCTCCCCAATGTCCATCACCCAGCCACCCCATCCCTCCCACCCCCCTCCTCTCCAGCAACCCTCAGTTTGTTTCCTGAGATTAAGAGTCTCTTTTGGTTTGTCTCCCTCTCTGGTTTCGTCTTGTTTCATTTTTCCCTCTCTTCCCCTATGATCCTCTGCCTTGTTTCTCAAATTCCGCATATCAGTGAGATCATACGATACTTGTCTTTCTCTGATTGACTTATTTCGGTTAGCGTAATACCCTCTAGGTCCATCCATGTCATTGCAAATTACAACAGTATTTCTTGTTGCTCATACAACGATGCGTGCCCTCTGTTACCCGCTGGCCAATGCTTAAGAGAAATCCAGGTGACCAACGAAATAAGCACAATAAGAAAGCGTTTCTCCCTTGCTAGTAACGAAAACACAGACTCCAACTAGACGAAAAGTGATGTGAAACAAGGAACAAATGAAGACTGGCGCCATGCCGGCAAGGTGCGGGGGGTGGGGGACAGGCCTGAGCTGCACCCCGCGTGGGGGCCGGTTTGGCAGGGCGGAACAGGCGTGCGGGAGGCCTCCTGAGCGTGCTTGGCTGCAAGAGGCAGCCTGGTGCACATGGTGACTCTGGCGTCGGAGAGGTGCTCGCTGCGCCGTCGCCGGTAACTGCCAAAGACGGGGGTGAACGAGGGTCTGCGCTTCTGGGTTATGCTGACCCGCGCAGCCGGTCATGCTCCCGTGTGGTGAGCACGCTCCCTATGCTGCTCACATGGAGCACAGTCTGTAGCATGTTGATGTGAAAAAGCCAGCAGACAACGATGTATGAAGTGTGACCACAATAAAAAAGGAAAAGCAGCCTGTGCACACCCTGCTACCCTTTGGATGCATGTGGGTGGTGGGATTGCCGGCAATTAAGGTTTCCTTTTGTGTTGATGTCCTTCCTAAATGGCTGTAATTTGCGTGTATTCCTTTGAGCCGCGGAGCATCTATGTTACTTCAGAGTCGGCAGAGGAAAGAGCGCACTGGTGCGGGACCGTCTGTCAAGGGTCGACTTGATGCTTCTGGGGCCTATCTGCGGGGGCTGCCGCAACACGGTACCAGGGCGGCTCAGCCAACCGAAACGTCTCGTGTCCCCGTTCTGGAGGCCCGAAGCGCAAGAGCCGGGAGTGGGCAGGGTCGGTCCCTTCCGGGAGGGGAGGAGCCGTTCCAGGCCTGCGTCCTCGGCATGTGGGCGGCAGTCCTCTCTCTGTGTCTGCCCAAGGCCTTCCCTCTGTGCGTGTCTGTTTCCAGTTCTCCCCTTTACATGAGGACGCAGTCCTGCTGGATTGGGGCCCACCCTCGTGACCTCGTGGTAACTGTCCCCTCTGTAAAGCCCTTGTCTCCAAATAAGGTCACGTTCCGAGGTCCTCGGGCTCAGGATGCCCACATTGCTTCTTGGGGTGGGGGGACACATTTCAACCCATAACACGTGGGTAGGCTAGCCGTTTTATAGGGGCCCTGAAACAGCCCTGAGTCTGCAGCCCCAGCCTGCACTGTGAGTAGGAGGCCTTCAATTGCCCGCTGACCGTTGACATGTTAGAAACGTGACAGGGCTGAGCTGGCTTCGTGGGCTGAGGACTGGGCCCCGCACGGGCTATCAGGAGTCTGAACAGAGCTGTCCGTTCCGGCGCTGGCGCGGCGCCGAGGCGGGGTGAGCAGCGGGCTGCGCCTCGGCGGGGAGACGGGGGAGACGGGGGAGACGGGGGAGACGGTGGGCGGCCTCCCCGGGACGGAGGCCAACTGCTGACTGGGCCTTTCGGAGCCTCCCGCCTCCACATCTGTAAAGTAACATCAAAGCTTTGGCTTCCGTGTGAGTAGCTACTGAGAGCTGGCTGTAGTTGGCACATACTTTTCCACAACAATGGACAGAGAAGAGGAAATCAGGTTTCAGTAGCAGTGCTTTTCGGGACGGGGGTGTGGATTCCCCAAGATTCTTTTTGTACCTTCTCCTCTGAAGCCACTGTTAGTTTATTCCATATTGCATATCACTTGAGTGCATGTTTTTATGTAGTGGCTTAATTATCTCTTCATGTAACAGCTGTAAGTAGCTGAGCATTGGGTTCTTTTTTTTTTTTTAAAGTTACTCTGCATTTCTAGAGCTCTGTTTTATATAACAGGTACTTTAAGTAGTAAATATTATGTCTGTTAATACACATCAGGGTTCCACCCCCTTTACTTCTCATTTTCTTCTTTTTCTCTTTCTCTTCATTCTTTCTCTCTCATCTATTGGAGGTCCTTGTTGAAGAAGAAAACAAACTGTCCCTATAGTTCTTGATAGTAATAAACAGCCCTGAGTATAAAAGCAAGTAGATCCAAATGGCTAGAATAAGTGTGGTGGAATAAGATCAGAATCCACTGTGGATTTAAGTGAAGGCTGTTCAAAATGCTTCTTTAAAACTAATTCTTGGGGCACCTGGCCGGTTCGGTTAGAAGAGCATGTGACTCTTGGTCTTGGGGTTGTAGGTTCGAGCCCCACGTTGGGTGTAGAGATTACTTAAAATCTTGGGGCACCTGGTTGGCTCAGTCAGTTGGGCATCTGACTCTTGATTTTGGCTCAGGTCATGATCTCATGGGTCATGAAATTGAGCCCCGCATCCAGCTCCACACCCAGCTTGGAGCCCACTTAGGATTCTCTCTCCCTCTGCCCCTCCCCCCCACTCTTTCTCAAAAACAAACAAATAAATAAATAAATACAAATAAAAATAGCCCCTAATTCTTTAGTGTCTATTATCTTGGTATTTAGGAATGAAGTGATAATTCCATGATCTATTTGATTGAAAGATCAATTTTTACCAGTGAGTTTACATTTTACAGCAGTAAATTTTTACTTGTGAGTTTAAAGACACACTCTCACTGTGTCTCTCTCTGTTAAATAAATAAATAAAATCTTTAAAGATGCAGTCAACAAACGTATATTTAGCAAGGCGCTACGGGGGACATAAAAAGTATGACAGCCTGTGCTTCTGGATGACCAACTACCGTTTAACATTTAATTGGAGTATATATAAAAGAGGAACTGAAAAGCTAGGAAAATACTTGAAATCGTTCCCTTTCAAATGTTCCCTCCTAAGCTTCAATGTTCCTCTGTCAACAAAGGAAATACTTCCTAATCCATTCTATGAGGCTTTCCTTACCTTCATTCCATGAGCATTACCTTGATATCAGAGCAAGACAAAGACATCACAGGAAAACTAGACCAATATCCCTTATGAATGTGGATCCAAAAATTCTTGATGGAAAAAGCATTTGACAAAATCCAACACCTCTTTCATGATAGAACACTCAGAAATCTTGGAATAGAAGGGAACTTTCTCAACACAATAAAGGGCATTTGAAACCCATGACTAACATTGCACTCATTGATTTTCTCCCTAAGATCAGGAATAAGATAAGGATGCCCACTTTTACCATTTCTACTCAACATTGTACTGGAAGTTCCAGCCACAGCAATGAGACCAAAAAAAAAAAGACATCCAATTAGGCAGCAAAAAGAAATATAAGATCTCTATATTGGAAAGAGGTGAAACAATCTCTATTTGCAGATGGCATGATCTTATATATAGAAAATCCTAAGGAATCCACAAAAAACTGTTAAAGGCAGTATAAATTCAGCAAAGTTCAGGATATAAGATCAACATGCAAAAAATTAGTTGTGTTTGTATCCACTAGCAATGAACAATTCGAAATGAAATCAAGAAAACAATTCTATTTAAAATAGCACCAAACAGAGCAAAATTACTTAGGAGTAAATTTAGCCAAGGAGGTACAAACTTGTCTGCTGAAAATGACAAAACATTGCTGAAAGAAATTAAAGATGATCTAATTAAATAATTAAATAGCAGCTTTGTTTATTATAGCCAAGGGCTGGAAACTATCCAAATGCCCATCAACAGTAGAAGAGATAAATTGGAGCAATATAGGGGCGCCTGGGTGGCTCAGTTGGTTAAGCGACTGCCTTCAGCTCAGGTCATGATCCCAGGGTCCTGGGATCGAGCCCCGCATCGGGCTCCCTGCTCTGCGGGAAGCCTGCTTCTCCCTCTCCCACTCCCCCTGCTTGTGTTCCCTCTCTCTCGCTGTGTCTCTCTCTGTCAAATAAATAAATAAAATCTTAAAAAAAAAAAATTGGAGCAATATAAAACCCTGCCATAATGTAACAGATAGCTTAGCTTACAAGAAATTCAATCACATAAAATGTGAAATTATGTTGTGGGATTAATGAAATGAATGGGGCAAGTCTATCTGACCACCCAAATCTGTTCTGATCCTGGCTGGAGTTTGGTGCCATCTAGTGGCAGGTGTTGCTCTGGCATAAAGCACTGATGAAGATTCTGGGTCCCATGGCTGGGACTTCCAGGACCGGGGCAGTAACTATGGGAATTTCCCAGTTAGTTGGGACTTGTTTTATTTACTTGATCTGGGGATATTGGGTTGGGAGAATACTGGGTAGACCCTCCCTCCATCTTGCTTCCTGAGACAAAGGTTATGCGCCTCTCCTTCCCGATCTCCTGCTGAAAGTAAAAACCTTAGTCTGCCTCTGTTTGAGAATGGAGGCTGGGCAGGGGAAGGGAGGCAATAACCAATTGGGTTATGTCTGATTTTCAGCTATTTCAGGTCTAATTGTGTTATCAGGTTGTGTTTCCTGTTTATATTCTTGTGCTATCATTTATTGGAGTATTATACAGCAGTGAAAATAATGAACTAGGGATATACACACCAGCTTGGCTGAATCTTTCTTAAGCCTTTTATTGTGAAATATAACACACATACAGCCAGGTGCACAAAATATAAATGTACAGCTTAGTACATTATTATAACATCAGTGTAACCCTCACCCAAGGTACGAAATAAAACATTGCCATAACTCCAGAAAGCCCCTTGTACCTTGTCCAAATCATGACTCTACTTCCTTCCTAGAGATAACCACCACCCTGACTTTTATGTTACTCTTTTTTTTCTTTATAGTTTTGCTACTGTTTTGGTTATCTATTATTATATAATAATTCTTCATTGTGGTCTTTTTCTCCTCTTCCTTCTATTGCCTTTAAAAAAACCACTTATTGAGGTATGATTGACATATGAAAAGCTATACATATTTAATGTATACAACTCAATGAGTTTGGGGATAAGTATACTTGTGAAACCATCACCACAATCTATGCCATAAAGTTTCCTCTTGCCGTCATCATCATCATCATCATCATTATGTGTGTTGAGAACACTTAACATAAGATCTACCCTCTGAGCAAATTTTAAGTATACAATACAGTATTTTTAGCTATAGACACTATGCTGTATAGATCTTGAGAATTTATCTTACATTACTAAAACTTTGTATCCTTTAACCATCGTTTCCCCATCTCCCTCTCCCACCAGGCCCTGGCAACCGCCATTCTACTCTCTGCTTCTATGAGTCTGACTATTTTAGATCAACATATGGAATCCTACAGTATCTGTCTTTTTGTATGTGGCTTCTTTCCCTTAGCATAATGTCCTCCAGATCCACCAATGTTGTTGCACATGGCAAGATTTTCATCTTTTTTAGGCCGAATGATATTCCATTGTATGTATGTACCATATTTTCTTTATCCATTCATCTGTTGATGGACATTTAGGTTATTTCTGTGTCTTGGTATTGTGAATAATGCTGCAGTGTTCAAACAGGGGAGTGCAGCTATCTCTTTGGGATCCCAATTTCAATTCTTTTGGATAAATAACCAGAAGTGGGATTCCTAGATCATATGGTGGTTCTATTTTTAATATTTTGAGGAATCTCATACTTTCCCCCATATTGGCTGTACCCGCTTACATTCTCACCAAATAATAGCCATCCTAACAGGTATGAGTTGATATCTCATTGTGATTTTTATTTGCATTTCCCTGATGATTAGTGAGGTTGAGCACATTTTCATGTACCTATTGGCCATATGTATGTCTTCTTTGGAGAAATGTCTATTCAGGTCCTTTGCCAATTTTAAAATTGGTTTAATTATTTGTTATTGAGTTGTATGAGTTCCTTGGATATTAACCCTTTATCAGATATATGGTTTGCAAATATTTTCTCCCATTCTGTAGGTTGCCTTTTCATTTTGGGATTGTTTCCTTTGCTGTGCAGAAGTGTTTTTGTTTGATGTAATCGCACTTGTCTATTTCTGCTTTTGTTTCCTGTGCTTTTGGTGTCACATTCAAAAAATTGTTGCCAAGACCAATGTCGAGGAGCATTCCCCCTATGTTTCCTTCTCATAGTTTTATGGTTTCAGGATTTATGATTAAGTCTTTAATCCATTTTGAGTTGATTTTTGTGTATGGTGGGTCCAGTAGGGGTCCAGTTTCATTCTTTTGATTGTAGATCTCCAGTTCCCAACACCACTGACTGAAGAGACCATTCTTTCCCTAGTGTGTATTCTTGTCACCCTTGTCAAAGATTGATTGACCATATATATGTGAGTTTATTTCTGGACTATTCTGTTCCATTGGTCTATGTGTTTATTTTTATGTCAGAACTACAAGTGGTTTATTGATGTTACATTACAAAGAATGACAATATTGTATTATCTGTATTTCTAGACTTAATGGCCACCCCATAGGAAGCATCTTTGGAATAGGAAAAAAGTTGTAAGAATTTGTTTTCCCATAATCATAAAGCTGTCATGCTCAGTCTGGGCACAGCTAATGCAACATTTTCCTCAACGCACAGGCTCCATTCCCTTTACCAACTACTTATAATATGCTTCAGTCACTCACAGGAGAAAAAACAGTGTCAGCGTCAATATTTAGCAGCTTTCAAAATACGTGTTTTTTTTTGTCTTGAATAAAAAGCTGAACTATTCTTTTAGTGCAGTAATTGCATATGGTCTTATTACTTCTATACACAAGATACGATCCTTTAACATTTTTGTAGGTAAGTCTGTCTCCCATTTTTTTGAAGACTCCCAAAGACTTTGAGGATTTTATTTTATTTTCAGTTTTTAAAAAGACTGTATTTAGGGGCGCCTGGGTGGCTCAGATGGTTAAGCGTCTGCCTTCGGCTCAGGTCATGATCCCAGGGTCCTGGGATCGAGTCCCACATCGGGCTCCCTGCTCCTTGGGAGCCTGCTTCTCCCTCTGCCTCTCTCTCTCTCTCTCTCTGTCTCTCATGAATAAATAAATAAAATCTTAAAAAAAAAAGATTGTATTTATTCTTTTGACAGACAGCGAGCATAAGAGAGCACGGGGGGCGGGGGGAGGCAGCGGGAGAAGGACAAGCAGACTTCCCGCTGAGCAGGGAGCCCAACTCGGGGCTCGATCCCAGGACCCTGGGATCATGACCTGAGCCGAAGGCAGATGCTTAACCGACTGAGCCACCCAGGCGCCCCTAGAGGAACAGAATTTTAGGATTTTATTTTTTCACAATAAAAGAAAAGGGCAGTGCCAACCCATGAGGGTCAGCCAAGCTGGGTAAGTAGATCCTCTGCAGAACTCAGTTCCTGGTGCAGGAAGCGATTTAACACCCTCCCCTCGCTCTCAGCTCTTAGAAAGGGATCTGAGAGGGATAAAAGCAGTAACTATCTGTATTACTTCATAGCCTAGGAAGGGAGAAAACAAATGTAAAAAAATACAGTCTAATAAAAATAGTAGAAGCCAAATACTTTCATTCCAGGATGTCTGCAAAGGAGAGATTCTATGGAGCCTGGATGCAGAAAAGGTCTCACTCCTAACAGAAAAAATAAATTGTGGACACTCACTCAAGGCCAGAGAAGCAACCACAAAGAGGAACTGGCTTTCTCAGGTCTCCTGGTGCTGTGGTTCAACAGCCTTTGGGGGACGGGGGAACCAGAGGCCAACACCATCACGTGTGAAAAGGCTACTATGGCAACAACATGATGGTCAGAAATCAGCTAGGGTTTGGGTTAGATGCCATTTAAATCCAGCCTGTACTTGCTTTCTTGTGAAGGGCTTGAGATGTGCAGAGGCATCTTAGACATGTGTAGGTGACCCTTCTTGTGGAAGGCAGAGAGGAGCCTCTTCTACTCATTCGTTTTCATTTCAGTTCACCATTTAAAGTAGGAAAGACACTGCAAGCTATGCCCACTAGCTTCTAGCTTGAACATGGCACTAATACCACACAGACAACTGAATGAATGACATTTTCCTGGTTCTTCCACGGGGCTTCTTTGGACTAAATAGGTGTGGGCTTGTTCGAGAAAAGCATATAAACACAGGGCCAGATTTTGTTAGTCTCGGTCCCAGAAAATTGGTGAAGCACTCTTTGGCTCTTGTATAATTCAATGACTGGCTTTGCCACATCCTTGTTCTGTCTTAGCCTGGCAGGCACAGCTTCAGGTTCATCATCCTCCTGCTGGACTAATGGTTCACCCATGATGTCATCAATCCCACGTACACCAGGTGGATTGAAGTCCAAGTTATATACCCTTCCACTAGGAGGGTGAATCCAACGTCCGCTGAGACGATCTTTGAGTGTTTCAAATGCAATGTTCAAAGTGATCACTATACTAGATCCAGTTCACAGATTTTGTCCAGGGCTTCAGCCTGAACTGTCCTAGGAAAACCATCCAGCAGCCAGTGCTGGCCGGGCCCGTTCTCCAGCTCCAACATCATTAGGCATGTGATCACATGATTTGGAACCAAAAGACCTTTCTCTAGGTACTGCTTTGCCATATCACCAACTTGGGTGTTGGCTTTGATGTTCTTCCACAAGAAGAGATGCTGGAGGCCAAAGCTCTGAGCGATCCTCTGGCACACAGTGCCCTTGGCCAAGCCAGGCGGCCCAAGGATGAACACGAGCAGGAGTTTGGAAGCCATTGCCTTTGCCAAGCAGGGAGGGGGCGGCCAAACAGGCAACCCGGCCAGCAGCCTTGGAGAAGCTCTGGGAACTTTTTTGCTTCTGCTTCTGCCCCTGACACTCTCTGCTCACGTGGGGACTCCTGATTGCTATAGCTTTGTAATATAATTTGAAATCAGGAAGTGTGATGCCTCCAGTTTTGTTCTTCTTGCTCAAGATTGCTTTGGCTATTTTGGGGTCTTTCGTGGTTCCATGTGAATTTTAGGAGTGTTTTTTTCTAATTCTGTGAAAAATACCATTGGAATTTTGATAGAGATTGCTTTAAATCTGTAGATTGCTTTGGGTAGTATGGACATTTTAACAAGATTAATTCTTCCAATCCATGAATATGAGTTATCTTTCCATTTATTTGTATCATCTTCAATTTCTTTCTTTAATGTTCTATAGTTTTCACTGTACAGATCTTTAACCTCCTTAAATTTAATCCTAAGTATTTTATTGTTTTGATGTGATTGTAAGTGGGATTGTTTACTTAATTTCTTTTTTGGATAGTATGTTGTTAGTGTATAGAAATGCAACAGATTGGGGCGCCTGGGTGGCTCAGTCGTTAAGCGTCTGCCTTCGGCTCGGGTCATGATCTCAGGGTCCTGGGATCGAGCCCCGCATCAGGCTCCCTGCTCAGCGGGAGGCCTGCTTCTCCCTCTCCCACTCCCCCTGCTTATGTTCCCTCTCTCGCTGTCTCTCTCTCTATCAAATAAATAAATAAAATCTTCAAAAAAAAAAAAAAAAAGAAATGCAACAGATTTTTGGGACGCTTGAGTGGCTCAGTCGGTTAAGCGTCTGCCTTCAGCTCAGGTTGTGATCCCAGGGTCCTGGGATCGAGTCCTGCATCGGGCTGTCTGCTCCATGGGGAGCCTGCTTCTCCCTCTGCCTCTGTCTCTCATGAATAAATAAATAAATAAATAAAAAGAAAGAAACGCAACAGATTTTTTAGTGTTGGTTTTGTATCCTGCAACATCACTGAATGCATTTATTAGTTCTAACAGTTTTTGGTGGATTCTTTAGGGGATAATTTTGCTGCTTCCTTTATGATTTGGATGCCTTTTATTTCTTTTTCTTGCCTAATTGCTCTGGACTTTCAGTAATATGTTGAATAGAAATGGTAAAACTGTGAGGGGGTGCCTGGGTGGCTCAGTCAGTTAAGCGTCTGACTTCAGCTCAGGGTCCTGGGATTGAGCCCCACATTGGGCTTCACACTCGGCAGGGAGTCAGCTTTTTCTCCCTATGCCCCACTCCCACTCATGCGTGCTGCGTGCTCTCTCTCAAATAAATAAATAAAATCTTAAAAAAAAGAAATGGTAAAAGTGGGCATCTTTGTCGTTTTGTTTCATTTTGTTTTTTTTGTTTCTGATCTTAGAGGAAAAGCTTTCAACCTTTCACCATTGAGCATGATACTGGCTGTGGGCTTGTTATAGATCACCTTTATTATGTTGAGGTACATTCCTATAACATAATTTGTTGAGATTTTTTTTTATCATGAAAGGATGTTGAATTTTGTCAAATGTTTTATGCATCTATTGAGATTATCATATGATTTTAATCCTTCATTCTGTGGGTATGGTGTATCACATTGATTGATTTGCAGATGTTGGACTATCCTTGCATCTCAGGGATAAATCCCACTTGTTCATGGTGTATGATCCTTTTAATGTGCTGTTGAATTCAGTTTGCTAGTATTTTGTTGAGGATTTTTGCATCTATTAGAGATATTGGCCTGTAATTTTCTTTCTTTCTTTTTTTTTTTTTTGGTAGTATTCTTACCTGGCTTTGGTATCAGGAGAATGTTACTTCCTAAAACAGTTTGAGATCATTCTTTCCTATTCAATTTTTGAAAGCGTTTAAGTAGGATTGACATTAATTCTTCAAATATTTGGTAAAATTCACCAGTGAAACTATCTGGTTCAGGGCTTTTCTGTGTTAGGAGGCTTTTGATTACAGATTCAATCTCCTTACTCATTATTGATCTGTTCAGACTTTCTTTTTCTTTCTGATTCAGTCTTGTTAGGTTGTGTGTTTCTAGGAACTGATCCCTTTCTTCTAGGTTATCCAATTTGCTGACACAGAATTGTTCATAGTAGTCTCTTAATTATCCTTTTGTATTTCTGTGATATCAGTTGTAATGCCTCCTCTTTCATTTCTGATTTTATTTTTTTGAGACTTCTCTCTTTTTTTCTGAGTCTTAGCTAAATGTTTGTCATTTTTGTTTATCTTTTTTAAAAAAACAGCTTAGTTTCATTGATCTTTTCTGTTTTTTTTCTTAGTCTTGGTTTCTTTTTTTAAGATTTTATTTATTTATCTGAGAGAGAGAGAGAGAGTGAGAGAGAGTGCACAAGCAGGGGGAGTGGCAGAGGGAGAAGGAGAAGCAGGCTCCCCATGGAGCAGGACCCTGGGATCATGACCCGAGTCGAAGGCAGAGGCTTAACTGACTGAGCCACCCAGGCGCCCCTAGTCTTGCTTTCATTTATTTCTGTTCTAATCTTTTTTAAAAAAATGTTTATTTATTTATTTGACAGAGAGAGAGAGACAGCGAGAGAGGGAACACAAGCAGGGGGAGTGGGAGAGGGAGAAGC